>NC_044568.1:54275871-54615907 GCF_007565055.1 Rhinopithecus roxellana
GAGGAGGGCTTACAATCATGGCAGAAGGTGAAAGGCACGGCAGACAAGAGAGAATGAAACCAAGCAAAATGCATTTCCCCTTATAAAACCATCGTATCTCCTGGGACTTATTAACTATCACGAGAACAGCATGGGAAAGACCTGCCTCTACGATTCGATTACCTCCCACAGGGTCCCTCCCATAAGACATGGGAATGCAAGATGAGATTTGGGTGGGGACACAGCCAAACTATATTACAGATGGAACAGAGACATTCATTACGATGTAGGTTACATGAGGGCAAGAAATTTGTTCACTGCTGTGACACCAGCTGCTTGAACACTGCTTAGCACATATGCGACACTCAATAAATATTTGCTGGGCAAATGAATATTCAGGGACTAGAACGTAGAGTGTTGTGTTTGAAACAGCTTCTTTAAGGGAACTAAAAGTTAATGAGTTTTGAGAAACAGATTAGACAAGATTACAGAGAACCTGAACTACTGTTTTAAGGGGTTTGGACTTTGGATAATGGGAAACCATCCAAGATTTTAAAATGTTACTTGTTTTGAGGTTGCTTTTTTGAAGTTTAAATAATATAGAGATGCACCGAGTAAGAAATAATAGTCTTATCTATCAGGGAGACTCAAATTGGGCATGATTCAGCTTTCTTTGAATTGGGTTGCTTGGATAATATGCCACTTGGAGACCTAAGCCAGAAAGATGCTGTTGGCACTTTTCTGCCATTTCCTACTGCTCTTTGAAGTATATCCCCAGGAAGAGACATGGGAACTGATAGCTCCTTGGTTTGGTAAAGATGCATGAGGTTGATTTTCTCTGCTTTGTATGGCCAGGTTTTGGTCTAACGATGTTTAAAACCTGATTTAACCAACAGGATTGAAAATCTCCAACTGAAGGGCTTGGAGCAAATGACTGTCAAGTCTTCACAGGGAAAAAGATATCTACCTCCTAATCCTGGAACTTGGGAATGTTACCTTATAGAGCAAAGACTTTGCAGAGCTAAGGATTTTGAGATGAGATTGTTTTGCATTCTCTGGGGGTGTTTGAGGGGTGCTAAGTGCAATCACAAGTGTCCTCAGGGGGAGGCAGAGGGAGATGTGAGACACAGAAAAGAAGAAGACCACATGACTGTGGAGGCAGAGATTGGAGTGATGCGGCCACAAACCAAGGAATGCTGCAGCCACCAGAAGTGGGGAGTGGCAGGAAGGATCCTCCCCTAGACCTCTAGATGGAGCATGGCCCTACCAACACCTTGGTTTTGACTCAGTGAGACTGATTTTGGACTTCTGGCCTCCAGAACTGTGGGAGAATAAATTTCTAGCCTCCATGTCTGCAATAATTTGTTACCATGGCATTACTGATTTATTATAGTAGGTATAATATCCCTACGTACAGATGAGACACAAACCAACAGCTACTCAAGTCGTAGAGTCAGGATGTGGGCCCAGGTGGTCTGACCTCGGAGCTGCGACCCTGAACCCACACTCAAAACTGCTTCCCAGCTAACTTAGTGACTCAGGGTGGGTGGTCAGCAGGTATGTTTCATCTGAAGGATCTTACTTTGAAAAAGATACTGAATTCTGAGAAAAGGTGGCCTGTGAGGATAGTTAGGTTGAATCGAAGTGTGGTAGGTGGGATTATTCAGATGTAGGTGGAAGCAAAGGGGCTGCCTCCTGTGTGGCCAAGGAGAAGAAGAACTGCCCTTGTCCATGACTTAAAGGTCATCTTGGGGGCAGCAATGGGATTGTTACCTGGGAGAGGCTGTGGTCACTGAAGAAGGGATGGTCAACTTGGGTTGTTGAGAAGGGGAGCCAGGGAATAAGAAATTGCTGGCTGACAAAGGGAATGGGCATCTATGCAGTCACCACAAGCCTCACGGCGCCCCAGGACAGACAGCAGTTCACCTACCACCCTCGCCTGGCCACCATCCAGAGCCCCTCTGAGTGCTCCTAGCGTCTCCTGGAGTCTTAGCACCAACCGCCTGGAGGTCTTTGGGCTTCCAGTCGGCATTGCCAGATGCTCTGATGCAGCGCTGTTGTAAATTTAATTCACACGGAGGCACTCTGGTTTGGTATCAATCCTTTTTGTGTTGGGGTCATGTGAACTGACCCGAGAATCAAATCAAGTTTTTGCCTTGCAAAGTGGATGCACCAGACTCCCCAGCTGCAGAAGGATGGCAGGAGAGGCTCCTGCTGATGCTTCCTGGAAGACGTCTGGTCTGTTCTTTCCTAAAACAGCCTCGGGGTGCAGCCTCCATTTAATATTAATAGTAACACAGCTGCAGCAGCATGGAGCCTTACATTGCACCGGCTGGGCACCGCTCCAGGAGCCTCCAGCATCTACGTCTTTAGCCCGCACACCAGCACTGGGAGGTTGATAATATTATTCCTCCCCTTTTACAGATGAGGAACTGAGAGGCCTAGAGACATGTGAACTTTGCCGAGGTCATTGGCTAGTATGGGGCATGGCTGGGATTTGGAAGCTGGCTCTCTGGTGCCAAGGCCTGCTGTCACCCTCTGTGCTGCCTCTGCCCAGCTGTTCACATCGCCAGCATCACATGGCCATTACAGTCATGGACTTTGGAGAGAAAAGGACCTGGGTTCTAACTTTGAGCTTAGCAAGCTACTTCTCTGTGTTTCCGCTTCCTCCTCTGTGACTTGGGGACAGTCCTGGTGGTGTTGTGGGGTAGCTGTGAGGGCAAACTGAGGCTGACACAAAGGGCTTGGTCTCGTGCAGGGCGCCCGCGGGAGAGCTGTTGCAGAGTCAGACTGTGGGTATGTTAGTGGCTTACTGGGGTCATGGCCTCATGTGTCCTCCCTGGTGTGACTCACACTGTCCCCTGGAATGTTTCAGAAACATCCAACTCAGCAGAGCCTCGGGGAACAATGTTTTGAAGCTGCAACTGTGACAGGGGACAGCTGGGGAGAACGAATGAGGCGAACGCGGGCTTCCACACGCCCTTGCTGCTTCAATGATCCTTTCACTATTTTGTGAAAACAGAAGCGATGAATTACTCATGAGAATGAACTGCTTTAAAAACACCAGCCTTTCATTTAAAGAGTCATTTATGCTTCCACCTGGCAAACTTCTACTGTGTTTCAAGACCCCACTCACACGTCTCCTCTCGTTCACCCAGTATGACTTTCCCAGTAAAATTAATCACCCTCAGTAGGTCTGTACGAGGCACATGCACTGGTAAAAATGCTTTTGGGAGCCTAACACGGGCCCTGATGCTCTGCCATCTCCATCAAACTCTAAGCTCCTTGGTGTCAGGACAGGTAAAAGTTGGTCATTAGACACACAGAATGTGTCCTTGGGCCCAGCTTGGTGCTAAACCCCTTAGGAGCATTACTACATTTATTTTTGTGATTCGCGACAACCTGATGAAGTGGGTATTGTCCTTGTTTTAAAGTTGAGGTAACCAAGAATCAGAGAGGCTTAGCAACTTGTCAAAAGCGGCCCAGTTAAGAAGAGGCAGAGCTGGAATGCAGCACAGCACGCTGGATTCCAGGGGCTGCACTTCTCGGTGCACAGTGCTTTTCATGCCCAAGGCCAGGGTTGTCTGCTCTGCACCCCCAGGGCCGAGTAGAGTGCCTGGATGCAGAGGGTGCCTGGTAAAGGTTTATCATATCTTTTCTCCTTCAGTTGGAACAATCATGGGGATGGAAAAAGCAAGCAAGCAAGCAAGCAAACAAACAAACAAACAAACAAAAAAAAACAGGCAACTCATCAGGTAACAAGTTTCCTGTTGATCTAGGAGTGACTGGCAGTGGTTCAACATATTTGAAATAATGAAAGTTTTAAATGAACCGCATTCTATTCCCTGATTACTCAGCTCAGTTTAGAAAATAAATAAAAACTGAATTAAATACATTTGGCTTTCATGTTTGGTGTACAAGCAATGCTCTTTGATGCTCCCTCTGTCATTCCTTTTTTGTCTCACGATGCCATGATTTTGCTGTATGATTAACATGTTTGCTTGTTGCTTTTCAAAGAAATAGTTGTATTCAATAAAATGCTTAGAGACATGAACTCGGAGGCAGTCCTCAGAAACAATACTCAGCACGGTGAGGCCTGCTTGTGCCATATTTCTAGGGAAAGCCAGGGCTTGGATGATTTTACAGGACAGTGTCTCACTCTTTTCCTTCCTTAAAAAAATAATCAAGTATCTAGAGCTGTGCTATTTAACTGAGTTTTCACAGGACCCTTTCTGCTCCCCTCTGTTTGCTTATTTTATTCTATTTTTTGAGATGGTGTCTTGCTCTGTCACCCAGGCTGGAGTACAGTGGCAGTGATCTCGACCCACTGCAACCTCTGCCTCCTGGGTTCAAGCAATTTTCCTGCCTCAGCCTCCCAAATATCTGGGATTACAGGCACCTGCCGCCATGCCCGGCTAAATTTTGTACTTTTAGTAGAGCAGAGTTTCACCATGTTGGCCAGGCTGGTCTCGAACTCCTGACCTCAAGCGATCCACCTACTTTGGCCTCTCAAAGTGCTGGGGTTACAGGCTGAGCCACCGCACCCGGGCAGTTTGCTTATTTTATTTGGCGCCTCCTCCCATGGGAGACCTCAAGGGGGTATGCCCGCCCCACACATGCCCTGGAAGTCCAGCTTGCTGCTTCTACTCAGAACCACGCCTGCAGACAGAGGAGGACAGAGGGACACTCATTTGCTGAGCACCCATGTGATGCGAACTAAGAGCTGGGTGGAGACACTGAACGGTGGAGCCATCGTCCCCGATGTGGAGGGAGAACAGCTCAAGACCATGGAGCAGCCTGCCCGCCCGCTTCCTGGCTTCTGTGCACTTCTGTCCAATCAGCCTTTTTGACCAATTGGCCAGGCACGCTATGTAAATTTCTGACATTTTCAAAACTGCCTTTTTAATAAACCTTTCAATGTAAAAATACCAATGTGCAAGATGTTTTCAATGCTTCTAGGCCTAAAAAATGCATACGCCTTATTAAATTGGAATTTCCGGGCAATTTATCTGTAATGTGAACTTTGCTTGTTACAGGACAAAAAATCAAATTAAAAACTGAGCTCATTTCAGCCTGTAATGTAGCTTCACAGAAGCTGCCCTGAGTGCTTGCCAAGCCTCAGCCTCTTCTGGGTGTCAGTGTTGGGAGATGCAGGACAAACTGATTAGCAGAATCCGAGTTGCAGGCAGTACGGTGGGGGTGACTGGGGCCTGCGCCACCCCGGGAGGTGGGCTCACTCTCAGCAGGGCCCCCTTGGAGCAGGGAAGAAAGCTTCCAGGCAAGTGGCCAGGGTCAGCTGTTGACCTGGAAGGACTTCCGGAGCTGAGGGCTGCCAGCCTCTGCCCTCAGGGGGCTCAAGTATTGGTGGGAAGGAGAAAGAGATCGAAGGTTTGACAAGTCGCTTCTGCAGGCTTCTTGGGGTCACTCGATTTCTGTGAGGTAGGGCAGCAGTCCCCAACCTCTTTGGCATGACGCACTGGTTTTGTGGAAGGCAATTTTTCCATGAACAGTTCGGGGATGGCTTGGAGATGAAACTGTTCCTCCTCAGTTCAGGCATTAGACTCTCGTAAGTAGTGCATAGCCTAGATCCCTTGCGTGTGCAGTACACAAGAGGGTCTGTGCTCCTAGGAGAATCTGATGTTGTGACCCAGGGGTTGGAGAACATCCGTGGCCCAGGGGTTGGGGACCCCTGATATAGGGGACCCACGTTTGCACGGCATAGGTGCCAATATTACACGACTTAGCATAGTTTTCCTTTCAACTTACAGTTAAAAATGTCACAAAGTAATATTGGGCAATTAGTGCACAATGGTCAAATGGATCGATGCAATATAACAGAGCACTAGACATGGCACAGATTATATACACATAAAACTTATATAGAGAGAGTTTATAGATATAGTAATAGATGGAACTATCTCTATATATGATATATATATGCATGCTGTATATATAGTTCCATCTATTATATACATAATATATACCTTATACTTTATAATATACTTTATATATAAAGTATATATACTTTATATAATATACTTTATATACTATACTTTATATATAAAGTATATATACTTTATGTAATATACTTTATATATAAAGTATATATACTTTATATAATATACTTTATATATAAAGTATATATAAAAGTTTATATAATATACCATATATAAAGTATACTTTATATACTTTATATATAATACATATGTAACTATATACATTATATATATATATAAAGTAGGATGGGAAAGACTATGAGAAACATAGAAAATAAAAACTACGAAAGGAGAGGAAATACGGAGTATTTTTATATTCCTACTGAAGGATACAAACAACCCTGTAAAACTGTAGGAAAGAAGGGAAACAGTAGGGGAATACTTCACACCCTACTTAATTCCAGTCCACTGGTTCCTGTATTTATTATTAAAAGCAGAACCAGAAAGACACAGAACTCCCAACTGAAGGAAATACACTATCTTAAAATAGCTCATGTAGCTATGGCTCTGAGTATAAAGTAAAGGGGATATTTCAAATCTTCTGACAAAATGTACAGATAAAATTGAAGGGCCAGTGAATTCCAGAATCCTAGATTAGTTAGATAGCCACAGCCCATCACAGTCCAGGGTACTGTTTTCTTCCTCTCCCAGGAAACCAGAGCCAAAGAAAGCAGTCTCAGTAAACAGAAAGGACTGCCATGGACTCTAGGGCCCTAGAGGATCCATCTGGACCTGCCTGACTTTCTACCCACATTTTCTATCTCTTTCCTCAGCCTCCCCAAGTTATAGACTCACTGGCCTTTCTTTTATTCCTTGAAATTAGCAAATTTCCCAGGGATGGGGATGCCACAACCAGCAGATGTGGACAAGAAGAGCTGCGCAGTGAGTGGTCTGGGCAGGGCCTCTTGGGGTTGGGAGGATGTGGTACTTCCTGCCTTGCCTATCCTGGAGCTATGACCTTCTGTGACTCCGTAACAGCTGAGAACTGGGCAGGAGCTCTTGACACCTCCGGCCCCTTCCCTGGATCCCCTTCCCAGGCATCCCAGAGCCCCTGGTGAAATCCTGTGGACGTCTGCTTGAGGCTCTAGCACATGACAATTCTGACTGGCATATGGCAGCTGGCATTTTCCGATGGCACATGGACCAAAACTTTGCTTTTTACAGACATTCGGACCCCTACCATGATGACAAGTAATATATATATCATACCCAAGAGAATCATCACCCTCCACACATGCAGTGGACCGAGGTAGCTGTGGTGTGGGTCCACTTTCTTTGGATCATTGTAGGAGGTAGGTGGTAAGACCACTAGGGATCATCTTTTGTGTAGACCACTGCAATGCACCTGTTTCTTTGCTTGTCTTCTGCTTGCTACAATCTATTCTCCAAAGAGCAGCCAGGGTTATATCACAGCATGTGAATCCCTGGCTTGAAACCCTCCAGTGACTTCCCATGGGGTATAGAATAAGATCCAAACTCATAACTATGGTCTCTAAGGTCCTAGAGGATCCATCTGGACCTGCCTGACTTTCTACCTGCGTTTTCTACCTCTTTCCTCAGCCTCCCTAAGTTACAGACTCACTGGCCTTCCTTTCATTCCTTGAAATTAGCAAATTATTTCTGGTCTCAACACCTTTCTACTTGCCTCATGGGATAAGTCATAGATTTTCTTATGTGTGTCTTATGCTTTGTAGGATCTCACTTCCAACACTGAGGCCTCTGTATTCCCTAGAGAAGTCACTCTGGATGGTCTGTCTAAAGTCCGCCTCCTTCGCTGGCCAACTCTACAACTTAGAGTGTGAGCTCCTAGGGTCAGTGACCTCATCTATCCTACTCAACCCTTCATACCTAGAATCTGGAAGAGTGGCCAGCACACACTGAATAGGTAGGTACTCAGTTGCTGAATGCATGCATGAGGGAACGAATGAGAGTACAAACCTTCTTTAACATGCATTGGTTGACCCATGTGCTAGGTGACCCAGAATTCTAAAGGGACTTCATCCTCAAGTGCTCATTCATCCCTCCCCCACAGGCAGATCTCTCAAAAGAGCCACTGGACCATCTGTCTCTCTTGCCCCAGCGAAACTCCCATTTCTTTGCTGCTCCAGACATTCATATCCCTTTAGTTGCCTTGGATCTGATATATGCTGTCAACAGGTGTTTAGTTAGGTGGGTTTGTGTGCTGGGGTTTCCGAAGACCACTGCCAGCTTCAGTGATTTGCCAGGAAGGCCCACAGAACGTAGCATATTGTCATATTCAATGACTAAAACTTATCACAGTGAAAATATGCAGGGAAAACAGCTCAGAAAAAAGGTACATGGGGGTAACATCCCTGGGAAACCAGGTACCAGCTTGCAGGGGTCCGCTTCCAGTGGGATCACACAGGATGTGCTTAATTTCAGCAGCAAGTTGTGACAACATACATGAAATGTTCTCCATCAGGGAAGCTCACCAAAGATTCAACGCCCAGGACTTTTTATCAGGGGCTGGTCACATAGGCACCCTCCACCTGGCATTAGCAAAATTCTTGACTCCCAGAGGGAAAGCAGAATTCAGCATAAACCATATTTGTTTGCACAAGCAGTTCAGGTGCAGTGAGCCACTCTTCTCAGTTAAGAGAGTGGGAACCCTCCTCACATCCATAATTCTGCACACCAGCTGAGGCCAACTTTGCAGGCAGGCCTTTCTAGGGACAGCGGTCTCAGGCCTGCTGTGTGAGCTCTTTTTTGCGTAGTCCATGATCAGGACAAGGAAATGGTGAATAAGAACAAATTCTACTTATCTTTAGAAATCACTACATTCCTGTTTCTCTTAAACCATGCCCTGCTTTTTTTTTGAGACCGAGTCTCACTTTGTTGCCCAGGCTGGAGTGCAGTGGCGCAATCTCAGCTCACCGCAACCTCCGCCTCCTGGGTTCAAGCGATTCTCCTGCCTCAGCCTCCCAAGTAGCTGGGACTACAGGTACATGCCACCATGCCTGGCTAATTTTTGTATGTTTAGTAGAGATGGGGTTTCACTATGTTGGCCAGGCTGGTCTCAAACTCTTGACCTTGTGGTCCATCTGCCTTGGCCTCCCAAAGTGTTGGGATTACAGGCCTGAGCCACCACGCCTGGCCCTAAACCCTTTTAATTCTAGAGACTACATATTGAAACCCCCAAAGAAGCTAGAATCACAAGAAAACATACTCTTGTAGGCACAGTGGTAGCTGGTGGCTTCAACTCCACTTGCATTTACCCAAGGAAACACTGATTTGGTCCTCTGTGTTAATTGCAGAAAATTCAGACAATACGAAAAAAAGGAAAAAATAAAAATCACCCTAATCCACTTCCAGAGATAAGCACTATTAACATTTTTGTCTAGAGGCTTCCAGCCTATGTGTCGATGTATACATACACACACACACACAATTTTTAATGTGACGTACTATTCACTTGCTCATTTGGAATCAATATTTGCTGGGTGTCTGTTACCTGCCAGGCCCCGAACTTGGTGTTGGGAAGACAGCAGTGTATTCCTCCCAGGTTTTGGAACTTACACTCCAGCAGGGAGACAGGATGTAAATTAGTAATTACACAAATGGTTATTTAATTACCCTCGTGACAAGGGCCATGCCAGCAGGCTCCCTCACATCGTAAATCATGCGTTGTGAGTGTTTTCCTATTTTTCAGCATTTACTTTCTGCCGTTGTATCTATAACTGGAAGCACACATTCATCGATCACTGAGGAGGTGGTGTACGATGTATGCATTCATATACATTACTGTCTGCCATTGCCTCATCAACTTGGGAGGTAGATATTACCACCCTCATTTTACAGACGAGAAAACAAAGGCTCAGAGTGGTCTAGGAGCTTGCCCGAGTCATGCAGCTTTCAAGCAGCAGAAGTGTGGTTCCAACGTGGATCTCTGCCTCCCAAGCATGGTTTGATTTTTGTTTGCCTTGTGAATAGCCCATGAGAGTTGGGCATTTATCTGTGCCACTGGTTCTCCAATTTGGGAGTGTATCAGAACGATCAGGGCTGTTGATGATATGATGGGACCTTTCCATTTTTAACATGTTTTCCAGGTGGCTCTGATTCACCGAAGTTTGAGAACCACCATTCTGAGAATAATGATTTAAACTCTGAGCTGGAACCCAGGTCTATGTCCCACAGCTGGGCTTTCCTTAATGGGGAATAACTCAGGAACACAGGACTGGAATTTACAAGATGGCAATATTTCCTAAAAAAAAAAAAACCCTATTAAATCAATATAAAACTTTCTTAAAACTCTATTTCTGTTTATAAAAATCATACACATTTGAGAAAGGTTTAAAATTATACAGCACATGTGTGTGAATTTAATATCTTCATCACTATCATCACTAGCAATGGTGAAACAATATTGGCTTAAACTGTTATTTTATTGGAAGGCTCTTAGTAACTTCGAAGTCAAACTTCGAGACTTACCACTGAGATAAACTACTCAGTTGTGATGTAGGTATCAAGGAACTCGTGTCTAACAGTGCCTAGTAATAACTGAAGTCTGAGAATGATTTAGTCTAGGAAATAGGTGCTCTTTGCCATGTAGTCACTTTCAATAGTGGGCAGGAAAGGGGTGGGGCCACAGCTAGGTGCCACTGATGGTGGGCGTGCTCAGCGTGAATTATGGGCATGCCTGCAGACAAACGCCTGAGAACCACCGTTCTGAGCTGCCACCCTTTCCTGTGGACTCTCTGACCTCTTCCTCTGTGTGTGAGCCCCATGTGCACCGAGCCTTCCCTGGTAAACAATGGAACTGACATTTCCTGGGCACCGGCTACTTGCCAGGGACTGCACACATCTTCTCTAAAAACCTTCTCACCACCTGTTCCAGGCAGGCAAGTCTGCTCCTAGTTTCTCCTGGCAAAGGTCATACCTGGTGTCTTGTTCAAGGCCATTAATTCTTTGTTAGGTTTTACCAAAGATCTCCCAACTGCTGCAATAGGACCTTTTTGTACCTGCAATAGGATTTTGCTGCGGCCAGACTCTTCCTAGTCAGGGCTTGCTAGTCCATTTTGCAGATTTATTTCTAGGGGTGATTGACGTAGTTTCACCTATGCCCTCGCTGCCACTGCTCCCCACCCCATTTTTGAAACCTAAGTGAATGCAGCAGTTGTTAGAGCAGGGAAACAATGTCTTCACAGCTTTGTAAGTGTCTTTGCAAAGACATTTATATCCCATATAAAGGGACATTTGACACTTCATAAAGATCATTTCATTGCTGCTTTTGACCAAACTGATTGCAAAGCAGTACAGAGAAATACAAAGAGATTCAGGGTATAAAGCCACATATTTAACAATGTCATACACATTAAGTAAATTAGGAAATAAAAAATTAAATAGTAATTAAACATTGAGAGACTAGGACCTTAACATATTTAGTTACCATATCAACAGGCTGTGACTTCAGAAGCTATCTGATTTCTGAAATCCAGAAACACACTTATCAATCCTAGATGAAAACAGGGATTGAACACTCTTAGTATGGGTCAAAGTGTTATACAGTTGCTTAAAGTGCAACCACAACAGGAATTGAACACTCTTAGTGTGGGTGAAAGCATTACACAGATGCTTTAAGGTGCAACCACAAGAGAGCTTTCATGATTAATGATCATTATCATTATTAATGACCGATCAAGCCTGATCCTATATGTAGTCTAGGTCTAGGGTTAAATTTGCTACATCCATGTGTCCAGATTGGGTGATTTTTTCTAAGCAGTAGAAACTGGGCTCGGAAAAGAACAGGATGACTTGGAGTTTGGTACCAGTTAGTAGCAATGTAAGCTTTCCTTGGTGTGAGGCTTTCCATCCATTCATTCACACTCTCTTTGTTCAGTGTGTTTTATCTTTTTCCCCTCATTCCGAGGCCTGAGAATACAAATATGAACAAGACCCACAAGGACTGCTCATCACCCCAGTATTCCATTTACAACGTCAGGAACGAACTCCCGACCGGGCCTCTAATTTTCTCTTGCAGTCAAATATCCCTGCTTACACCTGGTATTTACCTGGTCAGCAGACCTCGTGAGTCATCTCCCATTGACAAAACCACCCCAAAGATGCACCAGTCCAGCACAAAGTATCACTGTCAATCTCACAAAAGTTGCAGGGTTCCAGGAGGATGCTCAGAGTATACGAATTATGCTAAGTGAAATAAGCCAAGCCCAGAAGAACACATACTTTATTATTTCATGTATCTGTGGAATCTAAAAGAGTCAAATTCATGGCAGCAGGGAGAGGGCTGAGGAAGGGGGAGATGTTGATCAAAGTTTCTATGTATACAAAGACCAAATAATCACATCATACCTCATAAATATATACAATTATTATGTGCCAATTACAAGTAAAGCAATAAAAGAAGAAAAAAAGGAATCATAAGTAAATCCATGACAAGTGAAAACGCAACGGAGAGAAGGGAATCAATGATTGAAGGAGAGAAAGGAGAGTGGATTTATAGCTGCTTCGAAAGACTGATTTGACTGGCAAAGGACCGGGGAGAGGTCCTTTGGGAAAGGAACAAAGCCCGTGAGTGGTTAGGAAAGATAACCTCTTTACAAATGTGTGGCATAAGCCGAGCACAAGGTGAAGTATGGCATGGAGTGTCATGGGATGCTGTAAAAATTATGTCACAAGCAAAGCAATTCTTGGTTCATCTGTGTTCACTCTGAGACTAGCCTATTATTGGGGTTGAATTGATAAAAAAAACTTCTGTTCATCATTTTTTTCTCCAAAATAAAGTGATCAAATTGTCCCATAGAACTGATGCTTATTATTATTATTTTTGAATAACCACAGAAATTGACCCTTCCAGTCTTAAAACTTGAGAAAGTTACAACAGTCTTATCTGAGTTCCTTTCTCAAGAAGCCAACCATCAGGTCTCCCAGATAAAATCAAGGAGCTGAAACTCACCAGACCACTGCCTCTGAACAATGAGGAGCCGGACTCCTCATCCATCAGGATTGCCTAAGGACCATCTACTTCCTACTGGCCAACTTCTCTTCCTTGCCTCTCTTTAATCCCTGTTTTCCCATGCATGGTTATGTTTCCTCTCTGGTGCATTAGCCCCTCATTTCAGAGATGGATTTGAGACTCCCATTTCCTTGGCTACAGCAGCACCCGATTAAAGACTTCTTCCCTGGCTTTTGTTTTGTTGTCTCAGTGATTGACTTTCTGTGTGGTGAACAGTAGGACTCAGACCAAACCCCTGGTGCTTCGGTAACAATTATATCTTAACCAAACATATCTATTTTTTTTCAGTTTTGATTCATACTTTGGTCCTCAGTTTAAATTGATTCATGGTAAGCTGCATTTTTGTGCTTCCAGTCTTCTTTTGGTAATGGCTGTTGGTGGTCCCTGTTCTTCAGTTCATGATTTAGAGTACATGGATGGTCACGGGAGGGGAGGCAGGGCTTTGGGGTTTATCTGGTGACTAAACACTAATAACACTTTATTATAAGAGTAAAAAGCAGAATAAAATATTCTGATGCTCTGCTTCAGAGTTTCTGATAAGGCCCTCCGCAGTGCACAACCTGGAACAGGGGCTCTCTGCCTAGGTCTCGGGCTGCACTGCTTGCAGGGCACGTTCCACTTTTGCTCACTTATGCCAAGGCATAGTGGTGTCTGGACAGGTGCTCCGTTTCCCAGGGTGGTTTATCTCAAACAAACATGCTCACTGGGAGAGCAAATCGGGATGTCAGAAGACTAGAATGAGAAAGTTAATCACCCCTCTGCCTTTGTTCTCAGAGTTTATTTTTATTGGGTGATTAATCGACACATCTTGGCCTTTGCTCTGGCACCTGGGTCTCTGAGTCCAGCTCAGACCAAGCTGAGCAGGAATATTGGCGCTTTCAAGAAGTCAATAAATGAAGCCAGCTGCCGCCGGGACCACAGTGAGATAGATGGCTGAGTCTTGCATTACGCCTTGAAGGTCAGTGAATGTGGTCTGGCCAGCTGCCAAGCAAAGAGATTCTTAGAGGCAGCTATGCTTAGCTTAGGTGATGACTGGACCTCCCTCTCCAGTGGCATCCTAGTAGAGAGCCATCCACAGAAACTGCATTCCTGATGGAGGCCAGGCTACTGGGAGAGCTGCAGGGTCCCTGGGAGACAGAAGTATCTGGGTTTCACATGGAGAGAGCTCACCCAGGAGCACAAGTCCAGTGTGCTCTCACGGATCACCATCTGGAGGCACCATCGCCAAAACAGGTGACGCTGCTGGCTGTTCTGTGAAGGAGCTGGAGGGTTATTTCCACCACCGAGTGCTCAGAACCACACATTCCCAGCCCTGTGTACTGATTTCCAGTGTTCATTCAATACATATGTCTGACCACCTTCTATCTTCCCAGTACTCTTTTAGGGACTGGAGAGTTTGCAGGGATCAAGGTGGGGAGCCTCCTGCCCTCGTGACGCGTATCTTCACCAAGGCCATTTACCATCTGTTGTTGTAACTTTCACACAAGATAGTGAGCTCCCAGGGATGGACTTTGTCTTTCTCTCTTCATGTAGGCAGTGACTGGCCACATGTCTGGCCACACAGGTCGTGGTTAAAGATGGGTGAGTGAATGGGCAGAAAAGTCAACGTGTCAGAAGCAGGTGGAAGAGCAGCCTGGAATTCCAAGGAGGATTTCAAGGCTATGTGATGACAAGCACGACTGAATCCCTGCAGGAAGCAGCTGGGTTTGGTGCCCCTGGTATGGTCAGCGGTGTCAAGCACCGAGATCAGCAAGGAGGATGAGATGCATCCTGGGCCTGCAAGCATCCCGCTGTACAAGGATGCCAGCTGTCTCTACACATAGCAACGTCAGTTGCCAGGAGGAATGTGGCTCACTGTGCTATCATCTTTCTGGATGTAGGAGGTTCTACATTAGCACTAGCGTAGAAACAGAATCTTACTGCAGTTTCTGAGTCCTCTATTCTGTTGCTCACAGAACAGGAGAGTGAGATTTAAAAAACGTACATCAGGTCCCCTTCAGGCTTCAAACCCTTTGGGGCTTCAGGGGCTGATCCCTGCTCACCTACCACCATCAACTCACCCTGTTCCCCAGTCCAGAGCTAGTCAGGCTATACTGTCCTCCCAGCCTTTGCACTAGCTGCTGGTTTCTCCCCTCACCTCTCCCCCTGGCTGGTTCATTATCATTCTTCAGCATGTCATCTCCCTCCTAACCAGCCCATCTAAGGTGGCCTTCTCCAGTTACTCTCCATCCCATTATGCTATTGACTCTCCCATGGGCTAGAGCTGTAAGCTATAATTACACCAGTTGTGTGAACAGACATTCATTGGCTTGTTCATTGCTGATTTTCCCACTAGAATGGAAACTCCACACTGTCTCGTTCACTGCTCTACTCAGGGCTAGTTAGGACCCGGCTCATAGTGTGAATTTCTCAATATTTTTTTGAATAAATAAATAAGCCAGGATGATTACCTTAGGTTGGATGTATGAAGAATAGCTAGCCTGTCCAAAACATTTACTTTCAGCCTTGTTATTTAATCTGAAAAGCAATATTCACAACTGGCATTTATCGACTACCTGCTACCTGTCATGCAGCATTTAAATCTTTCACAAACATTTGAGCCAGTTTATGTACTAGAATTTTGCTCATTTTACATTTTCCTGTCTGAAGTCTAGAAAAAGAAAATGGGTACTTTCTGAATAAATCAACCTCTTCTAAACTGACTTTCCAGAAGATGAGAAAAGAATTCAGATAGAAAAAAACTAGGAAATAGCATTCTGGACATTGACCTTGGCAAATAATTTATGACGAAGTCCCCAAAAGCAACTGCACCAAAAACAAAAATTGGCAAAGAAACTATCAACAGAATAAACAGACAACCTATAGAATGGAAAGAAATATTCACAAACTATGCATCCAACAAAGGTCTAATACCCAAAATCTATAAGGAACTTTAACAATCCAACAAGCAAACAACAACCCCATTAAAAAATGGTCAAATACATGAACAGACACTTTCAAAAGAACACAAACATGCAGTCAAAAAACATATGAAGAAATGCTCCATATCACTAATCCTCAGAGAAATGCAAATCAAAACCACAATGAGATACCATCTCACACCAGTCAGAATAGCTATTATTAAAAAGTCAAAAAATAACAGATGCTGGCCAGGTTACAGAGAAAAGAGAACTCTTATATAATGTTGGTGGAAATGTAAATTAGTTCAGCCCCTATCCAAAGCAGTTTGGAGATTTCTCAAAGAACTTAGAACAGAACTACCATTTGACTCAGCAATACTATTACTGGGTGTTTATCCAAAAGAAGATAAATTGTTTTGCCAAAACACATGCACTTGTATGTTTATCACAGCACAATGCATGATAGCAAACACAGGGAACCAATCCAGGTACCCATCAATGGTGAACTGGATAAAGAAAATGCAGTACATGTATACCATGGAATACTATGCAGCTGTGAAAAAGGATGAAATGGTGTTCTTTGCAGAAACATGGATGCAGCTGGAGGCCATTATCCTAAGGGAATTAGCACAGGAACAGAAAACCAAATACTGCATGTTCTCAGTTCTAAGTGGGAGCTAAACATTGAGTACACACAGACACAAAGATGGGAGAAATGGACATTGGCGACTACTAGAAGGTGGAGCATGGAAGGGGTGTAAGGGTTGAAAACTATCGGGTACTATGCACATTGTCTGGGTGATGCGATCACTCATACCCCAAACTTCATCAACATGCAATATATCCAGGTAATAAACCCACCTGCGGACCCCCTGAATCTAAAAAAAAAAAGCTAAAAAAAACCAAAACATAAAACAAAACAAAACAAACAAACAAACAAAAAACCCCAGGTGATTCTTTGTATCCGGTTTGATTGTTTGAATTTTTTAAAAGAATATCACCATATATTTTAGTGTCTTGAACTTTTCATTGAATTGTGATTTTAAAAAGTCACAGTTTAGCCCAGAAGGAGGTATCTCGAAGTTTGTCAGTTCCTAAAACAACATTCTAGAGGGAAATAAATGAAAATCTCTTGAAACTGTACATACTCTTTGATTCAGAAATTCTTCCTCTAGTAATTTAGCTTAAAGAAATAGCTAAAGGGAGCACATTCCAAAATTGGGGAATGCTGGGTTAATAAAGTCAAATGAAGTCCCCTTCTGCGCAAGAATTATCAGAGCCTTTAATACTCAGATTTTCACTCTGAAGATCTGAGAGAGGGCCTTAGAATAAAGCATAACTCAAACTTATTTGGCAGAAATATTTAGCAACAATTATATTTTCTACATCAATGTTCACTATTGAAAAATAAAAAAGCCATCAGGTAACTGTTGATTAAAAGTGATAATGGAATGCTACGTAGACATTAAAAGCCATGATGAACACAACATGACAAGATGACAACATATATGAAGTAAATATAGTATGTAGGTATGCGTGTAGCACCGTGAGGGTCCACATGCAAACATGTGGCAGACTCGCTGGCCCCCTCTCACAAACACAGTAATGACTTGGCAAAGGCCAGGTCAGCTTCAAAACCCCTCTTTGTATCAAGCCCTGTGTGCCAAACCCTTCTTATTCACAGGGCTTGACATAAATCCCAAATCTATTTGCTGCTGCTGGCTGAGAAAATACCTTGGAAGGGAATCCTAGTGGCAGTTGCAGTAATAATTATGACCATCATGAAGATAATAATAGAGTCACAGATAATATTTATTGAGCACTTGCTTTGTGCCAGGGACTTTCCAAGCACTTTACATGGGTCACCTTATTTAAGTCTCACAATAACTTCATGTGGGTATTACCGACCCATTATACAGATGAGGATACAGAGGTGGCCAGGGACTAACGACCCATTATACAGATGAGGAAACAGAGGTGGCAAGGGACTAACGACCCATTATACAGATGAGGAAACAGAGGTGGCGAGGGATTACCGACCCATTATACAGATGAGGAAACAGAGGTGGCGAGGGACTAATGACCCATTATACAGATGAGGAAACAGAGGTGGCGAGGGACTAATGACTCATTATACAGATGAGGAAACAGAGGTGGTGAGGGACTAAATCACTGGCTCCAGGACACACAGCTAGTAAGTGATGGAGTTGTCCAACCACAGGGCCCATGCTCTTAACGCTGATGCCTCGTCATCTGGCCTGGGTCTTAGGAGTAGTGGTATCTGGCTAGTGGGATTTACATCTTTCTTAGTTTTGCTTATCTCAGTTTCTAAAATTTTTACCATTAGCCTATATTTCTTTCGCAATAGGAATTTTTTTTGGCAATAAAAGTACTAGTAATACAAAGATGATTTCCTTTATATCTCTACATTTCCATTTTCTCTTCTTTGTGAAACCTTATTACTATAGATGGTATATTTACTATATGTACATACACCTATGTATAATATGCATGTCTTATATGTGATACATAACAGTATATGATGTATATACACATAAATAATATATCCATTTTATACTTGTGAACTGAATGTTTGTTTCTGTTCCCCCCAAATTAGTATGTTGATACAACTCTAACCTCCAGTGTGGCTGTATTTGGAGATGGGCCTCTCCTTAGGAAGTAGTTAAGGTTACATGAGGTCATGAGGATGGAGCTCTGATCTGATAGGATGAGCATTCTTATAAAAGGAGACCCTGTTTGCTCCCTAACCCCTACCCTCCAGGTACATGCCCCAAGGAAATGAGGCTACATGAGGACACAGCAAGAAGGTGGCTGTCTGCAAGCCAGAAAGAGAGCCCTACTCAGAGACTGAACCAGCTAGAACCATGATCTTGGACTTCCAGCCTCCAGAACTATGAGGAATACATGTCTGTATTTAAGCTGCCCAGTCCACAGTATTTGGTTATGGAAGACTGAGCTAAGACAATACTATCTAAATATTAGGTTGAACCACACAGTTGCCATTTCTCTGGTCAAAACCCATCACATCAGCAATTTCACATGACCCAACCTAATATATAAACATATATACAATAAGAACGGCATGTCGTAATTGTGGGTTTTCCTTCCTGCTGGGCACGGTGCTTTGAAGGCTGAGAGACGCGCCTATTTATCTTTGCTTTCTCTTCTCCCCAGGCATCCACTGGCACTTGGAAAACACTGGTGACTGAGTGGGTAAATTACAAAGATGAGCATTTTGAATTCCTGTTCCAACAGAAGCTTTAATGTAGTTCCTATCAAGCCTAATTCACTCACTAAAAAGAATTGCATTGCACATATTGGCAGGAGCTATTGAACTGTTGTTCGCCAAGACCTTTTCTCCTCGCTTCACAGGGACTCAAATTAAATGTGTCTTCATCACACACACACGCACATGCACACGCACACATACACACTCACACGCACACACACACACACGCACACACACACACACACGCACACACATAGCCAGTGCCATTCAACCCTTAGCGAATCACATCACTTACGGCTCACAGGCTTGTGGGGTCAGCCCGTGAGAGCAGGTGCCTTCTCTCCAGGGCCCTGTGTGCACATCAAGGACTTAAAACCTGTGGTCAAGGATAGACTCTGAGGCAGAGACATGGTGTGTGGCTCCGAGGCTTGCCTGCGGTGCCATTCCCTGTTTCCAGGCACAGTGCCCACTGCTGCCCACATCTGAGTATGTGTTGCTGCATAACGGACTCCTCAGAGGAGCTATGGCTCTTTGTATAGTCACAGTTTTCAAAAGCTTTTGCCTCACAAAAGAAAAGGCAAAGTGCCTTCCCTCAGGCAGTTTTCAATTCTTCCCTCCAAATGCATCAGTCAAACCTGATACTTAAACCCGTAAATCCCAAAAGCTCCTATGAGAAGTGAGCCCATTAGCAGCGGGTGGGAATGGCTGCCCTCTCCACCAACCAGCCTGTTCACTCCCTGGGCCACCCTGCTCTGACTGGTGAGCAAAGTTGTCAGCCGGTCCCATCAAGGGATTTGTCATTCCCAAACTTGTTTGGTCCACAGTCTTCCTGTCCCGAACACACAGGCCTTTCCTGGAGAGCTAACCTAGGACTTTTTTGGCCTTTGAACACAATTTTATCTTTCAGGGCTTCTGATGTTGATGTACTAACATTCTCGGCTTATAAAATCTCCAATGTTGACATTTTATTTAGTAAAATTGAATATTTTTCTTTCTCAACGCGGGAAGGTTGGAAGATTCTCCTTTGAGAACCCACTGCCACAGTGGCGATCTCTGGAACAGGTAGATAGGTGAGCACTAAATAAAGCAAGCAGAAGGAAATGTGGTGGGAGAATCTCGGTGATGGGGCAAAGGATGCTTGCTATAAAATTCTTTCAATGTTTCCACATGTTTGAAAACTTTTATAAAATTGAGAAAAGAAAATAAAATGATGAAAGTGTCTTTTCTCTAAACACTCAGCCGCGTCCCTTCCCACGGAGATGTCTTTCTGCTACGAAACCTTTAAGGATATCCCATGCTAGATGATTTCATTCCAATGAAATGTCCATACTAGGCAGACCCACAGAGACAGAAAGCTGCTAGAGCAGTGGGGAGGAGACATGTAATGTTTAAGGGGGACGGGCCTTCTCTTCAGGGTGTTGAGAACGTTCTAAATGATGGCAGTGACGGTTGCACAACTCTGTGACTACACTAAAAACTATTGAATAGTATATTTTAAATGGGTGAATTGTACAGTACGTGAATTATATCTCATAAATCAATACAGTTGTTATACATGAGAAAGCTAACTTCAAGGAAGGGAGTTCTCCATGACTTCCAGGGCTGCTAAAACAAAACAAGGCACAAACCAAACACCCCTCCCTTGATAGTCTTCAGAATACTCTTGACTTAGAGAGGGCCAAAAAAGGACAGTGATTTTTTTTTAGTTATTTATTTATTTATTTTTTTGAGACAGAGTCTCACTCTGTCACCCAGGCTGGAGTGCAGGGGCGCAATCTCCGCTCACTGCAAGCTCCGCTTCCCGGGTTCACGCCTTTCCCCTGCCTCTGTCTCCCGAGTAGCTGGGACTACAGGTGCCCACCACCACGCTTGGCTAATTTTTTGTATTTTTAGTAGAGACGGGGTTTCACCGTGTTAGCCAGGACGGTCTCGATCTCCTGACCTCGTGATCCACCCTCCTCAGCCTCCCAAAGTGCTGGGATGACAGGCGTGAGCCACCGCGCCCGGCCCACAGTGATGTTTTGATTTTTCTTCCATTTTTGCCCGTTTGGCAAATGCTGAACAAACAAAAGACCTCCAGAGTCTCCCCTGCAGGGCCTGCCTTCTTAGCTGCAATGGCTGCGGCAGAAGGGGCCAAGATAGCGATGTGCCTGGAGAACGAACAAGTGAATGAATAAATGAATGAATGAATGGACGCTACCTAGGGTTCTTGTTTCTCCAAAACCCGAACAGATGCCCTGGTCTTATCACAAACTTGGCCTGTGACCTGCAGCACATGACTGTCACTCTTGGGCCTCAGTTTCCCCATCTATAAAACAAAGGTCATGTGAAATGATGATCTCTAAGGTCCCTTCTACCTGATACATTATGACAATCTTTCCCAAAGCAATTGTTATTCATGGCTGAGGAAAAAAGTTATAAAATCGTCCCTGTGGGAGGATTCAAACCAAGATCCGGTTTTCTCTACATGACAATGCAACACTTCACAATGTTGTGTGAGTGGGGAAAGTGAAAAGACAGTCATTAAAAAACTGAGAAAAACAAACAGTCAGGAAAGAAGGCCTACATAAATTGCTCATTCTGACTTCAAAGGGAATTATTTTTTTAAAGTAAGATCATGAGAATTAGATTTATGTCCTCAGAGCCAATGCAAATGCAGGATTTGTACAATATCCATTTATCAGTTCCAAAGGAGCTGATTTATGGCTCAACTCTTCTACTTTGTATTCTGTCTGGCTCAGAAAGTTAACTGACAACACAGAAAGAAATATCCTCCATCTCATTGCAGATGATGGGTTATAAATGAGCACAACTTGATTCTCTGTTCTGGAAAATTAGTGTTTTGAAACTCTCATTAGAAACTAGTCATTAAAGCTGTTCCCAAACTTGACTGCTTGGCCCATCACTTTGTTGTTGTTTTCAGCTGTTTAATGTTCTGACAATGTTGGCCAGAGAAACGACTGCCTTTGTCTTAGGTTAGTCTAGGTCAACTCCCACGTCTGGATGTAACACCAAATCACCAGCCAGACCGTGAGCAGGCGCATCATACCGCTTGCCCCTGCAGAGATCCTGTGCCCCTGTGTGATAAGATGAGTGATACAGACCTGGTGCTCAGTATGTCAGTCACAAACTGTGTGGGTCTGGAGCAGGTGGAGACAGAGGTACGACTTGACCCTCCTCCCCAGATTAGTGGAGAAGACGGAACTCACATTTTCCAGACTGATGCCCAATAGCAGTGGATCCCAGAATCTCCTGTGGGACTTAAAGATGCAGCTTCACAGGTCCAGGCACTGGAGACCTTGATTTGGTGGGTCTGAGGTGGGGTCTAGTACTCTGTGGTTTTAACACCTCCCATGGATTTTTGATGCTGCTGGTTCAGAGACAGGCATCTGGGACTCGCTGAAAGACCAGGGCTCGGGCCATTTCCTCCAAGCAGCCATGAGACCAAGGCACTCAGGCAAAGGGTAGAGTCAAGTGTGCTAGATCTCAGAGAGATCAGTGAGGAGGTCAGGAACCTTCTTCCCAACCAGGGAAACAGCCCAGACCCTTTCTTTTCACCCTCTGCATAAAGTTAATCACCAAATCATTTCCATTCTGCCTTCCTTGGCTTTCTGAGCTCTTGTATGCCTTTGATTTTCTTAGTTACTCCTTTGGTCCAGGCTGGCTTCCTCTCTTAACGTGGTCTCCCAGTCTCTTCTCTCTTCCCCGACAGTCTAGTCTTGTATCGGAATGAGCTTTTTCTAAAATTCAGATCCAATCAGGCCATCTTTCTGCATTTAGGCCTTCAGGTGTCTCCACTGGCTACAGACCCAGGCTCAGATTCCACAGCAGGATACACAAGACCCGTCACAGTCCTGCCTGTGTGTTGAGTGAATAGATCTAGTTCTCTCAGCCACCATGCCTTTGTTTATCCCGTTTCCTCTGCCTGAACATCCTTGCCCTGGTCTACCTGCAAGTCTGAACCCAGCTGTCCCTTCTTTCCTTGATTTTGACTGATGTGCCTTTCTCTCTGCTGTTGTTATACTGTCCTGTTTTCACCTCAAATGTCACTTTCATCATAGCTTTTATATGAAAGCGTCTGTTTATTCATCTTTCTCTTTCTCTAGACTGAGTGAAACTGGATGACAGAGGCCATATGTGTTGTGGTGACTGTATATCCCCACTATCTGTGAATCAGGGGTTAATTTGCATTTGTTGGCCTAATGAGGACACCAGTAAGGGAGTCCCAGGGGTAGGAAGATCCTGTACCTGGAAGGAAGGCTGGGAAGCCATATAGGGTTGTACCCAAAGGCCATCTCAAGGGAGCAACTCCTGGCTGCTGGTTACAATATAGTCCCTGCTCCCCCAGCTGGCTGTGTCCCTGCTGACACTTCATCACTCATCTTGCTCCTGATGCTGACAACTGCTCAGGTTGGGAAGGGAGGAGAAGGTAGGGATACAGGTCTCTAGGAGAGAGCTTAGGAGATAGGCTCCTTTAGTGAGATGGTGGGAGACAAGCCCCAACATAGTCACAGGGGGCTTCAAGTAAGAAGAAGTTTCCTCCCAATATGAGCTGGTTTAAGCTTGTACAATTTCATCCATCCATGTATCCATCCATTCATGCATTCATTACTCATCCATGCATTCATCCACCCACCCATGCATTCATCACCCACCGATGCATTCATCACCTATCCATACATTCCTCATTCATCCATGCATTCATCACTCACCCATGCATTCATCACCTACCCATGCATTCATCACCCACCCATGCATTCATCACTCATCCATGCATTCATCACCCACCCATGCATTCATCACCCACCCATGCATTCATCACTCATCCATGCATTCATCACCCACCCATGCATTCATCACCCACCCATGCATTCATCACCCACCCATGCATTCCCCACTCATCCATGCATTCATCGCCCACCCATGCATTCCTCACTCATCCATGCTTTCATCACCCACCCATGCATTCATCACCCACCCATGCATTCATCACCCACCCATGCATTCCCCACTCATCCATGCATTCATCGCCCACCCATGCATTCCTCACTCATCCATGCTTTCATCACCCACCCATGCATTCATCACCCACCCATACATTCATCACTCATCCATGCATTCATCACCCACCCATGCATTCATCACTCACCCATGCATTCATCACCCACTCATGCATCCATCACCCACCCATGCATCCATCACTCACCCATGCATCCATCACCCACCCATGCATCCATCACCCACCCATGCATTCATCACTCACCCATGCATACATCACTCACCCATGCATTCATCACCCACCCATGCATTCATCACTCACCCATGCATTCATCACCCACCCATGCATTCATCACTCACCCATGCATTCATCACTCACCCATGCATTCATCACCCACCCATGCATTCATCACTCACCCATGCATACATCACTCACCCATGCATTCATCACCCACCCATGCATTCATCACTCATCCATGTGTCTATCCATGCATACATCCATTCATATATCTATCCATCCATCCATCCATCCATCCATCCATCCTTCCATGGATCTATGCATCTGTTCACCCATTACTCCCTTCTTTCAATATTTATTGTGTAGCTATTATATGTCAGACATTCTTCTTTACTCTGCATATATGAAAGAGAACAAGACATGAAGTTCCTGTTCTCATGGAGCTTCTGTTCTAGAAAAGGAAGGGAGATCATATGCAAACAGGTAACACACAATACGATAACTTCAGAGAGAGGTATGTGCTCTGACAGCCGTCCCATTGGGCAACAGTACAGGGAGTGGCCAGTGATAGGTGGGCAGAGTTGAGGAGGGCTTCTTTAGTGAAGGTGATCAGGGAAAGTCTTGCAGAGGAAACGATAGTGAGACTGAAGTGAAAAGGAGACAGTCACATGAATTCCTGGGCAAGGGAGAACATTCCAGGCAGAGGGAGCCACGGTGAGCTAATGTCACAGAGGAGCCTCCAGCTGAGCAGCAGCTTGGAGACAGTGGGCCAAGCAGAGGTGAATCAGATGAACTCACACTCAAATCTTGGCTCAGCCCTTTAGTATCTGTGGGACATGGAGAGAGGTGCTAACCTTCCAAGCTTTTACTTCCCTATATGTCAAATGGAGACACTAAAACATCACTCACAGGGTGGGTGAAAAGATGAAATCGTATACAGAGCATGGTCCTTGGCATGAGGTAGGTTATCAAGCCCAGATACTTTCCAATCCTTCTGCCAAGTGAAAGTCATCATGCTTCTCACATCAGCATCCTAAGACAGGCAGGAAGATTGATCACCTTGCTTCTGGTAACCAGTTTCAGACTGACATGTCTGCATGATTCCAGTTTCATTCCATATTTTAAAAATGCCCCATGTACTCCCTCTATTATGCATGTCACCCAGCTCTAGTTACTGTGAAACTAGAAGGTCACAGCTCGGCTCTGTGCTCAGAAATATGGCACCTGTCAGGCGCATGATTTAGGAACTTGGCCTTCCTCAGTGGGACCCCAGTGTAGTAAAATCAAGTCAACGATTCAATCCATAGCTGCTGAACAAAGCCTGGGAGAAATACGAAGCTGCTGTCTTAACAATACGCTTTTCATTAGTGAACTTTTTTAGTAAGATGACATTGAAGTCCACCCCCCCACCCTGGTTTCCAAACAGCTCAGCACTGGAACCTGAATAAGACATGGTGACTCTGCTGGACAAAGACAAAAAGCCTTTCAAGGGTGTGGGACAGAAAACAGGATACATCGGCGCAGTTGGCTCAGGTTTGCAAGGTTGGACTTCTCTCATTTGATTTCACCTACCTCTGGCTCTTTTCCTTTTCTTTGCCAGAGGTACACCGGCAAATGTTTAACATCTGATTCTCTGGAGGTGGGGAAAGCCTGAATGAACAGTGTTTGCCTAATTCCATGATAGAAGCACTTCCACTGTGGCCAGTTTCAAGTTACTCCCACAATGTCACTGAATGCAGAGCTGGGAAGAGATGGTAACAATTGGCTCCTGCAAACTGCTATGAACTGGCTCTAGGGCAACACTGCTACACCATCTCCCTACGAATAACAGGAATCCCCTATGTGGGGTTGGACACTGTATATATGTAGCTGGCACTATATGCATGATATTTCATACAATCTTAACTATCATTGTTTGAGGCTGGGATTATTATTGCCATTTCAGGGATGAGAAAAGTGAGGCTCAGAGAGATTGTGTAGCCAGCATCAGTTCACATAATTAGCAGGCAGTGAAGTTGGGATTTGAATACTGTGAGCACCTCTCACTGTGGCACACTTCTCCTCCCCACTCTGAGTCCTCCTCTTTCTTGCCTGGATGGCTACCTTGCTTCCTAACAAGCTCCACAGCTCCAGTGTCCCCTGGATCCTCTCACAGTGCTCTTTTGCACATGGACCCCTCCACTCCCAGTTCAGAATGAAGTCCAGTTTACTTAGCTTGGCTCCAGGGTGCAGCCTGTACTTCCACATCCAATCTCTCTACTCCAGCAAAATGGGTTTCCCCACGGTCCCCAGATGTGTCTGAGATGGTTGACCTTCTTGCATTATCAGCTTTTCCTTATTCCACTTAGCTGCAATGATCTCATTCAAACTCTGTCTCGTCCTGCTGCTAGCCCTGCTAAACCACTTCAGCCCCAGGAGTCTCTTCCTCCCTTGAGCTTCTACAGCATTCCTATCTGGACCATTCGCCAGGTGGTTAACACTGGAAACTTTTATAAAAACTATGTTGTTTACTGGTTTGGATTTCTTACAGCTCCCAGGAGACCACAAGCTACTTGGAGACAAGACTAAGTGGTGTACATAATGACCAGACAGCCACAAAGAGTCGCTTGCTCAGACAGGTGTTCAGCAACTCTCCCCAGAGCAAAACATACCTGTCTTGTCCACTTAGGAGTAATTGCAAGGCAGTGCACTGCTCCTCTGGGGTCTCAGACCCAATGGCAGCCTTCCAAGACCAAACTCAAGCTGTTTTAAAAAATATTTTAAAACAGCAAATCTCTCCCCTCTAAATGACATTTAATGGCTACAAAGATCAAGAGAAGGCAACTTCTCTGTGGCTGGGTATGCAAGCAATCTGAATTCTTCAGGGCTTTGGGTATGGGTTACAAGATTCATCGTGACTCAATTCTCCAATCCACTGAGTTTTGGAGGACACAGGCAGTGTGTCACTGCAGAAGGACTGCCAACCCCCAATGAAGCTGTTCTGGAAGGCTACTGGTGGTGACCTTCAGGTGACATTGGTCAAGCCTCAAAGGAGTGTGGCCACCCAATCCTAGCAGAGTTTGGGGGTGCCGGGTGCTCATCACTGAACCCACTTCTCGGTCTACATCAAACAACCACGCTGGGTGGGTGATGAAAGCATGGATGAGTGAGGAATGCATGGGTGGCCTCCCGGTGGCAGGCAGACTCATAGTGCCTGATGCCTCCCACCCTGAGGGGCGCTCTGCCAGAAGCCAGTACGTGAAACCTCCCGGTGGCAGGCAGACTCATAGTGCCTGATGCCTCCCACCCTGAGGAGCGCTCTGCCAGAAGCCAGCCTGATGCCTCCCACCCTGAGGAGCGCTCTGCCAGAAGCCAGTCAGTTTCAGGCACAGTTATAACCCACTCCATAAAGGTCGTGGCAGGGAGAAAATTATAACAGGACCTTGCTTGAAGGAAGAGGCAGTCGCAAGACCCCACGGGGCTTATCTTCCAGGATGGACTGGCCCTGGGCTTGGGATTGCATCAAGTTCATTTCTGGGTCTCATGAGTCAGATTCCCTCTTTTCTCAGAGTGTGGAAGCCAGTGGAGCGTGGCAAAGGTGTCTGGCAGCCTGTCTTTGCTGCTTCCTGTGAAAACGAGATGGTCTGCCTGAAGTGAAACATTGGCAATTTCATTTCTGGGCTCCCCTTGTGTCTTTTTTTTTTTTTTTTTTTTTTAAAGACAGAGACGGGGTCTCACTATGTTGCCCAGGCTGTCCTCGAACTCCTAGGCTCAAGGAATCTTCCTGCCTCAGCCTCCCAAAGTGCTGGATTATGAATGTGAGCCATTACACCCAACTTCCCCTAATCTCTTGTGCTTGGCATAATGCTGGTATGCAGTAGGTGCTCAATAAATGCTGACTTGGGTATAATGTTGATGAACTCTAAAGAGCTTACTGGAGTGTGTGTGCATGTGTGAGTGCACATGTGTGAATGTGTGTGCATGTGTGTGCATGAGTGCACGTATGCACGCATGAGTATTTGCATGTGGGTGCAGATGTGAGAGTGGTGTGTGAATATGTGTGCACATGTATGTGCATGGTATACATGTGTGTGCATGTGCAAGTGTGTGAACATGTATGTCTGTGCATGTACATATGTACTGGATCAGAGTCAGGCAGAGCTGGCACTCAGATGACCACCAGCACCCCTGCCCCAAATGCAGCAGCCGCAAGCATTTGGTGCCTACCCTGTTCACTTCTCATTTAGTGCCATCTTCATCAACCCACCAGAAAGACAAGCTTGATTCCATTTTGAATATGAGGAAACGGAGGCTTGGTGATGTGCAGTAGCCCATGCAAGGCCTCTCAGTGTGTGCAGGGAGATGTAGATTCTGACAGAGTCTGACTCCACTGTCCCCTATGCTGTAGTGCCTTCTGGGCAGATGCCAGGCATCAGTCCAGGGAAATTCTGCCCCACAGTGAGTGGGGCCACCTGAGACTGATGTCAGTGTACTCCATAGCGGCTGTGTGTGATGGAGATGGAACGGGATTGGTACTCAGGGGCTTCGGGACTGGCATCTGGTATACTGGGTGTCTGAGGACATGGCACTGAACATTGTATGCCACAGCCTCCTCACCTTATAATGGAAATAACCATGCATGCCTCCCAGCATCATCATGGGGGCTTAAATTCTTACATGAGAGGTGTGTATAACTGCATGTGGTATGCAGGAAGCACTCAGTAGATACGCTTCTAACACACCCTCATAAGCAAACACTTACCTAATCTAGTTGTGCTTGAAAATGTGGTGCTGGAAAAGATCCAGAGGTTGACCATGACACAGACATTCAAGGTATGGATCCTGTGTCCACCGTTTACTGAGAGGGCTGTGGGTGAGTGACATGGAGTATGGCATAACCTCCCCCCATCGCCCTCTCCTAGTGCAGAAATTGGAGATAGTGGTGGCTCCCTCACAGGGTCGCTGGGATGACTGAATGAGGTGATGGACTTAACATACCCCATGTAGGGTCTGGTATGCAGTGGTCCCTCAACAGTGGACAGACATTATTAGGATCTGGTCATATTCTGAGAACAAAGCTTGACAAGTTCTGGAATCAAAATGTCATTGTCAAATGTGCCTGCTCAATGCAATTCTACATGGCTACTTGACTCTCTGCAATAATTTGTCTGAAAGAGAGGCAGGAGCCCCAGGAGATGAATGAGTTGGTTTTAAGGAGGGAATGGTTTTAAGAGGCATTGAGGGTGCCCTGGAAGCCATCCCCCTACAGTGCATATCAGGCCAAATGCACCTGCATTCCTTTGCCAGAGAACTTGCACCAACAGCCAAAGGCCTTTGCTCCTCTGTAGAGCAGGCTGAATGCGATGAGGAATTAGCACCTCTCTCAGGAGCAACCCTCACCCAATGACTGGGGTATTTATGCCCCAGCTCCCTTGCTCCCCATGAGACAGGAAGAATACAGGGTGGTCACGGCAGAATAGAAAATTCCAGGCAGTAGTTTCAAATGATTACCAAAAGGAAAATGTTGAAATAGCTGCAGAAGTTAGGGCCCGATAAGACCCTGAAAAAACAGGATGTGGGCCAAGTTGGCTAAGACCAACTGGACCCAACGTGGTGGTGGATTTGACCCAGGTTTTCCCTAGGACCTCATTATATGATCATTAACATACTACATCACACACCCACTGACACCTTGACAGTTCCAGGAACACCCATATTTGGTGCAAAAATGGGTGGCACCTCAGTTCTGAGAAATCTCCACCTTTTCCCAGGAATCTTCATGAATATTCCACTCCTTGGTTAAAGAAACCCATAGAGGTAGCAACCCCAATACCCCTTGAGAACAATTCCTTCACTCTTGAAAACGCTCACACTCCCCTTTCTTGAGTGTGTACTTTTCGCTTTGCAATAAATCACCATACTTTCACTATTTTCTGACTCATTCTTGAATTTCTTCTCACAGTCAAGAGCCTGGACACTGACTGGGGTCCAGATCTCACCGGCGTTTGGGGACCTACCCCAGCCTACAGTATCACTTGGATGGAATAAGCCCAGGAGCGTGTTCTTCTGGGATTCAGCTCCTGTACCCACAGTGGTGGCTGGTTGGACAATGCACAGCGTGTGGGCTGCGTTCCCCTCCTGTCCCACTTCCTGCTGTCCTGCTGGTATTTTATGGGATTTTCTCCCAAGTAAACTATTTTCACCCAAACCCTTGTCTCAGCATCTGCTTCGGGGGCAATCCAAAGTAAGAAAGTCACAGTCGTGTCAACAGAATTCCCACCAGACAGTGGTTGCTTGTTTCAGAGGTCAATGCCCAGAGCAGCAGGAAGTAACTTCATCAAGTCAGGGTGGTGAATTAGTTCCAGTGGGTTTTTCTGAGCCTCTCAACAATAGGAGAGGCAAGCGGAGCACAGCAGGACCCGAATGGGGTTTGCATGAATGAAAAATCCAGAGAAAGGTGTCCTGTGGAATGTGCAGGGTAAGATTTTAAAGAGCTGCCTCCGTCACAGAGAAATAACAAGCTTTGCATGCAGGGGAGCTGGTTAATTGACCTACATTTCTCCAAACTAGCTCTCAAACTCTCACAATAGTCCTGGAGGAAGGAATTATCGTCGCCACTTACAGATAAGGAAACTGAGGCAGTGAGAGGTGAAAGGAGCTCACAGCATCCCCGTGATCATTAAATGAGAAAATAGACACCAAGACTCAGCCCTCGGCTCATAGTAGGTGCCCATTTCATATCACCACCTGTTTCTTCCTGATGTGATGGGGTTGTCTTTCGACAGGATGGCCTGGGCCTGTTTCTCAGCTGCCCTGAGTCTGTTTCCTGAGACAGAAGAAAGCGGAGACATGGCCTTTCATGTGTAGTGAACCAGGCAGTTCAGATTGATTCAGTTCAGACTGAACCCAAAGGGAAAAAATGGAAAATATATACAAAAAGTGAGGAAGAAGTCAGGGTAGGTTACAGGATTATAGTAAAGCAATCACCATGAGTCTTCATCTGCCTCACTTTCTTTTTTTTTTGGAGACAGTATCTTGCTCTGTCATCCAGGCTAGAGGGCAGGGGTGTGATCTCGGCTCACTACAGCCTCTGCCTACTGGGTTCAAGCAATTCTCCTGCCTCAGCCTCCCGAGTAGCTGGGACTACAGATGTGCGCCACTACCCCTGGCTAATTTTTGTATTTTTAGTACAGACAGGATTTCACCATGTTGGCCAGATTGGTCTTGAACTCCTGACGTCAAGTGATTCACCTGCTTCAGCCTCCCAAAGTACAGTGAAATAAATAACCATACTTTCACTATTTTCTGACTCATTCTTGAATTTTTTCTCACAGTCAAGAGCCTGGGATTACAGGCGTGAGCCACCACATCTGGCCCATGTCCAGCCTTCTCATTTTTTTTTTTTTTTTTTTTTTATGGCTATTACCCTATTTCAAGGAGGGTCTTAGAGAGTTTTACGACCACTGATGTTGATCTGAAAATTTAGAAATTTCCAAAGAGTTTTTGATTTTGAAGAGAATGAGCAGGACTGGAAGAATGTACCTACCCAAGTAAACAATCATTAAACACGCCAGGCTGGGTGTGGTGGCTCACACCTGTAATCCCAGCACTTTGGGAGGCTGAGGCCGGTGGATAATGAGGTCAGGAGTTTGAGACCAGCCTGGTCAACATAGTGAAACCCCGTCTCTATTAAAACTACAAAAATTACCTGGGTGTGGTGGCACATGCCTGTAGTCCCAGCTACTCGGGAGGCTGAGGCAGGAGGATTGCTTGAGCCTGGGAAGTGGAGGTTGCAGTGAACCAAGACTGTGCCATTGCACTCCCACCTGGGTGACAGAGCATGACTCTGACTCAAGACAAAAAAAAAAAAAAAAAGCCACTGAGGGGTGCAGCAGAGTGGAGATTAGAGATTGCCAAGGGTTGGAGGGAAGGAGGGATGTACGGGTGGAGCACACGGGATATTTAGGGTTCTGAAACTACTGTGTATGGTGTTACAATGGTGGATGCATGCTGTTATACATTTGCCCAAACCCATAGAATGTCCAGCACCAAAAGGGAACCCTAATTTGCAGTATGGCCTCTGGGTGATCATGACATGTCAATGTAAGTTCATTAGCTGTAACAAATGTCCCAGTTTGGTGGGGGATATTGATTATGGGGGAGGCTGTGCATGTGTGGGGGCAGGAGGCATGTGAGAACTCCCTGTACCTTCTGCTCAATTTTGCTGTGAACTTGCAACTGCTCTAAAACACAAAGTCTATTAAAAAAAAAAAGTGGGCAAGTCTAAGTTTTCCTAGCTTTACGGAAAACAAAATGAACTCAGTAAAATGGAAGACTGTATCAAGAAGATGATATTAAAGGTAAATTGCATATACTGGGGAAAGATTTTAACAATATCTGACAGAACAGTCATCAAATATGGAGAGAAAATTACTGCAAAAGGGGAGGGTAGTGGACATCTGTTGTTTTTTTCCCCACCAAGGAAGGCATTTTGTCTTCCTTCGTTTTGGTAAAAACACCCTAATTGCTACGACCCCACTCCTGTCACAGCCTGTTGTCAAGGTTGACCATTCTCGAGCTAGGAGGTGGGCCCTGACCCAAGCCAAGTCATCACAATCACTCCCAAATCTGACTCCTGGCCTGGGCTGACAGTTGGCATTGAGCATCAGACTCCCCTTCAGGGCTCCCCCAAGGGACCCGCCTGCCTGTCAGCCGCACATGGCCCTCCAAGACACTGTTTTTGCATTCGTTCTTCAGAGTTAATTTCTACTGCTTGCATCCAACTCTAATGGATAAAAATACTATTTCAGACACAGGATAGTATTGGGAAATGCATTTTACTAACGCTGCTGCTGCTACCAGGAAGGAGACTTACCAAGCCCCAGGCTCCTGGCTCCCTTACTGCAGCCAGTATAAATACTCGAAAATGCTAAAACAAACAACTGCCTGCAGGAAATTCTGGCACCACCTGCCAGGGTAAGGTCAGCAAGGATAAAGTAGATGGATTCTTGCAAGCGAAAAACAGCTGTGAATGGAGCATTATCCAAACCCTGATCAAGTAAATGGGAACGTTAACCTCTGATGGGAAAATAGACTTTGCATTGGCCATAAGTAACTCTGCACTACGTACGGGAATAGCCCAAGTGATTATTACACAGAGCTTAATATTTATGCCAGCATGAACTCACCGTAATAAAGCTCCATTTCATATCTTTTGTGGAATGAGGTGGGGGTATTTATGAGCAAAGGCATGCATGCATGAATGAAGAAATACTCTAAATGATAGCAATAAAACTCTCACGCTCGAACCTAGCTACAGCTTTATCCAATCCTAGCTGGAAAGTCCTTGCTCAGCAAATAAAAATTACCTGAGATCACAAATGATGTAAAGAAACAGACGGGCAGAGGCAACACAAGACTTTTCCTTTCTTTTACAATCGCAAGGGAAATAGATAAAGGTAGTTGTCAAAAACTTTAACTAGGAATTAAAGATAAAGACCCATTCTCATTGAAGATAGGTGAGTATCATCAGAACCCTCTCCTTCAAGCAGATGAAGAAGGCACTCCCCATTTCTGTCTTCTAGAGAAAAGCTACTAAATGTAAAACAACACATCCACAGATGCCAGGACGTCAAACATTTTGCCTATTTAATTCATGAATATGCAACAGTTCCTGAGTCTGTCTTGTGACAGTCATATGTTACAGTCTCTATAGACAATGTTTTGAAACTGTCCCTCCTACTGATAGCTGAGAATCCAAGTCAATAGGTAAAAGTCTTTAGCTTTAGTTATAGAGGTAGAAAGCATCACATGTTTAGTTACTGAATGTTTGCAGAACATTCCATTGTGGGACCCTGGGAAACAGTTTCCCGCAGGCTTACCAAATACCCTCATGTAAACACACTTGAGCTCACTGGGGCAGCACAGCTAGGTACACGGTCACTTCAGAAGTATGCTTCACAGTGTTTTATTTAATTTTTATGCCAGCTATCTATGACTGAGAGTGTAGATTTCACTTCTATTAAGTATTTCTACCAACAATAAAAATCAATCTTTCAGGGACAGGGATATTAATAACACTTGGGGCAAGACATTAAAGCAATGTGATCCTCTCTGCATTTCTGGAAACTATAGAAAGGGTCCAAAGTGCCATTTACTATTGTGTGATTTGCAATGCATAGGATTGTTGTGGCTTCTGCGGTATCTATTTTCACTTCTTCCTGTAAGACCACCTGACTTGACTTAGGGCAGCCACCCCTCCACTCACTGCCCCAGGGTTTTGCATGGGGCCAGTGGCCAGTGATGGGTGTAGGCTGGGCTAGAGATCTGCTCTGGACCACTGAGCCTGAGCCCAGGAATTTTGGAGAATACTGGACAGGCATTTATCTGGGATGCAGAGCCGGTGAGCTCTAGACCCAGAGCTACAGCTGGCCTTTTGAAACCTGACCAAAGCCTTTTTGAGAGTAATGCTGACAATGAGGAAGGCAGTCGAGAGGGAGAGAGATTCCTGATAGCCCCACCCTGACGGCATATGCAGGGCTGATGTCACTGGCATGGACTGTTCTGATTGGCTGGTGCCCACTGTTAACTGTTCTAATTTGAATATTTCCCACAAACACTCAGGTTGAGTTCTGGTTAAAACCACATCCACCCTTGGATCTCCCAGTTATGTGAGATACATCAATTCTTTCCCCGCCCCCATTCTAGTTTGAGTTAGGTTTCCTTTGTAACTAAAAGAGTCCCGACCGATAGGTGAACATACCATTTGTGAGGGATAAAGTTAAAGTTACATGTTTTTTTTTTTTTTGAGATGGAGTCTCGCTCTGTCGCCCAGGCTGGAGTGCAGTGGCCGGATCTCAGCTCACTGCAAGCTCCGCCTCCCAGGTTCACACCATTCTCCTGCCTCAGCCTCCCGAGTAGCTGGGACTACAGGCGCCCGCCACCTCGCCTGGCTAGTTTTTTGTATTTTTTAGTAGAGACGGGTTTCACCGTGTTAGCCAGGATGGTCTCGATCTCCTGACCTCGTGATCCGCCCGTCTCGGCCTCCCAAAGTGCTGGGATTACAGGCTTGAGCCACCGCGCCCGGCACATGTCTTTTTACCTACAAATTTGAAGAGGAAAAAAATTTTTTTTTTCTTTTTGGTGATGGGAAAAGTTGAGAGATACAAATATCTACTTGGTTCATGTTTCCCCCTTCAAAATCTCCCTCCCTCCCCAACTCTGTATAAAAGAACGCAATGCTCATTATAAACCAGTGTGACTTTGTCAAAAATAAGTCAGACTCAAAGAATGTCATTGGAAGAAGGTGGGGTGGGAGGCCAATGGCAGAAGATGAGGTGAGCTCCCTGGTGGAGTAATCATTTCTGGTGGGTGCTGGATTGGCACATTGTCATCTGTCAATGCTTCCATGAAGGACCCCAGTCCATTAGATGGAGAGAGGGTTGGAAGAATCCTCAGTGAATGAAGTGCGGGCAGCTGCTCTTTTCCCGGGTTGATCTGTTTGCTGCTGGGTGGTAGAGACGGAGGCTCAAACACAGAGCTCCCTTGCTACTGGCTTGAACCATAATCTGTACATTAGTAAAAAGCCTAAAGTGCTCAGATCATTTTAAACAGGGATATTTGGCCAGAATTATACTAGTATTTGAAAGCAACAGAGCTCTCCACCTTAACGTTTCTTTAACGTGGCTCAGAATCATACTGTCGCTTCAAAGTCACTTTGCGGAACGTTTTTACTACTTTAATAAAAATCCAGGTGATGTACCAACAAACCTAATAGGGCTGAATTTTTAGAGAAGCAACACTGTTTTACATACTTCTCTATGCTTTTATTAGTGTGTGACAGCACATGGCAGATATGATGTTGTGTGGTGAGCTAAACAGAGAGTCTAGTTACTTAGAGGAAAACAATGTCTGCAATACTGAAACTCAAGGGGCAATATGGTCTCTTTCCAGAAAAGGATAGATGTGTAGATAAATTGAATAACATAAGTAAAATATAAAATGTTGCTTCAAACCCTGCAACCAGGCCTCTTTGCCTTGCTGGCTTGTGCAGGTACAGCACCTGTGCTTGCCCAGACCTTGAGGGGTGCTCCTGAAAACATGAAATAAAACGCAGTGCACAGAGCATGCCCTGATGATTTTTTGCCCTGGGATATTTCCTTCTCTAAAGACAATTAAGGCAACATGTGGGAATTTTGATTTTGCTTGCATTTTTCTCTTAGATGCATGCCTCATTCACCAACCTTCCTGTTGGACAAAGATCCTGTTTTCAATGCTAAAGCAGGCCTGTCCCAAACCAGGTGTGCCTAGACCTGGAGTTTGATCTCATGAGATCGTCAGAACCCCCAGTGCTCTGGTGGCTATTGTAACCCACAAGTTCTCTCCTTTCCAATCAAGGCCCTTTGAAAAGGCGCTGCCAAATTTTAGTGGTGCCTGTTCTGGTCTGAATTGTGTTTCCCCAAATACATATGTGGATGTCCTAACCTCCAGCACCTCAGAATGTGATTATGTTAAAGAGGTAAGTTAAAAGGAGATCACCATAGTGGGCCCTAATCAAATACAACTGAGGTCCTCATGAGAAGAAATTAGGGCACAGACAGGCACAGAGGGAAGACTCTGTGAGGACACAGGGAGAAGACAGCCATCTACAAGCCAAGGAGAGAGGCCTCAGAAGGAACAAACTCTGTCAACACCTTGATCTCAGACTTCTAGCCTACAGAATTGTGAGAAATTAAATTTCTGCTACTTAAGCTGCTCAGTCTATGGTATTTTGTTACGGCAACCCTGGAAAAAGAATGCAATGACTACTAAGCACCTACAAACATGCTGGCCAGCTGGGTATGGTGGCTCACGCCTGTAATTCCAGCACTTTGGGAGGCTGAGGCGGTGGATCATTTGAGGTCAGGAGTTCGAGACCAACCTGGCCAACAAGGTGAAACCCCTTCTGTACTACAAATACAAAAATTAGCCAGGTGGTAGTGGTATGCACATGTAATCCCAGTCACTTGGGAGGCTGAGGTAGGAGAATCACTTGAGCCTGGGAGGCAGAGGTTGTGCTGATTGCCCCACTATACTCCAGTGTGGGTGAGAGAGTAAGACCTTTCACAAAACAAAACAAACAAACAAAACAAAAACAAACAAACCAAAAAACCCCCAAAATACCAAAAAAAAAAAAAAAAAAAAACAACAACAAGCACAAAAAACCACGCACATGCTAGCCAATGTGCCTCTCAGTCATTAGGAAAGTTTGCTAATTGACTGATTACATTAAGATAAAGCCCCCCCAAAATGCCAAGATGAACCAATTCCTACTCTGTCATCTGTTATGCCTACCACAGCCCATCCGGCATTTGTTTCCCGCTATTGTTTGCTCACAGAATACACTGCACACAGGAAGCTTTTATTCCTTTAGCCCACTTGATTAATTATGGGGCATTCTTGCTAAAGAACGAGGTAGGTAGACTATTGACTTTCTAATGGGATAGTTTCAAAATCTCCCTGCGCCTGAACTCACAGATATTTCTTTCTTTCTTTTTTTTTTTTTTGAGACGGAGTCTCGCTCTGTCACCCAGGCTGGAGTGCTGTGGCCGGATCTCAGCTCACTGCAAGCTCCGCCTCCCAGGTTCGCGCCATTCTCCTGCCTCAGCCTCCCGGGTAGCTGGGACTACAGGCGCCGCCACCTTGCCCGGCTAGTTTTTTATAGTTTTTAGTAGAGACGGGGTTTCACCGTGTTAGCCAGAATGGTCTCGATCTCCTGACCTCGTGATCCACCCGTCTCGGCCTCCCAAAGTGCTGGGATTACCGGCTTGAGCCACCGCGCCCGGCCACTCACAGATATTTCTAACTGGGGAGAGTGGAGAAGGGGTAGCTTCAGTTGTACACCCAGGCTACTGTCCAGTGGCCCCTACCCCAAGGTGGTGGCATGTAGCAAGTTGCCTCTGCTGGTAGTCAGAATGAGGATCACTGATCCATGTTCAGCAGCCTGTGGGGCTTCCCCAGGTTGAGTCCCAGTATGCCTGTGGAATTTTGCTAACATTCATCCTAGTTCAGCCTGCTAGAGATGGCCTGTTTCAAATGCTGCACAACGATGATCGAGTCTGTCCATCAATCATTGCTTTTCCAGCCCCAGCTCTTCCCATTGTGCCTCAGGTGCCCGAGTTGGAACCCTCTCCTGTTCCGAATAACAAACATAAACAGCCCTGTTTATTGAGTGCTTAGAGGTGGCAGTCACTATGCTAAGTGCTTCACACATGAACTTTAACTCTTTACAATCTTCCTGCTAATTCCCAAGACGAGGAAACTCTGGTTCAGGGACGGTGAGTCGGCTTCTCGAGGTCTCATGGCTGCTAAGTGGCAGTAACAGGGCTGGAGGAATCTGGTTTTCTGTGCTTCCACAGTCCTCCTTCTTCAGCTCCCCGGAACACTCTTTTTTTCTCCCAGGTTGCCTTCCTTGAACACACCTGAATTTGCCAATATCTCTCTTAAAAAGAGGCACCAAGAGGAACGCAGAAGGCCAGCATGCAATGCGATGGCCCAAGTCCCATGCCAGCTGTTGAACTTTGAGATGCTCTTAGCTTTTCTAGCAGTCATAAGACACTTTTGCCCAAGACCAAGCTTGCAGTCAGTGAAAGCCTCCAGGTTTTTCGAAATGGCCTTGAACATGTTTCAAGTTCACTCTCTTGCTTTTAATCAGAGGTCGTTTGGCCAAGTTGCAGCCTGTTGTTCCAGCCCAGGGTTTCTCTACCTAAGCAGATGCTTCTAATTGGGGACCGTGGAGAAGGGGCAACTTCAATTGTCCACTCTGACATCTGGGGCTGGATAATTCTTGTTGCAGAGGGACTGTCCAGTGCATTGTGGGAAGTTTACCAGCAACCCTGGCCTCTGCCCCTTATATGCCAGTGGCATTCCCCTCGTACCCCTTGAAATGTTCTAGACACTGACAAATGTCATCTTGGGGCAAGATCACCCCTGGTTCAGAACCACTTTTCTAGTATAATTCAGTCATCTAAAAATAGGCCATTTGTTTGTACTATTTGGAGAAATCCAAGACTCTGAAGGAATGAATAATGTTTCTTAAAAATCTCTGTTCTTTCTACAAATCCAGATGACTAGAGAGAGGTGGAAATAATGAACTGAGAAAGACATAAGGTCAGGAACTGAGAACTACACATCAAATAGTTTTTCCATACGTCTGATGTTCTAAAATGCAGAGTGGATCCTCAGACTCTATTACACAGGATGACAAAGTCCATGAATAAAATGTTTACTTCCTCATGGCAAAAATAAAATCATTCATTTCATTCTCCTACCATCATGCATGACTAGCTCCGGACAAATATAAATGGGTCTGATGATGAATGTATTTTAAGAGGCTCACTGTGGATGGCAATGGAATACTGGTTTTTTATGCAATTAAATACATGTTTACAGAGCGTTTGCTATGTATAAAGCCCATGTGGGCACCATGGTAGATGCAAGGATTATGATGTAATTCCTGTGTAGAGGCAGTGTTTCTCAAATGGTGCACACAAAATACCCCTGGGGTGGAAACCTTGGGGTGTGCATGGATGAAAGCTGAATGGACAGTACTGATTTTAGAGGGAGCCCACTGGGGGAACCCTCATGGCTTGGAAGAGAAAATAGATGAGGGTTAGTATCTTAGGTTCCTGTGTCTGCTGTGCAAAAGACCACAGACCGAGTGGATTAAAATGGCTCAGATTTATTCTTATAGTTCCACAAATCAGAGTCTAAAATTAAGGTGTTGGTGGGGCTGTGTTCCTTTTAGAATCTTCAGGGCAGAATTTGTTTCTTGGCTCTTTCCAGAATCTAGAGATGCCTGCATTCCTTGACCTGTGGACCCTTCCTTGTGTGGCTCCAACCGCCTGCTTTTGTCATTGCATCTCCTTCTCTGACTCTGACCCTCCTGCCTCCCTCTATTCTAATTTTTTAATTTAATCATTATTTTTTAATTTAATTTTTTGAGACAGGGTCTAGCTCTGCTGCCGAGACTGGAGGGCAGTGTCACGATCTTGGCTCATTGCAACATCTACCTCCTGCGTTCAAACCATTTTCCTGCCTCAGCCTCCTGAGTAGCAGAGACTACAGGTGTGCACCACCACACCCAGCTAATTTTTGTATTTTTAGTAGAGATGGGTTTCACCATGTTGTCCAGGCTGGTTTTGAACTCCTGGCCTCAAGTGATACATCAACCTCAGCCTCCCAAAGTGCCAGGATTACAAGTATGAGCCACCACGCTCAGTCCTGCCTCCCTCTTATAAGGACTTTTATGATGAAAATGGGCCTATCCTGATAATCTAAGGTCATCTCAAGATCTTTCATCTAATCATAGCTGCAGAGTCCTTTTTACCATATAAGGTAAGGACTAGGATGTGGACATCTTTGGGGAGTGGGGGGTGGGCATTATTTAGCCTAGCATGGTTAGTAGGAAGAGAAGCCACAAAGGCTATGAATTCAGAGAAGAGGACACTCATGATAGAGAACTTGGACAGAAAAAGACAGAAAGAGAACAAAGCATGCTGAGGGGTGAGGAAGCCAAGGGCACTGGGGAATTTCAATAAAGAAAGTGAGGGGACTGCCTCAACCCCACTTTCAGAAACTTGAACCACCATGCTACCTCCTCCAGCTAATGCCATTATAATGAGGTTGAACCCAGGCAAATGAAAAACACATCTGAAGAAGACACGGAAGCATATGTCTGGTTGATTGTCCCTTCCAATGAGGTCCTGAGAAGCATTTGAGAGGAGCTTGTGCTGCAAGCGATGTGTCATCTGGAGAGATGTGTTGGTTCTCCCGGTGGCTTTGCGTGGAGCCTCTATGGGTGGTAAGTCTTGCACTCGACAAGGCACGCTGGCTTGCCTGTTCTTCCCATCAGCATTGCTGGCTGGAAGAGCCTTGGCTGGGAAACATGGAGCTCATGCCTTCTGGTGCCTTGGGCAAGTTGCTTGGGAATAATGGTCATGGTGGCAGCTGCTGCTTAAGCTGCTCCCCATTTCCCTTGCCAACTCACAGGAGGGTGAGTCCAAAGAGAAGGTGTCATTAGGGTAGAAGGAAAAGAAAGTATTCTTGCCTTCTTCTCAAAATTCAACTTTCCCAGCTTTCCTTTATTTTGTTTTTTCCTTTAGGGTCTGTCACCAAAGATGAGTCCCATTCAGTTCACTTTAACTTCATTCTTTCATCTCACTCTTTCTCTTTCCCTCTTTCTCTCTTTCTATTTGTTCACTCAATGACTTTTTATTGAACAGCCACCAGATCAATACCACAGTGCAGCATGTCAGGGATATGATACATGGGGGATCTAAGAGCTGATCTCTGTCTTATAGGAACTCAGCCAGAATAGGGAAGAGTAGTAGAACAGGGGGTCAGCAATTATTTTAAACATTTCAATAATATTTGTTTTAATGTGAATGGTAAAAAATATAGCTTGCACATCACAGATATTATTGCTAAGTTAAAAGAAAGGCAAGTCAAATGAAAGTCAACTTAAAAGCATTCAGTGAATGACAGTACACAGACAGCAGATAGGTTACAGGAAATGAAGATGCCTGGTGTTTGGAAATATTTGGATAAAGCAAAATGGAAATGGCTAAAACAAGGAAGGAGGTAATAATGGCCTAAGAAAGTTATAAAATAGAATGGAGGAATTCAAGGAGAAAGAGATTACTTCCTACTCACCAAAAGTGTTATGGACCATGCAGTATTTGAAATTGACCTAGAAAGACCAACAGGATTGTGATGGGTGGAGGCAGGAAGGGAAATATTTTAGGAAGAGTGACTGATAGTCAAGTTCTAGAGCATGAACATGCATGGCATATTGGGAAGTGGGAACAGTACCCCCATATTATGCTTTCCATCCCGTATCCTTCTTAGTCCTGCAAATGACCAGAGTAGATGTGCTATTTATCCATTTCTCCTCCTTTTTGGGGACACCAGCATTTTCCCATGAGTTCACCCCATTCTTCATGCAGTCTTGCTAAGACTTTCCATTATGGTGCCTCTCTCTCCTATAGTGAAGGGATGAAGTGAGTCTGACTCAAGACAGGCCACCAGGACTTAATATCCTGGGAGTTTACAATATTGTCAGAGAGACATAAGAATGGAAAATACTTGGAGCTGCTTTGTCCTGATCGTGAGGGCCTAAAAATATCATCCATTCAACCCAGGAACCTAGATCACTGAAGCAGCTTTTTCTGGCATTCCTGAAGCTTGCTTCATCCTATTTTTCTTTACTTCTCTCTGTCTTGTGTGTGTGTGTGCACACATGCCTACATATGCGTTTTCTTCTTTTCATAAGGTTTGGTTTCCATGGCTTGTAACCAAAGAAATGATTGTAGAGCCTGACATAATCAGTTAGCAATCACAGTCATTTTACAAGTAACAGAGCATTAAAGGGTTCCCTGATTTCCCCATGCCACAGAGCTAACGAGCAGCGAAGCTGGAATCTGAACTCAGGTACCTCTGACTCCCAATCTATCTGTTGTTCATGCAGACTTTGGCTCTATAGATTTTCTAAAAATGGCCATGATAATATTTCTGACGCTCCTCTCATTCACAGGTGGAGTCTAGTTCCTGTCCCCTAGAATGTGGGTGTTTATGACTGCCTTCATGAATAGAGTGCAGAAGTGACACTGCATGATTTCTGAGGTTGGATCATAAAAGGTGAAAAAGAAACCACTGCACACTGGCTTTTGGGATGCTCAACTTCGGAACCTGACCGCCGTGTTGTGAGGGAGCCCAGGCCATGTGGAGAGGCCACAAGTAGATGCTCTGGCTGACAGCAAGTAACAACTGCCAGATAAACAACCGAATAAGCATTCAGATGACATCAGCTCCCAGCCCATGGGGATTCCAGCCAAGGCCTCAGACATTGAGGCACAGAGATAGGCTGTTCCCAGTGTGCCCTGCTCACATCCCTGAGCCATTAAAACCACAAGAGATATGAAATGAAATTATGTCGTTTCCAGTCACTAATTTTGTGTGTGATTTGTTATGCATGAATGGGGGCTGAAAGAGGCACCCATCCCTAGGGCAGACTTACCTACTCTCACATCTAAACAAATCCATTGTTTTATAAAATTTAAGTTAGGATGGGAGACATGGAGATTGTTGGTGCTTGAAGGAACCCTGGGGATCACTTGACCCAACATTCCCTCCTCTTCTCCTAAGAGTCAGGTGTAGAATGAGTGGTGCAAGTGCAGAATCACCTCTTGGGATCACACTATGCAGATCTCCAATGGCCTGAGGTGTTAGCTGAGCTCAGTCTGCCAAAGAGACTTCCAGGAGGAAGTGACACGATCCGAACAGGTGTCGGGGAGCCCATCATCGAGGAGGAACCAGGAATAGACTACAGAAAAAACAGGGTTAAGAGGTCATTACCAATAAATAGCCTAGCAGAGGGATGATCGAATCCAGAATGAGGAAGATGTTTCTAGGACTGAGAAGAAAGGGCAGGTGGGAGTAGGAATGTCTAGGAACAGATGGTCCATAGCATGGAAAGTAGAGTTATCAAAAGATATAGCCAAGGTGCAGGGGGCATAAAAAAGACAACAGAAATTTTCAAAGCTGCTAAATAAACACTGAAGTGAATGCATGATGAAGACATTTTCTTAAGAGGTAGTAGCTCCAACACAAAGATAAACAGCTCCATAAACATCAAAAGCAAGACCAGTATCTGACCACGGGGATGAGGACCTGGGGATGATCATGGCATCAATTTAATAAGGCATTATGTATTGAGCCTTAGTACGTGGAGGGCACAGGAGATGCAATGGTTGAAAATAGAAATAATTCCTTCCCTCACTGAGTTCACGGTCCAGAGGGGAAAATAGATGTGAAACAAAGATTTGCAAATGAGATTTGGGTTATGAAAGGGTAAGTGAAGCAGACTATAGGAATATCATCAGTGGGGTTGAGAGAGGTTTCTCTGAGGAAGTGATGTTTGAGCTGGGACCTGAAGGAAGAGGAGGAGGAGTACTCCAGAGGCTGCCGTCTTCCTCCAGCAGGAGGCAGGGACTTGGGTGGCAGCAGCAGGCTGGAAACACACAGATGAATTTGGGAGACGTTGAAAAGGCAAAGTCCACAAGGTTTGATGATGAAGCAGATGTTGGGGACAAGGGCCGAGGGGCACCAAGGCTTCTGACTGGAGCTTCGGAGATGGTCCTGTCCTTCATCAACACAAGGAACACTGGGAGAGAAGGTGAATTTTGTTCTGAACATATCATGTTTCATGGGCCTGTGAACTTCCAACATGCAGATGTTCAGCAGAAATTGTTTGTATGGAACAGAGGAATAGAAGAGAGGACACAGCTTGACATGCACATTTGGGAACCTAAAGTAACCACACTAAAGCCTCTATCGGGATGGTGGGGTGTGGACACCATGGTGGATTAGGAGCAGGTCAAACTCAATGGGGACAGGACTTGAGAAGGACACTGGCCTGAGGTCATGAAGAGAATGAGCAGTCAGAAGGAATGGAAGAGATGAACTGTGAGGTGCAGTTTGAGATCCTGGAGTTGGTGGAGGCAGGAGTGCCAGAAGGTTGAACCTGCTCCGCTGGCTCTATCAGCTAATTTTCAATTCCTTTGGCAGTTTCAGGGGAGAGGCCGTGGTGAATTTCCAATCAGATGCTATGTTTTTCATTCTTGCCACATCTAAATATCTTTTCTTCTTGCCTTGTTTGGATTCACATGATTTCCAAGATTCTTTTGTCTCTGTTTCTGAGTAAGTTTTGGGTATGTGTATGCCAACCATAAGAGCCTGGGATAAGATGCTCTGGCCATGCTCTGAGATAAGTTCAGTGATTCATGAATTTATATTTTGCTGTACCCATTTAATAGCTGTCTGGTTTGGAGCACAGCAACTTACCTAAGTGGCATAAAGTCTTTGTTTGCTCACCCAGGAAACAGGCATAGCAGTGCTGATCTCATGGTGGTGGGTGAAAACGAAGAGAGAAAAGTGATGAGAATCTATCTGGCCCAGTGCCTGGAATATTAGAAACCAGTAAATGAATGCTTGTTAGGTGAATGCACGACAAAGACTTTTCCTTAACAGGTTGTAGCTCCTGCACAAGGATAAACAGCACCATAAACATCAAAAGCACAGAAAGTGATTTCCTGACCACAGATAGAAAGATGCAGGCTCAGCATAGGCAGGCTCTTAATAAATACAGATTGATCAACCCATTGAATGGATGCAGAAATGAATGTGCTCAGTTCTCCCTCTGCATGCAGCAGGAGAGACTCACTTAGAATACCACCTATTCCCTTCTCATTTTGACTCACGCCATACAGTTGAGATGCTGCCAACCTGGGCCCACCAGGGCTGAAAAGGAGGTATGGCTGGGCCATCCCTCTGTCACTCTTCTTCTTCTTCCAAGAAGACACAGCTGGTGTCTGACTACTGTGGTAGCAAACAGCAGCGGGTAGCTGAGAGTCTGTGTTAACAGGAGAGACCCCATGGCAAGCTCTGCCCTAGACTGGATAGAAAATATGCATGGACCCCACTGCTGCGAAGAGCCAGCACTGGCTACCTTTCTTCCTTGAGGGCACAAGCCCCAACCTGGAAGGAGAAAGTGTTGGCTGAGACCTCAGGGTAGGCCCATGCTCTAAGGTCTACAGCAGGAGAGCATTGGCTAACACCTGCTACTTCATAGCTGTGTAACTTTGAACAGATGTGGTTACCTCCGGGCTCAGTAGCCTGTTGTGTGAATGCTTAACAATAAAGTCAGCCTTAGGGTTGTGTGAAGGCTGAAATGATAAAACGCACAGAAAAATGCCTGGCACGTAGTAGTTGCTCCATAAAGCTTAATTCTCTCTTCCTTAGGCTTTCCTACTAATATCATTCTTTTTCTTTTTCTTTTTTTTTTAAGTCAAAATCCCCAAAAAGTTTGGTTGTCTAATTTGTTCTGCAGGTGGATTTCTGGAGTCAGGTTTAGTGATCCCAGCATAATAGTTTGTATGAAAGCACAAAAGAAAGAAACAACTCAAGATCAAGTAAAGCATTGCTTTGGTTCACTTATTAACCTATAAGAATGATTACCTCAAATGACCTGAAATTCCTTTCCCAGGCTCTATTTAAGAATCAGGGAAACATATATTTTAGAAATGTAGTCAATATATAGAAAGATATAGCACTTGAAGTAGTGAGCTTCAGTTTCACAGAAAACTCATCTAAGTGAGATAACTTACTCTTGGATGTTGCCAGAAAAATCTAAAAGTTTCTAAATGATTGTTGGCCTCTCAGAAAGTTCAACCCCAGGGAGCACTGGCCTCTGCCTCATGTTGGAGGACAGGTTTGATGCTACATAACCAAGAGTGTGATTTCATTCATGCTGAAACTATTTTCCTGAAATTGGAGCCTTATTATTAAGCTACTGGGAAAAAATTCCAATTGAACCTTGGAAGATTTTTTTCTATTATGGTACCATTATAGTATTCAATTTGGTGAAAAATGAGCACTGAAGGCTTTCAACAATTTTCTAACGGAGCTTAAATTCAATTCTAAGGATAGTGACCATGTAATTGGCAAGGAAGGAGTACTTAATTCTTGGAACTGCACTGACAGGGAGACATAGCTTTCCCTGGCATTGGAGCCTGTGGCAGCAGGGTTGTGGGCAGACTGTATCTCACGATGGCTTCCTGGTGGGATATTGGAGTGGCACCTGCTCTGAGATGGAGATTTGGTTAATCCACTCACTGGGTACATTGCAAATATTTCCCTGAACACTCTAACTTTTCTTTCCTAGGACCTGAGTTTAAGCTTGTAAGGGGCATGGTGCATGGGTGTTGAAGAACAATCTCAGTGTTCATATTGTGGCATCAAGATGAGAATATGAATGCATTTTATTGTATCTTTGAGGGTAAGATTATTATTTTTGTTCATTATCTCTGTTGTCTTAATAACCTACCCTCACTGAATGAAAACCCCACCTAAGATAAAACACTGAAAACACCTATTTATCCTTTAGCTTCCTTCGAGGCAGTTTTCTCTTCCAGACCAAATTGGAAATCACAGCTTCAGGTGAAAAGGGAAACCACTTTTCAAATTTCCATGAACGCTTTTGAACTGTAACCAAGGTTAGGGACGGGTGTAATGTGAAATCTGCGTTGAAGGGTTCTTGTCATTTTCTAGATGCCAAGAAACGTCTTTATAGAACTTACAAAGCAAAAAGCCTTTTTCATTTCTCCATATATAAAAAAGTGTCATGTGCAGGGTTGTCTGGATGAGATTTTGGGTGATACGTTTTGTGCAGCTGAATGGATGTTACGGTGGCTGAAAAGGTTGTGTACCCAGGCAGTAATTGCGAGTTCGTGCCTATTATGGACTCAGAGACCTGTTGGTCTAGGCAAGCACTTGATTTCTGAGAAAACTGCAGAAAAAAACAGTACCTCCGAGAGAGTCTGCTGAGAAAGGATGGTTTTCTTACAGTTTCCTTGTCTTTTGTTTCTTAAAAAATATTTTTCTGTTTATAAAAGTAATGTATGTGTTCAACATTAACAGCTTGATAATGCAAGAGAGTGTGAGGAAAACATGAAAAATCACCAAATAATTCCAGAAGCCTGAAAGCCCACTCCTATCCTTAGACCCTGTATTCAAAGTCTTCTCCACATGTGATTTGTATAATTGGAATCGCACAGTTTACCAACTTGGATGGCCCACTTTTGTCACTTCAGTTTATATCAGAAACAATTTCTCCTGGCTTCAAAAATTTTAATCACTACATATTATTCCATCGTATGGCAACTCTGTTTATCCAGCCTCCTATTGTTGGACATTGGGGCTGTTTTCTAACTTTTTGCTATCATAAATAAGGCTTCAGTGTACAACTCTGCACATAAATCTGTTTCCTGAGTATATACATTTTTGACACCTTTTCTGATTATTTCAAGATATATTCCTAGGAATGAAATTATGGGTATGGAAGAGTATGACTGTTTGAAAAAAGTTAATATATACTGCAGCACGTCTTTTAGAAAGTTTATGCCAAATTCCATTCCTTGCCTGTTCTTTAAAGCACTACTCAACACAATGTGTTTCCTTGGCTTAGGGATGCGGCTCTATTCAAAGAGATATTTGACCCAAGGAGGGACGCTCTTATTAGTCTTGCCATTGGAACCAAGGAAATGTAGGCTCCATAGCAGAGGCAGACAGGTTCAGAAATGCTGGCCTCTACTTAGAGGGTTGTATGCTCTGCTCTCCTGAGCTGCCCTGGCTCATCCCTGCCCCGCCTCCACATGCACCCTATGCTAAGGTGGTAACGAGCTATTTTTATGCAGTAATATGTGTGCAGCCCAAGCAAATGCTGCTGTGGTGTGCAGTTCCCTGAAGGGGCCAGGTTTCTCCCAGCTCCTCTGTACCTTTGCATCTTCCATCATCTGTGCTTGGAAAGCCCCTCCCCATGGTGCCACCTGCTCAGCTCTGGAAGTCACCAGGGGAGGCAGAAGGGAGCAAACACGGATAAGAGACCCAAGGCACATGGCCACCAACCTTGAGCATCTCATGGCCTGGTGGGGAGATGAGAAGCACTCCTGTGGTCAGAGACAATTTTGTCTTCTTTTTGGACACACAGGCAGGCAGGCTGCATTTCTCAACTTCTAATGCAGCTAGATTGGGATAGAGGAAAGTGAGTAGATGTGATAATGTCGCTTCTGGGCCTGGCCACAAAACCCCTGCAAGACCCTCCTTGCTCTCTCTTTCCCTTCGACAGCAACCCTGGAGGCCACACCCTGAAGAGGCAGCCTCATGAAATGGAAGGTGCCAAGGATCTCTGAAAGTTGTAGAGCAGAACCATCCCACTCCACCATCTGCAGTTCAACTGTAATAGGAGTGAGCAATGCACTTTTGTGTTAAGCCACTGAGATTTGAGGGGTTATCTATCACAGAAGCTAATATTACTTCTTCTAACTAGCACACTCATGAGCAACTACAACATACAGTGTGATGGAAGCTATACCAAGTGAGTACCAAGGAGGGTATCCAAACCTCTGGAATATGTCAGGGTTTTGTATTACACCCTAAGGAAATGATGAGGAAAGACTTAGCACAAGGTATATTTGGAATGATTCTTGTCAGATTACAATAATAGTTAATATTTATTGGGTTCTTCCTATGTCCTAGACACTGTGCTAAGAGCTTTGCTAGATTAGCCTATTTAATCCTCTAGGTATTATCTCTCTTTATACCTGGAGAGAATGAGGTCTGGAGAGGTTAAGTAACTTACCCGAAGTCCCACAACCCTCAGTGGCAGAGCTGGACATCAACCTCAGTCTTACTCTGCTGCCAGCAAATACGCAGACATTAGCTAGGCAGCTGTTATTTGGAGGGAGAGAGGGCAGAGGCAGCAAAGTGGGCAGAGACACAGAGAAGGACTGATATGCGAAATATCTAGCATCCCAGTGGCAGGAATGCTGGGCAATTGGTGGGTGCTGACCGTGGTGCTGAAGTGGTGCTGGATTGTGGTAATGTCCTGAGGAAGAAGTCGGATAGGGTTGCAAGGGTTGCAGGGGTTGCAGGGTGGCAGTCAGGGTAGAAACCTCAGCACAGAGGCAGAGAAGAACTTGACACATTTGGGAAACCACCAGATGTTGGCAAAGGTATACAGAGACTTCAGGGTTTTAGTTGTAGCTCAAAGAAATATACCTTCAGTCTCCCACAGGGCACAGGCCTGTGCAGTCAACTGTGCTGAGAGAACAGCTGTGCATGGGGTATGGCCTATGACCAGATGTGGCCTCTATGACTAGCACACAGGGTGCACTGCATGGATACGTGTGGACCGAATGAACTGATGAAGGAAACAGGCAAATATGTCATTTAGAAAAGAAATGAATTGGGAGCGCCGTATCCATCATTGAACTTCTTTATGCAGCCACCCGATGGCCCCACTTGGCTGCCCTCTGCTTTTTCTGTTCCTAAACATCCTGACATTGAGTCTCTCATCTTTTCAGGGACTGAGAGTTTTTATTCTGGCTCAGTAGTTGCAGCCATCACAGAATTAAGTAATGACAAAGTGAGTTATTATCCAGCCCTGGCTTTGGCGGGGAATGTAACCTGCAGCTGAGATCCCTCACTGCTGGAGCACTCACACGACTGTCTAGGTAGTGACATGAAAAATGTCCCTAGAATCCCCCAGCTCAGGGCCATACATCCTCAGAGTCTCGACTCCACACTTGGTGGGGAATAATGTTGTTTTATGGAGAAGGGGAAGAGGGTGTAATTAGATTCCTCTTAAATGTTACATTCATCCTTGTTAATCAAAAATTAGTAGCTCTTAAAAAAAATAAACACAACTCAGCTCCCCAGGAAGCTGATAGCAGTTCCCGTGGCCTGTTTAATTACACAAAATGAAATAAAACATATTCCTCTACTCCTTGCCTGTGGAATTAACAAAATGAAGTATAATGGTGGCCATATCTGGGCAGTGGGATTAAAGGTGATTTTTAATTTACTTCTTTAAGCTGCTCCACGTTCGTTAATTTTTTTGTGATGAGCATGCATTGCTCATAAAAAGTATTTCAATTAGTAAAAAAAGGAAATATGGGATTACACTCCTCAAACCTGTAAACAAAAGAAATATATGCACACCTACTGCAACTTTTTAGCAGTTCACCTACTCATTTTCTGACCATTCCTCAAGAGGAAGGCCATGTTTTCCTGATTACCACTCTGTCCCTAACAACAGTGTCTGGCCCATAGTAGGTGCTTATGAAGTAGCCGCTGAGGCAACTGAAAAACAGCTCTTTTTAATAGGGAGAAAAATGGCTAGTTAACAACCATGGGTTTCTGAAGACAGAGAGCCCTTTTGGTCCTTCTGGCATGTTTCCGTCTGTTAACAGCGAATTTGAAGTTCTTTCGAGGTAGGGGCTGTATAGAATTGAATCTTTCTGCAGAAGGTCTTTGTCTCTGTGTAACTGGTGACACAGGTGACAACATGGATGAATCCCAAAAGTATTGTGCTGAGTGGAAGGAGCCAGACAAAAAAGAGGGCATACTTGATGATTCAGTTTATATGAAGCTCTGGAAAATGTACACTAATCTACAATGACAGAAGGCAGATCAGTGTTTGCCTGGGGCTGAGGTACGGAAAAGGAGGGGCAGAAGGGAGGATGAGAAAGGAGTCCAAGACGTTTCTGAGGATGATAGATACATGCACGATCTAGATCATGGTGATAGCGTCAAGGGTGTGCACATATGTCAGAACTCATCAACCTGTGCACTTTTGCATGTCAATCACATCTCCATGGAGCTGTTTAAAAAGAGAAGGTGCAGAGGAGAGGGAGAAATTGGAGAGAGGAGAGGAGTCCCAATATGTACCGAGTCTGGGTACATGTGTCTTGTGAGAAATATAGAGGGATGGGATGCTGAGAAGGATGGAAAATCGAGGGCCTTCCAGGGTCTCAGGTTGAAATTGTTTGATGTGATGTAACTGCCCTTTCCACGCCTCTAAACATCCTCAGTGAATTAGATCACATGCACCCAATTCTGATGACAGTGAGTGTGTGTGTGCGCGTGCATACACGTGTGTGTGTGCATATGTGTACCAAGGGGGGACTGGGGAGAAGGGTGACATGGGATGCCACAAGTTGGCACAGGCAGGAGACAGAGCTAAGAAATGGAACTAGCTTGCAGAAGTAGAAGCTTGAAGCCAGATGTGACCTCTGGAAACTCAAGGCCTCCTTTTCCAACCCTCTGGAATTTGCATAAATCTTGGGAAGCCTCTGGGCTGCTACAGAGCATGCAGTCAGGACTTATCAACTTATCACATGTTTATTTAGTTCTCAAAGGCAGGCAGATCCCAGCTGACATCTGGATGCTGCTCCCACACTCAGTGGCTGTTTGTTGAACGAATGCAGGAATATTATTTTGATTTGTTGACAGAAAAACAACCGGTGCTATTTTGAATATTGGCAACAGGAGGCAGGATGATGATGAATGGGCTGCCACTGGGGCTCAGGTCACCTTTCATCTGGTTAGTATGTTTCACAATGCCCATGCTTTAGGGGCCATGTCTTACAAGTCATACATTTAGCAAACATTGACCGGGGGCTTGCCAAGGGGCAGGCACTACATCAGATGTTGAGAGGAAACCAGTGGATGAGATTCAGGCCTTACCCTAACGAGCTTACAGCACAGAGCAGAACACACACAAATGAAGATACCATAATGCCGGTAGGGGTGTACTGTGGGGGTTGGCAAACTATGGCCCACAGCCCGAATCTGGCCCTCTACCTCCCTGTGTCAATAAAGTTCTACTGAAACACAGCCAGCCTATTCACAGATGTGGCAGCTTTTGGATTACAATGGACAAGTTGAGTCGCTGAGACAGAGATTGTGTGGTCCATCAGACCTATATGACTTATCATCTGGCTCTTTATAGAAGAAGCTTGCCAAACCTCCTCTAACAGAAGACAATACAGGGCAAGAAGCTGGACTGAAGTAAGAAGGTCAGAGTTACTGACACGGCTTGTTAGCAAACCCAACTCTCAGTGTTCCAGACTAGAGCATAAGATCAGTTAGGGCTAAGCATCGTCCTCATACTGCCTGTGTGGGCTAGCAAGAAGAAGAATGGACTTCCAAGAGTAGTCCCTTTCTCCCCAGGAGGAAGCACAAAACAGATGCTCCTGGTTTCATCAGCTTTCCAAGAAAGCAGTGTCTTGAGAGCCTCAGCACTGGGAACCAGGCAACATCATCTCCCCATGGTGGTCTCAGGGAGGTTCATTAAAGCCAACGGTGCCTAGCCAGTGACACTGGGAGAAAGTAAAGAAACAGAAGCAGTTTATTCTATCTTTTTAAGCCCAAAGGGGAGGCCCAAACCAAGGAAGAGCATCAAATAATAATTAAGTGAAGATATTTAATTAGCATTCATTTTGCACTGTTTATATTAAAGTCAGACCCTGATGGAAATCCTTTTTTATCCTTTGCAAAGACATATTAAATATTAACTCCTGAACAGGACACACTACGGTCTACAGCCTGGTTAAAAATTGTCTTTGGAAATAATTTATTTGCAATTCATTCATTAATTAAACAAACATTTATTGAGTTCCTATTATTTGCCAGGCCCACTTGAAGACTAACATGGTCCCTGCCCTCAAGGGGCTTATAGTTTAGTGTGGGGAGACAGGTAGTGAATGTGCAGGCAAGCAAGTGCACTTGATCTTTGTTATTCACTGTAGCTACGTCCTATAAAACTGCTACAGTGGCTCATGCCTGTAATCCCAGCAATTTGGGAGGCCGAGGTGGGGTGGACCACTTGAGGCCAGGAGTTTGAGATCAGCCTGGCCAACATGGTGAAACTCTGTCTCTACTAAAAACACAAAATTAGCCAGGCATGGTGGCGCATGCCTGTAATCCCAGCTACTCAGGAGGCTGAAGCAGGAGAATTGCTTGAACACGGGAGGTGGAGGTTGAAGTGAGCCGAGACTGTGCCACTGCACTCCAACCTGGGTGACGGGGTGAGACTCTGTCTCAAAAACAAAACAAAACAAACAAACAAACAAACAAACAAAAAAGCCCAAAAAACTATGCAAACACCAAACCATTGCTCTCAGGAGGAATACACGGTTAGGTTCCTGCAAGCCTCTGGTCACAACATGTTTGTCAACTCATGAAGACACGGCCTTGTTTTATGTGCACTTCTGCTTAAAGACACCTTCCTTAATATAAACAGTTGATCACTACCATTGCACTCATGGCTAGCAGAGCTGTAACTCATGCCTGACGGAAGGTTATGCTAACACGTGCTTCTTCTGTAAGGCATGGCGCAGCCTTCTGCGCCCAGAGATGCTGGAGAGTACTTCAGCACTGTGCTCAGGGCCATTTCAAACAGCAAAACTGCGAACAAAAGACACAAAAATAAAAAGAAAAACCATGGCACTAAACAGATCACAAAAACGGCACTTATTTGTAGTATGAGAGCCGAAATAAGAAGGCAAAGTAAAAGAAGGGCCTTGTTTGAGCTCAGCTGTGAATGTGCACATCAGGTGAACTCAAATTTTTCCCTGCTCTGCACTCCTCCAAGAATAACCATGAAAGCACCGTAAGTATTAATGTTGGGGTAACAAATATATTTTATTGAGTAGGTGAGTTCACAGATATGGAATTTATGAATAATGAGGATCAACTGTAATTCAAGGCAGAGAGAATGATGTGTGCATGGTTCCTGAATGGGAAAGAAGCTTGAGGAAGAAAGGCTGTGTGGTTGGAGGAGAGACTGCCGGAGGAGTGAGAGGAGAGGAAGCTCTGTGCCAAGGCCAGCCAGGGGGCTTCCTGGGCCAGGGCAGAGGGTCTGGGTTTTACTTAGTGTGAAATGGGAGGCACTAAAGGGTTTCATCAGCAGAGATATGGGATCTGAGCTTCAGTTTAACAGGATCACCCCGATGTGGATGGTACCTTGTAAGAATGAGAGACAAGTCAGGGCAATTATTGTCATCTGGGTGGACGATGGTGGTGATTTAGACAAAGTTTGTGCAGTGCAGTTGCAAGAACTGCAGAGATTCTAGATATATTTTGGAGATGAAGGCCAGTTGCTGTGCTTTGCCAGTGACTAGGTAATCTATGTTTTAAGTATTTGGGAAATATTTACTTACTGAGCTGTAAAATGTTTCATCTTTATCACTTTAGGGTGAAACATCAAACAGTCATCACTTGCCTAGAGATTCGCCCTGGCGGCTGCCAAGTCCCCACTCCCAGTGAACTCCCTGGTGGGAGTTCCAGGTGGATCCAGTGTGGACTCGAGGGACGTCTCCTCATGTGCTCACCCTGCTGGATCCTCTGGTCCTTCCACCTTTACAAATTTCAAAAGAAGCCCCAGACACAAAGAATATGAGTGAATGGGGAACAGAGATGAAATGGGCCCGCTGCACACGAAGATCCCTCCTTACACAGAATTATAAAAAGATATCACGGTTGTTTAAATAACCTGCATACTCTACTGAGCATGATTTTTTGTTTTTTTAAACAGTGTTTTCTCTTGCAAAACAAAAGAAAGAAATGTTTCCCTGTTGAGAACTTCTTTGAGGCAGGTGGATCACGAGGTCAGGAGTTCAAGACCAGCACAGTTCCGTATAACAGTGCTGTTAACTTAGCAGCCAGACTCCAAATCAGCATATCCTGAGTCTACGCAGGCCCCAGGGTAGAGTGCACACTGTCCCCGGGAGTCAAACAGACCTGGGCCGGCCTGGCTCCTTCCATCTCCTGTCTTCTTTCACCAGCAGGTCTGATCCACTTCCCTAAAACAGCCAGGCTAGGTTGGCCGCTTTCTCTTATAGCCACACCAAATTGCTCAAGGTTACAATACAGTAGCTGGCATTTACTTTGTCCCAGGCACTGTTCCCTGAATCTTCTGCATTAAATCACTCTTCATTTCACAACAACCCTGTGGGTCTCTGATTACCCCCTTTATACAGGGGAAGACAATAAGGCTTAGGAAGATTCAGGAAATTATCCAAAGAAATTCACACTCAGATTCACACTCAGGAAATCTGACTCAATGACAGCCGTCCTCACCTCTCTGCTCTTCTGCCTCCCAAACCAAACTGAAGCCAGAGAAGCGTGCCCTGTGTGTGCAATTACAACCAGCCCCAATAGCTTGCTGTCTCCGACTTCTGTTTTTCAGAATAAAATTGTGTGTTCCATTTCTGATTTTAGTTGATGGATTTATGACAGCTTTCACTGCTGATAGCCACAGCAAAAATCACTGCCGCCAGATGCCTGTAAGAGCATGGGGAGGGAGTCTGGCCAGACCTCCACGGACTCAAGGTTGCTCCCTAGAGTCAAGGTTGCAGGAAGTCCCTAGGGATGCATTCTTCCCGGTTTGCTCTTTTCATAGCAGAGGCTCTTCCTGCCATCATCTGATGACAGGGATGGCTTGGCCTGCTGGACATGCACTTGTTGCATGGGTTGATGATACTAAATGCTTTTACAGACTCTGTGTGTCACGGTTTCTTTCCATTTAACTATTTCATGCCCACTTCCCTGTGCATTCTATTCCTGTGATTGTGTTAGGGAGAACAAGGCTCTATCATAAACTTCCTAATTTTGCCAAACTTACTATAGGCAAATAGAGACTCTCAGACTTGAAGGATGTGTTTTCCTTATGGAAGCACAGGAAACTGACCTTGACTCTTTTTATTCCATCCAAGATTCAGGCTGTCCCTAGAAACTACCCCAGAGTGGCTGCACAGGAAAGGACAGACCTCTGATCTCTTACAGCCTTGCAAAGAAAAGCATAGAGCTGGCCAGACACAGTAGCTCGTACCTGTAATCCCAGCACTTTGGGAGGCCGAGGCAGGTGGATCACGAGGTCAGGACTTCAAGATCACCCTGGCTAATATGGTGAAACCCCATCTCTACTAAAAAATACAACAATTACCAGGCCTGGTGGCATGCACCGGTAATCCCAGCTACTCAGAAGGCTGAGGCAGGAGAATCACTTGAACCCAGAAGGCAGAGATTGCAGTAGGCTGAGATTGCACCACTGCACTCCAGCCTGGGCAAGAGTGAAACTCCATCTCAAAAAAAAAAAAAAAAAAAAAGAAAAGAAAAGCACATAGCCCAGGGACCACAACTGCCAGACTAGTGCCAGACTTCCTGAGCACAAATCCCCATGTGTCCATCTTCCAGAAGTATAACCTTGGGCAGATTTTTAATCTTGCTGGGCCTCGGTTTCCCCACCTGAAACATGGGGAGAAATAATAATATCTAGGTCATAGAGTCACTGCAATGGATAAAGAAGAAAAGAATTCAGGGAAGGTGTTTAGAACACTGTGCGTGGTACATAGCATTAAATTAACTGGTTAGCATTTTTAGCAAAAAGAGCATAATGTGTAGTCATTTACTAAAGGTGTCTCTTTGAGACTCGTAGGGGTGTTTTTGTAAAATTTTTGGTTTCATGCCTTATGGACTTGGTTTTTTTTTTTTTGCTTTCCACAAGCCAGTCCCGGGTACCTCACTGCTTAAATCTCATGATAACAGTCTCTTCCTCATTCCTGGTAAAATCCAAGGGGGCAGATAGAAGTTTCTAAATAATAAGTTTTGCCATCTGCTGTTTGCTTGCCTGTAAGCAAGCATTCAGAGATGACAGTGCCAATGAATGGACGGTGAGCTGCTATTAAAGGTAGGAGATGAACAACTGATTCATGAACGTTTGCAACTTGGCCCTTTGGTGGAGGTAGGCTTGATTTTGCAGTTTTTCTAGAGCACACATATAACATAGTCATATTTTCTGCTAGTAAAACTGTTCCTAGTTTGGGCATTAGGATTAAATTTATCAGTATTTTAAGATGCTCTGCAAAGTACATCACACTGTGCAAATAACACCATGAGTTGTGGATACTCTGTCACCCAAACAAGTTTAGGATCCAGTTGAATGTTTGAAGTGAAATGAATCAGAGGAGACTGTTCCTCTGAGCAAAAGAGGACGTGACAATTCAGAACCTCTAATCATTCCTAGTCCGCTGTCTGTCAGGATTCATGGTCGCAAACAACAGAAACCAGCATGGGCTATGTTAGGTGGAATAAAACAAGAACAGACCAGGTTGACATTAGCCATCATAGAATGGATAGAAACACACAGGACAGACTGGAAAAATGAGTAGCCACCAAATAGAACTCAATGGGAGGGAGGGAGGGATTAGGGACCACCACAAAGAGAACAGCCGAGTTCTCATATTGTGCTTCCCATGCAATGAACATGACCTCTGCTCACCCCCCAATCACTCATGAAAGAGCATCCAGTTTGCTGGAGTTGTCTCATGTCCCATATCCACTCCTGCTGCATTGGAAGAGAATGGGAGTGGTTACTACCTCCCACCAACACTGCACAAAACAGGGTTTTCTCCAAAAGAGGGTTTAGGATGCTATGACGGACGATAAAGGATGGGGAGCAGCCAGGAATGAAAAACATCCACTCCAAATCCCCTCCACAAATTTGAGTGTTCTGCAGTGCCCGTGATGACCTCCACAGCAGACTTGCTGTTATGACTGTCCCCAGCTGCCCTCTGTGAGGATGGGTGCTTATGATGTAAGAGTTAAACATTTGCATATTCAGCCCCCAGACTAAAGAATGTCTCTGTCACAAAACAGGAACAGGTGACATAGGCCAGCAACCAGGTAAATCTCTGCAGGACACAAAGAGCCAAGAATGCTACAGAACAGGGCTGTGACTTGCAGAGGACATGGTGTGACTCTGGGCAGACCATCAGGGCAAGAGAAGGCACTCCACCCCAATACCTCCCTTTGAGCTGGACTAGGGAGAGTCAAGCCAGGCCCTGATCTTGGTCACAAGTTTTAAGGAGACACTGAAAAACTCAATCATTCAGATAGATGTTTTCATGCAGTATTTTAGAAATCAAAACTAATGCAAAAATTAGCCAGGCATGGTGGCTCACGCCTATAATCCCAGCATTTAGGAAGACTGAAGTGGGCAGATCACTTGAGGTCAGGAGTTCAAGATCAGCCTGGTCAACATGATGAAACCCCGTCTCTAGTAAAAATACAAAAATTAGCCAGGTGTGGTGGCACATGCCTATAGTCCCAGCTGTTCAGGAGACTGAGGCAGGAGAATGCAGTGAGCCAAATTGTGCCACTGCAATCCAGCCTGGGCAATAGACTGAGACTCTGTTTAAAAAAAAAAAAATTGCAAAAATTCATAATAAGCAAAACATCAGATTTTTAAATAAAGCAGGATCATTGTTACTGATTTTTCCTTTTGTGCCCAGCTCACATATGACTCAGCATGGCACTGACGTGCACAAGCTGCTTTTCCTCTTTGGCCCATTTCTTCTTCTGTAAACTTAAAGATAGGATCAGAAATGCTGTGACTCTGTGGATCCCTGGATCAAGAATAGAAATGAGTTCAGCCTGCGTGGCAGATGCTCTGGGCCAAGCCTGTGCCTACAACCTGGTGGACTAGGCAAAAGCAGATGCCCTTTCTGCAACAGACAGTTAGCAATGTTGAGTAAACTGTGAGCCTTTCACCCATGGAAACCCACAGCTAGGCTCCGAAGAAAAAGAAGAGAAATCTCTGAATTTAACAAATATCTAGACTATAAAATAGTTATGTTTAAAATGATTGGGGAAGAGAACAGGGACCAGGAAGAAAGGATAGAACATAATTGAATAGAAAAGGCAAATGTGAAGAGTAGCTAAATATAAAGTCTAGAAATCTGATAGAGCATTATCTCATTAATATTTTGGACACCCCTGTGAGATGGGTGTGATCATCCCTGTCCTATAGATGAGGAAGGGATGTCGAACCTTTTGTGAGTGAAAGAGATGGAATTCAAATCCAGCTGTATTTATGCCAAAGAACTTTTTTTTTTTTTTTTTTTTTTTTTGAGACTGGGTCTGTCACCCAGGATGGCATACAGTGGTGCAATGTCGGCTCCCTGCAACCTCTCCCTCCCAGGCTCAAGCGATCCTCCAACCTCAGCCTCCTGAATAGCTGGGATCACAGGCATGCACCACCATGCCCAGCTAATTTTTCTATTTGTGTGTAGAGATGGGGTTTCGCCATGTTGCCCAGGTGGGTCTCAAACTCCTGGGCTCAAGCAATCCACTCGTTTTGGCCTCCCAAAGTGCTGGGATTACAGGTGTGAGCCACCGTGCCTGGCCAGCTATGTACTTTTCTTTGCAAGGCTCTAAGGGGATTCTCAGGAAGCAGTGCCTCATGCGACACAGCACCAGGCAGGGCCACTCCTCCCAACATGAGAGTGTCCCAGGGCTGGGCCACAGCCCTACGTTCATTTCCCTCTTTGGGGATCATAGTCTCAATGATTTAAATTCCATCTGGATGTTGATGACACCCAGGCTTTTACCTCTAGCATAAATGCCCCCGATACCCAGCTCATGTGCTCCCTTTATCTACTTCAAACTCAACAAGTGCAAGACTGAGTTCCTGTACTTCCCTCCCCCAGGTTACTTCGCCACTTCTCCAGAGAGCTTGCAAAGCGCATAGATGTGCCCTCTGTGCTTTCGATTGCTTGGACAAAAGTCTTGGAGTCAATCTTTACTCTTCTCTCTCTCTCTCTCTCTCACACACACACACAGACACACACACACGGCACAGTTGGTTAGCAAATCCCTGTCACCAGTACCTTCAAAACATTCAGGGCCTGGCGCAGTGGCTCACGCCTATAATCCCAGCACTTTGGGAGGTCGAGGCAGATGGATCACTTGAGCCCAGGAGTTCGAGACCAGCCTGGCCAACATGGTGAAACCCAGTCTCTGCTAAAAATACAAAAATTAACTGGGTGTGGTGGTGCATGTCTGTAATACCAGCTACTCCAGAGGCTGAGGCACGAGAATCACTTGCACCTGGGAAGTGGAAGTAGCAGTGAGCCAAAATTGTGGCACTGCGCTCCAGCCAGAAAGACATAGCCAGACTCTGTCTCAAAAATAAAACAAGAACAACAACAAATTCAGTATCTGCTGTTTCTCACTCCCTGCACTGCAACCATCCCTGCCCAGACCCATGTGGCCTCTTACCTGGATTACTATGGCACCCTCCACTCCAGTGCTGTGCTCTGCCTCTGTCTCCCTTTCCCTTAACTGCCCCTCTTTCCTAATCCCACCAACCTGCTTAACACTTTCTCCATCTTCTCCAGAGCATCGGCCTCATCTCCCACCTTCCCCCAACTCGCTGTGTGCTGGACACACTCCTGCACACTCTGCCTTGGGGCCTTTGCACTTGCCTCCGCTACCTGGACCTCTCCACCCTGGACAGCTGTGTGGCTCATCCCCACTTCCTCCAGTTCTTCACTGCAGCGTCACAGCATTGGTGAGGCTTGTGCTGACCCCCTGTCTAGAGTAACGACTCCCCTCCTTCCTTCTCTGCTTTCTTTCTTTGCATTAATCACCAGCTACTATGCCATTTATTGTATTTATCAATTCTCTCATTCTTTTTCTCTCTTCCATAGGAATATCATTTCCATACCAGATTTTTTTTTTTTCTTTTTTTGAGATGGAGTTTTGCTCTTGTTGCCTAGGCTGGAGTGCTGTGGCGTGATCTTGGCTCACCACAACCTCCGCCTCCCGGCTTCAAGCGATTCTTCTGCCTCAGCCTCCCGAGTAGCTGGGATTATAGACATGTACCACCACGCCCAGCTAATTTCGTATTTTTAGTAGAGACGGGGTTTCACCATGTTGGTCAGGCTGGTCTCACATTCCTGACCTCAGGTGATCCACCCGCCTTGGCCTCCCAAAGCGCTGGAATTACAGGTGTGAACCACTGCTCCCGGCCAACAGATACTTCTAATTGTTTCTGGGGCTGCTGTATCCCCCAAAGCCTAGAAAAACACCCAGTATGTTGTAGGTGTGGGATGAATGAATGCAGAGATAGGTTCTCCTGCCACAGCACTAGTCCAAATCCCTAGGTCCCCCTTTCACATGTGCAGACTACATGCTGGGACTCAAGAATACTTAGAAGCAGCCATATAAGGAGGTCGGATCTTCTAGTGAGGTTCCTGCCAACGCTATTGGAATGCATGAGGAAATCCCCAAATTAAGCCTTTGTAGGAGGACTGTAGTTTAGAGCCTCGTCACTTGAAAATACAAGCTTTGAGATTCATTTGGAAGCAAATTGGGAGCAGATGATGAAATGCATTTCTTGAATTAGTTACATGAGTCACCGCCTGTGGTTTCATTACCCCTGTTAGGGTTAATGCCATGATGAGCTCTTCGTGCTTGCTGGCTGATGGGTGTTGGTGATTGACAGACAAACTCAGATAATAAATCAGCTATTTTCCCTATGCAACTGACTTCGGTTGCAATCCTGAAATGTGTGGCTTTTTCAATCAGTGCAATGTTAGTAGCTTATGTAGCAATCCTCATCTATTTCAAATGGGTTTATTAAGAAAAAAAAGCTGAGTAGATTTAACAGCTTAGAAAATATTGGTCAAGGAACAATATTAACATGTGTCAATATTTTCTATATTGGTTCTGAGGATTAATTTCTAAGGCTGACAAGAAGGACCCTGATAATTATATTCAAATATAGCCAATTTGAAACCATGTTTTCAATAATGAAAGTCTGGCCTATGGCAAATTTATAACAACATATGTAGATGGATGTTAAAAAGGTGGTTGCTTTGTAAAATAGCCTTTCATCTGTTTACCCAAATGGCCAGATGTTTCATATTAACCAAATCGAGCACCTTTAATTGACATGAATAATGAAAATCTTCAGTCTCTGGACCATTATAAAAGCCAGGATTCCATTTTTAGCTAACGAAGCTCTTAAAACTTTAAAAATCCCATAGTTTAATTTGTGAGGCTTTGTTTCCCCCAGCATCTTCATAACAGAAAATCCGACCACTAAAAATAAGATCTGTGCTACTATATTTGCATAAATAATTTAAAAATTCCACAGCAGAATAGGCAATAGAATGTATTGCTACCATAAACTTACAATGGAAGAATATCACTTTAATTAAAAATCACAAAGGCACTACTGTAAACAATCCATTTATGCTTCAAACTCTGTGCTTCTTGACTTAAGAAGGAAAAAAATATTAACTCATTAAAAACAAGAACCAAAACAATGACCTCATCCCAGATCCTTTTATTGAGGTCAGTAACCACATTTAATTAAGATGAAGCGTTAGTAATATAGTTTAGTACATGAAGGCCTTCTCTTAATTTCCCCAGGTAGAAATGTTATTATTTGGTCTTTAACTTCTGATTAAAATTTAAAAGGTGGGAGTCACCCCAATCTAAACTCTTAAATCTGGTTTTGAAACCTGCTTTTGGGATTAGAAATCTTCCTTCCTCCCAATAAATGGTAGGCTACTACATATTTTTGAACTCCTATGTTTCTGAGAATGCCAGTGATGACAAAATTCACAATTTCAAGAGAGCTGATTTTTGCCTTTACTTCCAAAGGTCTTAGAAGATACAGAATAAAATGTCCCATCGCCAGTCAATGATGGCTTTTGCTTAATTTCCCATCATTTTTCATGATTTCCTTTGAATGAGCTCCAATATTAGATTAAACAAGGTGTTAAAGAAAAGGACTTGATGAATCATGAGAAGACCAGTAAAAATGGAAATTGGGCATTTTAACAAATCTTTTGGGGCTGAAATGTCATTATTCTATGTTGTATTCTTTACCAGTTTGAATGCATGAATGAATTCTACTGTAAAGTTAAAAAGCATCCAGGTCCGAAAGACTAGGAGGAAGGAAATGACTTAAAAAAGACTGAGTCCCAAAGAAATCAGGACAAAGCAGTTGTAGTTTTCAAAGACACGAGTATTTAATTTGGATCTGATTCAGATATTCTGTGTTCAAAGAATAGGCTCAATTTGGATCAAGGCTTCGGAAAAAGGGTTGGCTGATGGAAATGGCTCTTTAATGTAACTTTCATGGACTTCGAAAGTTCTGTGAGAGACCTGTACGTCCTTCTAACGTCTCCCTACTAGGACTGGTTACCCTTTCTGGGATTGGTTTAAAACAAGGCCAAATGCAAATGTTTTCATGGTTGGTAGACATTAGTCAATGTTTGAAGATTAAAAGAAAACAAAACCTATGATGTGGTTTGGATCTGTGTCCTCACCCAAATCTCATATTGAAATATAATCCCCAATGTTGGAGCCTGGTGGGAGGTGATGGGATCAGGGGAGTTAACACCATCCCTCCTTGGTGGTGTCTTCAGGATAGTGAGTTCTTGTGAGATCTGGTTGTTTAAAAGTGTGTAGTACTTTGGCCCACCTGCTCCGGACATGTGAAGTGTCGGTTCCCTGTTCGCCTTCTGCCATGATTTTAAGTTTCCTGAGGCCTCCCCAAAAGCTGAGTGGATGCTGCCATGCTTCCCGTACAGCCTGCAGAGCCATGAGACAATTAAATCATTTTCTTTATAAGTTACCCAGTCTCAGGCATTTCTGCTTAGCAATTTGAGAATGTACTAATACAAGCTATGTCTACATTTTTTTTTTTTCCTAGATGGGGTCTCGCTCTGTCACCTAGGTTGGAGGGCAGTGGCATGATCTTGGCTCACCGCAACCTCCACCTCCCAGGTTTGAGCGATTCTCCTGCCTCAGCCTCCCAAGTAGCTGGGACTACAGGCAAGCACCACCACGCCGAGCTAACTTTTTTTGTATTTTTAGTAGAAATGGGGTTTCACCATGTTGGTCAGGCTGTTCTTGAATTCCTAACCTCAAATGATCCACCCACCTCGACCTCCCAAAGTGCTGGGATTACAAGCATGAGCCATCACACTCGGTCATCCTATGTCTACTTATGCTGAAAAATGTGGGCATGCAGTCACTCCCAACCCAGCTGCCATTAATCTATTCTACCTGGTTACTGAGTACTGGTCATGCACCAGCCCTAATGCTGGGATTGGGCTGTTTCAAGACATTTGAGCCCTTAAGAATTTTTCTCTGTTTATGGTGGCCTCACCCCAAATTGTATCAAATGTACTAAAATGTACCCACACTAAAAACACATTTGTTTCCTATAACATGTTTGAAATTATTTTTATACTTTTGCTTTAGGAATTACTGTGCTATAAGAAATATTCTACTAATAATCACCTAAAATTTATCTGCCATTCTTGCAAGGTGAGAGCTACAAATAGTTTGCGAATGTGAAGACACTTTTGCAAATATTATATTTAACCTGCTAAAGTTGTCATGATTCCGTGGACAGTTGATATTTATTAATTTCAATTTTCCTGCTTTCTTTTTGAATTTTGGAGGCAATAGACTATGTATTCAGGTACCTGACATTTTTGTAGGCCCACGGAAAGTCTGAAGGTCTTAGTCCTGTGCCTAAAGTGCTTAACTAACTCAGTGGTACTGAGGAAGCTCTGGTGGTTCATCAGGGAAGGAGATAAAAAGATGACTGTTACTCTCTCTGAGCACAAAGTCTAGTGGGAAGATGGACAATTATGCCAAGGATTGGGGAAGTGTGAAGCTTGGTGAAGTTACACTAAGAGATGCTCAAAAAGCCTTAAGCCAACATCAGCAGTAGGCGCAGTGGTGTGGATAAAGCTCCCATGTGCTCATTCACCACATTAACTCAGCCTCTGTAAACCCTGCTTGTGTGCTTTCCTCCTTTAACCATGGCTCAGGGAGGTTCTGCTCTCCTCATCAGTAAAAAGGGAGACCAAGAGGTTCTCATTTACAGGGTGGTTACAAGAAGACTGGTAACAGTGCTTTTGGTAAAGTTCTATATAAAAATGTTAGGTATTTTAATCATCCCAGCAGCAATATTATTACCATCATTCTCAAAACCCATGTCTGCAGGGGGTTGTGAAAATCTTGGCCGAGTTTGGTCTGGCACCCAATTCCCTAGAGGCAGAGACCTATGCACAGCCAGGAGGAGAGCAGAGTTTCTGGGGAATCCAGCCATCTGCTGAAAGTGAGCCAGGCACGGTGTAGGGGAAAAAGCAGTTTGTGCCACTCTGCTCCATCTCCTTGGCTGGGGATCATTGGTTCTTAGTTCCCAAGGAAGCAATTTACTTAATTCCTTCTTCCTCCCTCGCTTTCTTTCTTCCTTTATAGGGACACCATCGTTTGCAGCAAAAGTTCTTGCTGTTATGACGATAAGCTCCCTGGGAGGCTGTGGACAGGGTCTATTTCTTTCAACAGCGAATTCACCGCACCTAGCACAGTGTCAGGTCCACAGTGGGCTCTCCACAAATACCATGGCATGAATGAATGCATCATTGCAATCCATACGCTGTTCTCTAGCACTAGTCTTTAGCAACATCATCTATTATTTTGATTATGCAAATATCTAATATCACGAGATATTTTTCCCTTTTAAAATATATCCTGTAGTTATTTATTAAGTAGAAAGGTTCCATCTAAAAAGGTGTTCATGGCAGAAAGTGCTATCTACCTTACAATATCCATTCTTCCTTTCTTCCTTAGTAAAGAACCTTGGTTTAAAAAGCAAGACACATTGCTACCCAGTCAAATGACCATACTTCCCATAATCCCTTGTAGCTAGGTGTGGCCATGTGACCAATTTTGCCCAACAAGATTTAAATAAAAATGTGGTTGATTCCAGAAAGTCTCCTTCAAAGAGAGGGGGATTATCCCTCTTCTTTCCCCATTTCCCATCCTGCTGTCTGGAATGCAGATATGAAAGTTGGAGCACTAGCAACCATAACAGACCATAAGGAAGAGGGTGCCAGTCTAGACATGGTAAAATAGTGAGCAAGTAGAACCCTGTGTGGGGCTGCCACTGTCCCTGGACTGCCATGTCTGCTCTAGACCTACTTTATGTGAGAAAAAAATGAAAGTCAACTTCTATCTTCTCTGAGCCACTGTCATTTTGAATTTTCCTGTTATGTTCAGCCAAACTTAGTTCCCACAGATAAAATACTTGACACATACTTGCAGGTCTCCCTGGATGAATGACCCTTTCCAAAAAACGTGTTGAGCAGTGATATGAAATTTTACATGGGTAGAAACAATTTTTCTCTTCAACACATATCTTCTGTATTCAAAGCATAGGCAGAAGTCTCTGCTGTGGAATTTTTACTATAGATCCTGGGCAAGATGAGTTCTGTCTGAAAAATGTTTGGAATAGGAATTGTTACTTGGTTGCCCTTGATTGTAGAGAGAAAGAAGTGGGTCCTCCCCACTATTCAGAAGGATTTAGCTGCTGGCTGCCTCCCTAACGTAACCAAATTGGGATCTGATGGAAGGGTTAGTTCCTGTGTTTCATTTCACTGTTGGAGAAGGTTTAGTAAATGTAGTTACCTCCATTTTGCATAATTATCTTTGAGGTTCTTTTTTTTTCTTTTTTTTTTTTTTTTGTGATGGAGTCACACTTTATTGCCCAGGCTGAGTGCAGTGGCAGGATCTCTGCTTACTGCAACCTCTGCCTCCCAGGTTTAACAAGTTCAAGCAATTCTCCTGCCTCAGCCTCCCAAGTACCTGGGATTATAGGGATACACCAGCATGCCCGGGTAATTTTTGTATTTTTAGAAGAGACGTATTGGCCAGGCTGGTCTTGAACTCCTGATCTCAAGTGATCCACCTGCCTCAGCCTCCCAAAGTATTGGGATCACAGGCGTGAGCCACCGTGCCCAGCCTGAGCTACTCTTTCTAACAATAATGAGCAAACCAGTTCAGTTACATGAGTGCACTCCTCATTAGAGATACTCCAATATCATCAGGATATTTTACCTGGTGCACCTGGGGTGGGGGACAGTTTCAGCTACCCTGAAAGCGGAAGCAAGTCTTATCATCACCACACATGGAGAGGACAGAGTGGGAACCTGCTCTGTTTTAGGACCTGATGTACGTGATCTTGGAGAGGAGAAGGACTTTCTAAACTGTGACATCAATTTAGAAATAATGGTAAATATAAATTTGACTGCCTAGACTTAAAAACAAAGAATTCTGTATATGCCAAAAAACATTAACAATACAGAGTAATACTTTTGCTCAACCAAAGTATTTTCAGGGACTTGTCTTCAGGATATTAATGATGCATTAAACAATTTCACTACAAGCATGCCCGCTAATGTTTTAAAAAACTGCAAACAAGTGTAAACAATGTAAATAGTCAACAACAAGGGAATAAATAAACAGATGAGTAATGGAATAATAGCACACTATTCAGCAATGAAAAATAATGGCTATTTCTTGGGACAGAAAGCTGTTCAGCATATACTGGGAAATAAACACGGTGAGTTTTGAGGGTGGATAATGCAAGCCAATTTTGGTAATGAAGAACAGAATACTCACATACGTGACTGAGGTAGATAGACCCAAGTGGTGAAAAAGGGATTTCCTTGTCTGAGATGATGACAGATACTTTATTATCTTCCTGATTCTTACCTGTCTTTTCAAAAGTTTCTTCCAGAAACTATCTTAACTTTATAATAAGGATAAGAAGAAAGTGTCATTAAAAAGAAGAATTTCATCTGTCACTAGACCACTGCTGTTCATTTTGGTTTGGATAATAACACAATGTGAAGGGCTTTTTAGCGAGTCTTAATAACCCAGGCTTTTTAGTGAGAAGATTCCCTCTGATGTTTGGACACCCCTTGTCTTTGGAGTCACAGCTTCCTTGGAGATCAAGGTACCCTTTGCTGACTTGAGCATTCCCTGGGGAGATGAGAGGGTGTCTGGCCGCGGTCAGCAGAGGAGCGGTGGTGCCCGAGACGTGCACTTCCTCACGCGAGGCAGGACATGGCCCAGGAGCTGGACTTAGCTGGAAGTGTGTTCCTAAGTTGCGGTGGGGTTGGGGTTGGGGAGGCGGCTTCCCATTTTGACCACGGAAGGAGACCCCTCAGGGAGGAGGTAACAGTGGCCATTAGGATGGGCAGGCCCCGCCACAGGATCTCAAGATCTCAGCATCTCAGGATCCCGGTCTCTCATGGGGGCCTTTAGTTTCGAGGGCCTGATAAATAAGGTGAGATGAGATGGGGTTGTTGGAGCTGAATCACAGGGAATGTCAGAAAAGACAGAGATAGTGGGGTGGGGAGAGAGAGAGAGACAGAGAGACAGTCAGGCAGAGAGACAGAGGAAGGAGGAGGAGTGAAGCTGGATAGGTAGTCAAGGAAGTGACCATGTTCTCAGGACGCAGCAGCAACTGTGGTGACCGCACAGCCAACATAGTCAATCTCAGGATTTGCACGGTAACTGAGCTCATTCAAGCAAAGCTGTCTTCAGTGGAGACTTTCCCCTTCAGAGAACATGCACATTTTCATTTTACCTGTCCTTCAACTGACTCTTTGCTCATCATAATCGGGAAAAACACAGCCCTGGGTGGAGATTTTAGATGCTAAAGAGACATGCGACTTATGAATGAACATGTACAGCTACTGCACAGGTGCACCCGGAAGACCACCCAGAACAGCTTCCTAGTAATGCCTCTTCCCACCTCCTTATGAATAACCATGAAGACTCCCAGAAGGGAGCCTCCCTGGTGTGGGTCTTTGCTGTCTCATTCTTGCGAGCAGCCCACCCTGAATCCTCTCTCTCAGAGTGTACTGGCGATTCTGCACCTAACTTTCAACATATTCTTTTTCTGTTGCAATAAATTACTCTATGCTGCACTTCTTTTGCTGTGTGTCTCTTGTTTAAATTCTTTTAAACTAAGAAGACAAGAACAGAGGTATCACATCGGCAGTCAACAGAAGGAAGAAGAACGAGATATTAGAGATACTAAAATGTTATCAGGAGATGCTTGACTCCTGTTTTGTGGAGGAGGAGGAGGAGAAGAAGGAAGAGTTCTCTTTGAGATAAGTTTCTTCTTCCAATACCTATTCCCTGAAGAATCATTACAACAGCAGCAGTAACACCACGATGTGCAAGGCCGTTGCATCTGTCGGAGAAGACTGGGTAACTCAGCATAGACAATTAGATTAGAAAACTGTCTCCCTCCCTGGCCCCTCTCTGCAGCCCCATTCTTCCGCTGCACACACAGGCCCCCAGGGACAGCACTTCTCAGTGTGCAGGATCAAAGGCTGCAAATAATTAATGAGCCTCTTTTTCCCAAAGAGCTCCCGTGACAACAGCTCAGCCTGTCGGTGATGTTATCCCGGCTTTACTCCAGGAGAGGAGGGGAAGAAAGGGAAAGGAGGGAAAGCTGGTGGGGGGGAAGGATGGAAGGGGGGAAGGGAGGAAGGGAAACGGGGGGGTCCAGCCAGTGCTAGGCTGAGAAAGGGTCACATGTGGGCCGCTGTGGCTGCCAGCAGGAAGGAATATGCGTGAGGAGTGAGGCCAGAGAAATGTGTGCAGTACACACATATGCACATGCACGGACACATTTACTTTGTTCCAAGGCTGGGAAAGGGATTAGTCCAGTCATCACTCAGCCAGGCCAATTTGTAAATGCTAGAATTCTTAGGCAGACCTAAGAGACACATTGTCCCTCCCTCCCCAGGCTGGAATCTTGTCTCAGGCAGCTGCAGAGACACATTGCAGCTCTATTTTCTGTGGGGTTCACAAGGTTGACCTTGGTGCCAGTGGCTCTCTGTGGTTCCTGATTACTCAGCATTTTTCCCATCCTCTGGGACGAGCCTCCTGCACTTCCTCGGGTAGCCGCCCCTGCAGGCCCTCAGAGCTGGGTGCTGGGGTCTGTGGCAGGCTTAGGCACCAGGAGTTGTGGCACAATCCATCCTGCTAATCTGCTTGGTTCAGATAGTTGTGCTCATGACTCAACCTGGGCCTTGGGCTGGGCTACTGATTAGGAAGGAAGATGTTGCTTTCCTCTGGTAGGATCAAGGACAGATGTTGCTGGTGCCTCTTCCCTCTTCCCTCTACAGATATGCAAATACGGCTGAGCATGGAGACAACCCAGGCGAAAGGAGAGCCAGGTATGGAGAAGGAATATGGTCTGAGCACCTGAATTCCATCATGCTGGAGGCCTTCATTCCCATGGACTTTTCCATTAGGTGTGGTGACCCATGCGAGTAAGCAAGACCCCCCTTTGGCCTATGTCACTGTGAGTTGGGTCCTGGTTACTTGTGATGGAAGGCCACAGCTGTGATTATCACACTTGCTAGAGAAACAGGAAGATCCTCAGAACTTTCTGTGTTCCAGCTTCTCCCCACGGGTGTCACCTTGAGTCATTTCTAGGTTGCTTTCTCCGACCTCCTTCTCTTGCACAGCGGTGGGATCAAGTCCCTTGTCTGCCAGTGCTATTTAATAGTAACAGGACCTTTGCTCCCCACGGCTCAAATCTTGGCCTAGATGCTCCTTAATGTCTCGGCTCTCCGAGGCACCCCTTCCTCCCCAGGCTGGAATCCTGTTCCTAACTCAGTTTGCTGGGACTGCACCTGTGGCCTGCCTCCATACTCCCAGCAGCAAGCTTCATTTGCCAGACAGGATGTTCATCCCTCCTTCTCAGTCAGCCGCCCTCTGTGCTGGGTATCTGGAAACATCATCCTGATTGATCACTAGTCAAGGTGCCTGGAGCAGGGAGGCACATGACCCCAGTTCCAGCAAGGCAGAGCTGCCCTGGGAATGTGACCATGGGCCGAATGACACTAGAATGGAAAACAGCTGGAGCTGGTTTATTCTCGCTGTGAGATCCTGAACTGCAAGCCTGTCTGTTCCTGTGACTTAGAGCCTGAAGGATGCCCTAGCTCCTGTGCTATCTCAAGTGGGTTCTTTAGATATTCCTCCATCATATGTAGTATCCATAGGGTCTTCCAGCACATTTTCTCTTTTCCCAAGTCAGCAGAGCTGGTCTTAATCAAACAACTCAGCCTGACCTTCCTCTCCCACTGTCTGTCCCATCTTTGTGGGACATCTAGTCCTGGGTCCTAGACATCTCCATCCACCCCTCCTCATTGCATTAACTCTTTTATAACTGGCAGCATCCCAAGTTGTTCCAGCAATGGCAGAGACACAGGGTCCGAAACATCAATCTGATTTAACTCATTTTATTACCCTCAGTGTCCCTGCTTTCACCTCCAATTGTAGAAATACAACACGACAGATAAGCTCACCTGTAGACATCCTACCTTTGTCCAACTACCTTGTAGTCTGTTAAACTACCAGTTTTCCCATCTACGTACTTAAGAGAGACTTTCTCTTTGATGTTTAAATTGTGTGTTTCCATTGTCAGATAGCAACAAGAAAAAAAAAAGGGAAAAAAGAATGGCTATTTCAGATTCACATTATTATAGGGTTTGGTATTATTTCACGCGCTTGTCTAGTTCATCTGGCACTCAGAGAGCTTAGCCATAAAAATAAATCCACTTTTGGGGTTGGAAAATAACTTTTGCTTCTTCTCCGCCAGCTTGCTCCAAAGTAAAGTGGTTGACTCAGTCCCTGTTGCACATTTTCAGGTGTTTCGAATCAGGAAAATCAGACATGTGTTTACTGTAAGTGTGTCCAGTACTTGATTATTTGTATCTCATATGAGAAGAAGATTAGATCTTGGAGGAGGAAGATTAATAACTTTCTTCTGCAGAGACAGGCGTGCATTTGGATCTGCACGCTGATTTACGTTTATTGTGAAACAATGCACCAACGAGGGTGTCTTTTATTTGTGAGTATTAGATGCACCACAGGTAGACAGCGACCATTTAATTAAATCTCATTATGAAAATGCCTTCTATCTAAACATCGGGCAGAGCTTAAGAAAGGAAGACAGAGATTTCTGAAGACATTATTATTATTATTATTATTATTATTATTAATTTTTGCCTGCCCCTCATCAGGCGGAACACCAATCCCAATGGTCTATTTCCAAGCACCAGGAAGTGACTTTGCTCCTTCCCCTCCCAACAGCTCAGAGTCAGTGAGCATTTAGCAGCCAGAAGGAACATGAACTTTGCAGAGTGTCCTGTTTCCATCCTGATTCCTCTGCCACCAGGCTGGGCTGCTTGAGCAAGTACTGAACCTCTATGAATCTGCAATACTTGTATCTGTAAATGGAGTTAGCTAAAACATTTGTATGAAGCAGTGCTAATGACAAAGTAGGCAAGTTTCTGAGATGCAGGAGGCTACCTGGAGTGGCTCCCTCCTCTCTCTCTTCAAGGACTGTGCTCAGGGCCAGCAGACCTGGCTGGTCATTTGGGAACACAGCCCTGAAGCTACTCTCCTCCCAGGCTGGAATCAGGTGGGAGCACCGCCCTCACCAGAGAGCCTGGCCCCCTGCAGCCGTCAGCCACAACCTCCTCGCAATGACGCTTTCCTCCCACTTGCCCGGATTGTTAACAAGTTTAATTTAATGGTGTCTGCTCCTGACAACCAGCTTCTGTGACTGGAAAGGAAAAGAAATTCCTGCCCACCTCCCGTCTGTGGTTCCGGAGCCACTCACCCACCTGATGGTTTGATGCTGCAGGGAGTCAGGGTCCGTGGCATTCACTGTCAGTAGCACACTGCCCACGGAGATGTTCTCCTGCCTGGTCACCATCATGGGGTCTGGGTAGAAGACTGGGCCCTCGTTGACATCCAGGACAGTGATGTGGACAGTGGCTGTGGAACTGGGGCCATAGGAGACGTCGGGTACGAGTGGGTCCTCATTTTCCACTTTGATCAGCAGGGTGTGAAAGGCGGAAATCTCATAGTCCAATGGCTGGAAAGCAGACAGAAGGGTCTCAGGATGCACACCAGCCACGAAGTGCAGGTGGTTTGCACAAACTCCCTCTGAAATTCCACTAGCAACAGTGGGCCTTCAGGGATGGAGCTGGGCTTTGGAGGCAGCCTGTGTAATTGGGGGGCTATCTTTAAGACAAAGAATATGAAACATGAAAATGTGAGATTAGGTATGGATGTTGGTTTTTTGTTTGTCTGTTTGTTTTTTATTAAGAAATGAATGACAACAGATGACTTGAGCCTTAGTGATCTGGGCAGTGAGTGACTTGAACCTCAGTGAGCCTCCCTCTGAGATCTTGTTAGGCAACTCCCTGGCAGCGGCGAGGCTTAAGCCTCCCTGCCTGGAACCTGTAACTCCACACCCCCGACACCCATGGGGACTCTGGTAAACAAGACCATAAAGCCCAAGCTTCAGTAGCTTTATAGCAAGATAACTCTGCCTCTGTGATCACAGTGGATCAAATGGAACAGGAAAACCAAAGTTTTATTTTTAATGTTTCTCTCTCACTTGCCACAAAGTCAAAGGGTCTCTATGTCCCTTCAAGTATAGCCTCGGCGCATGGTTTCTAGTAGAGTATGATGTGGGGAAAAGGATTTGAGAGTCTGAGCCATGTGGAGTTAAGCCGCTGGGCCCTGCCCATCTGAGGGCATGTGAAAATGTATGGGAGCATTTTCAACTGACTCGAGGACTCTACAGTCATTTGCCGGGCAGGGGACAGCAATACTAGACTCAAAGCTGTGCCCAGGGCAGTCCCACACAATTGTGGATTGTCCTCCCCCGGTGTCAACGGGCAGCCTTGATGAGGACCACTCTAGGTGATTTTGCAAAGGGGGCCGATAGTACCCACCTCCCCCAGCCACTGTGTGGACTAAACCAGAGGATGTCAAAGAAACTCCGTGATAAACATTAGTAATACAATGGGGCTGCCAATTGAGTGTCTGTCACTCTCTTTCCCAACCACAAGAGCACATGATGTGGTAGGTGCAGGCATTTCCCAGAATGGGGCTCTGTCAGCGATGCATGGGGAGACATTTAGGTAAGACGAGGGCATACTGCTTCTGTCAAGTTATTTTCCTAATGCTTACTGGAACAAGTAGCTAACCCATCAGACCCATGCCATAATGGCTATTCTTGCAAGAAGGATAAGACTAGATGAGTCAAGAGATTTGATTTACAGTCAACTAAAAGTAAGCAACCACAGTTGTAGAGGTTGCAGTGGATGTGGGAAAATGAAAGCAGAGATGATGACCATTGATGCTGGGGAAAGAGCTGGCACCGAGGTGGGAGTGGAATCTGGCAGGTTGGGTCTGAGTGTCCTTAGGCAAATAAAGCCACTTTCATAATAATTACAGCTGACGTGTATTCAGGGCTAAGCACTCCACACGTGGGAGAGTGTGTGCACACATACACACTGGAGATGCTTTCTGGTTGTAACTGGACTTCTCCTCTTCACCTAGAACAACTCCCAGCAGGGTTAGTAATAGGATTTTAAGAGTTAACAGATGCAAAGCTCTTAGTGCTGAGTGGCTGCACAGTGGTGTTTCAGTTCGATCCCTGTAACACAGCAGTAATTTACCATTCTATCCTTCTTTCTATGGATCCTAATAATGGATCTCTGTCCATCCCAAGTGATGCCAGGATGTGCAACCTCAGTAAAGTAAACTTCAAACCAGGGCCAGGGAGCTGCCATGCTTGGAAAATACAGCTATTCATCTCAATTAGGATCCTGGAGGGGACAGATCTTTGACTTGTTGGGTCACGAGAACGCTGAAGGTGGGTCCTCTGAACAGCAGTGAGATGCCGAGCACCTCAGTCTCCCAAGGGCCATCTCCACCCACACCAGCACTAGTCACAATCTTGGCCTCGTTTGGTCTGACATCTCATTCCCCAGAGCCAGAGACCCATGCACAAGCAGAAGGATAGTGGGGTTTCTGGGGAATCCAGCCATCTGCTGACAAGTGAGACAGTCAAGATGCTTGGAAATAACCAATTTGTGCCGCTCAGCTCCTTTTCCTCGGCTGGGGACCACTGGTTGTTTTTTTCCCAAGGAGACAATTCCCTCCCTCCCTCCTTCTCTCCTTTCCTGGGGACATCATTATTTGCAGCAAAAGTTCTTGCTCTTATAACTATAAGCTGCCTTGGAGGCTGTAGAGAGAGACCATTTCTTTTACTGTGAATACAGAGCACCTAGCACAGTGTCAGGACCACAGTGAGCTCTAAATAAATATCATTGCATGAATGAATGAATGAATGACAGTAATTCTTGTGCTTTTCTCTAGCACTAGTCTTTTGCAACACAATTATATGTCATTTTGATTATGCAAAAATCTAACATTCTTGGATATTTCTACCTTTTAAATTCCCTATTGTTTTAATTAAATAGAAAGATGGGTGGGGGTCAAGTCCTGGCCCTGACGCATCATAACGCTGGGACCACCAGCAAGTCACTGCCACCCCGAAGTCTCAGCTTTCTCTTCAATAAAATCCTAGTACAGAGGATTGTTGTAAAGATCAGGGGACAGGATGAATGCTGAATATTTCCCATGGAGCTAGGCCTAGCATTGATATCAATAACAAGAAGCTGTGAAGATGGTGAGGAAGAAGAGTGGGGAAGCAAGAGCTGCAAGAGTAATTTCCCCAGCCCCAGTTTTTCTCCTATGTTCCCAGGCTGACACTCCCTGAACGGAACGCCCTGAACGGAACGCTGGCTTTGGAGGAACTACGCCGTGGAGGATGCCACAGAGGAAGGGGAGCAGTGAGGGAGGGAGCCACGCAGTGAGAGGCTGGCCTTAGGAAGGGAGCAGGGCCACGCTAATGTTTATTTCCATTAGCCCAAGGTGGGATCTACTAACTCCAGCTGTACGATGCCCAGGGCCAGACCACCTGTAGCTGGTGACACATGGGTCTCTCTTCCTAATCCCCTCTGAGGGCTGTAATTGGATTAAGAAGCCCTCCATGATCTCACAAAGCACACAATCTTATTAATGTGCTTTGTCTGTTGCTGGGCCTCTGTGTCAGGGATGGGAGGAAATTGAAAATACTCCTGATGGAAGCTACAGAGAGGCAATTCAATTAATATTTTTTCAAGTGTCAAGAGAGGGTGTAAACCACTGTTCTGGGAAATTTAAAGCCTGGAAAAGCTGACTCACATGGCAAGGATGGAGGATCTGGGTTTGTTAGCTGGAAGACGGAGGATCCAGAACTGACTGGATAGCTATGTTTAGGTCTGTGAAAGGTTTGGGGAACCAGGGATACTTTCTGGATACTACTTTCTTTGAGGACAAAATAGAAAATAAACATAAAATGCAGGGTTTATTATATTTAGCTGAAAGAATAACTTTCTGGTGGTTTTAGAATCAGTTTAGAAAGCAACTAAGGGTGTTTCCGATCTGAAGGTTTTAAACACGAAGCAGGAACTCATTTGTCAGAGCCACTGGGATTTCATCCTTTTGAGAGGCAGGACTGTACTGGAAACCAGCAGCATCCTGAGGCTCCAAATAGTTGTTCCGTATGTTGGATTGCTAAGTGGTTAGGGCAGACCTGCTCGTGCTTGGCTGCCCAACAGTAATCACCAGCCCACCCTCTTCCTTACCCACTGTAAAGGTCCAAAGGCCAGATGTGGACTTTCTCAGCTTTCCTTGAAGTTAAGGAAAATCTGTCATCGGCCAATGAAACATCATGGGAAATTGGCCAGGGTACCCTTAGAAAGGATGTTTTCTGCCCCGATAAGAGGAGAAGGTCACATGAGAGCACCTTCTCTCATTTGCCTGGCTGCCTCCTTATTTCCTGCATTAGGACACAGCAATGGGAAGACATGATGCCTGGGGCTTTGGCAGCCACTTTATGTCCAAGAGGAAAAAGTCAAAAGCATCTGAGGCACCCCACTGCTGGCTCTCTGCCACCTGGATCTGTTGGCCAATCCTGGACTGGCCTACCTTCATCTAGTTATAAAAATTCTTAAATTCCCTTCATTAGTTAAGCCACTGTTAGTCTAACATTCTGTTACTTGCAGCAGAATGCATTCCTAATGGTTGCCCCAGTGGCTGGCACAGTGGACAGCAGCAGAGAGTGTGGCCTAACTGGCTTCTAGAAGGTGGTCTGGGGCTCTGCCTCACATGTGCTGAGAGATAGATAGAGCTCAAGGCCCTTCCTACTGACCAGGGAGACACCCAGTGTGGGATGAGGGAGAGTCTGCATCCCAATTCCAAAGCAAAGGAAGTCCACTCACTAGCAAAGCTGAAGTCAGCAAGAGCCTCAGCCTCTGTGGGCACCTCTTCCCCTGGAACTTGCAGGGAGGGCGGACAAGCTTATGGAAACCCCTTCCCCAAAGGCCATGCCCCTTGACAAGAGGTGTGCCCTGTGAACAACAGAACCACCTGGCACACCTCTCCCTCATTTTCTGACACAGTGGGTCTGGGGCAAGCCCAGAAATCTGCATTTTAACTAGCATTGCAGATGATTCTTCTATATGCTAGCATTTGAGAGCCATTGCATCATGGACCAGCGCAGGAATCTAGGGAGAGGAGAATGGCTCCTTCCTACAAGTCCTGTTTTTTTTGTTTTTTTTGTTTTTTGTTTTTTTATTGTTGTTATTTTGAGACAGAGTCTCACTCTGCTGCCAAGTCTGGTTAATAGGGTGGTAGTCATTAGTCCATCGAGATGTCTTATTTAAGAGGAACATGTGGGTGATCTTACTAGTTTTATGGCCCTGAAGTAAGAACCAGAGGCCAGGTATAGTTTCAGAATAGTCACCCCCAAGTGTTGTAGGCCTGGAGTGAGGAAGGTAGTACTCCTGAGCGGGATGATGATTTCTCAGAGGTTGGTAGATTCAGAGGCCAAAATTTGGTAGGGGATATCCTTGTTGGTGAGGGATTTCTTGACTGAGATGTGCTATGTCCAATGAACGAATGTATGTACTACATGATATTAAGGATTTCTAGTACGGGTCAATATTCGTATGGGTTAGGTTTTATTGTGTACTTGACAACAGTAGATGTGCGGTAGTTAATTAAGGAATTGTTAATACGTGCTTATATGTATGTAGACTAGGTTTGTAATGTACTCTTACATATGAATATACTATGTACAAATAAGCAATTACAGTACTGCATATTATTCATGGGGACTAGCAGTGATGCACGAAGTACATAAAAGCACTAACGTATTAGACAATGGCAAAGTTATTAGGAAACCCTGGCACTGGCCCTCTGTGTCCATGGCTGCTGCACTTTTGAAGCTGTAAAAGTCATAGAATGACATAGCCACTGGCTGTCCTCTGTGGCTAATCCTGAGTCTATAAAAGCTGTTGGGCAATTTTCCAAACCTTTTGAAGATAAAACTTGGGTAAATAGACATCTCCATCACACATCCTGGAGCTCAGTCCTCCCCAGAATGTGTTTGCTACAGCTCAAGGAAAATAGATATGAGCAAAACAGGATTTGTCAGGGTGCAGTGGCTCATGTCTGTAATCCCAGCACTTTGGGAGGCTGAGGCAGGCAGATCACTTGAAGTCAGGAGTTCAAGACCAGCCTGCCAACATCATGAGACCCATCTCTATTAAAAATAGAAAAATCAGCTGGGTGTGGTGGCATGTACCTGTAATCCCAGTTACTCAGGAAACTGAGGCAGGAGAATCACTTGAACCCAGGAGGTGGAGGTTGCAGTGAGCTGAGATCACGCCACTGCACTCCAGCCTGGTGACAGAGCAAGACTCCATCTCAAAAAAAAAAAAAAAAAAAAAAAAAAAAAAAAAAAAAAAAGAGATTCCAGAGAGCTGCCTCACTCTATCTATCATGTGAAGATAGAGAGAGAAGATGGACATCTATCAAAAAGTGGGTCCTCACCAGACACAGAATCTGCTGGAAGGTTGATCTTGGACTTTTCAACCTCCAGAACTGTGAGAAATGAATGTCTGTGGTTTATAAGCCACTCAGCCTTCATTAGAGCAACTCAATGGATCACAACAACAACCCTAAGAGGTAGGTTATATTATCAATCCCATTTTATGGATGGGGAAACTGAGGCACAGAAAACATGGGTATCTTGGCCTAGGGCACACAGGGAGTGGGCAGCCACGTCCCTCCTCTGCCCACTGCTACTATCACTATAAATATGATTGATCCCTGCTGCTCAGGAAAATGGCTTCATCCACTAGAAAAGAAAATGTGTTCCCATGAAGGTCCTGGTCTCTGGCAGAAACTCTCCCTAGAACTTCCCATTAAGAGTGAAACTGTGTAGTAATGCCTTCTTTCGGAATACCAAGGCCACCTGTAGCAAGCCTTCTGTGCCACCATCCCCAGTAATATTTCTGGATTATCAGCATGAGCCAGAGGTTTTACATTAATAATTACATTTCCTCCTTGTTCTACTCGTTGCCAGCGAGAGGGTCAGTGTGTGAGTCAGCAAGCCTCACAGAGGGTTTCACACCAATAACTATGTTGTGTGTGTGTTTTTAAGGAATAATTGAGTTCTGCTAAGAAAGATTAAGAAGACATGTCATAGCCACATTCTGAGAGAGGAGCGATCTCTAAAAACACCTTCACACATCTCATTTTGGCATATCTGTTAACAATTCCTTAGCAAATATATAAAGAATTTCATTTAAAACTTAAGTTTGGGCCAGGCATGGTGGCTAACACTTGTAACCCCAGCACTTTGGGAGGCCAAGGCAGGCGGATCACTTGAGGCCAGAGTTTGAGACCAGCCTGGGCAACATGGTGAGACCCCATTTATACTAAAAGTACAAAAACTAGCCAGGCATGGTGGCAGGCAGCTGTAATCCCAGCTACTCAGGAGGCTGAGGCACGAGAATCACTTGAACCTAGGAGGTGGAGACTGCAGTGAGCTGAGATCACACTACTGCACCCCAGCCTAGGCGACAGAGCGAGACTGTCTCAAACAACAAAAACGAAAACAAAAATAATCCACTTAAGTTTGGTTTTCTTAAAGTTACATGTAAGTTTGGGTATTTCAGAACCTATAAAACAGGTTTGTTTGATGGCTGCTTCTTTATGCTGCTGAGGACATGAGTGCACCCTTAAGCCATAAGCATTTTCCTTTGTTAATTCCCAGAAGGAGGAGACTGGGGGAATTTATCTGTGGCCTTCTAAACCCAGTGATTCTATGAGCCCCCCCATAGGGCCCTCCATGCTTGCAAGAGGAGAAAGGGGCAGTTGGAAGCACCCTTACTTTGACGACAGAAAGCATCCCTTCATTGGTCTGGGGGTTGGTGTGGATTTCGAAGCTCTGCCCTGGGTTTCCGTTGATGATGGTGTAGGCAGCTCTCCATGCACCTGTGGTGGGGTCATCCTTATCTTCAACTGTCAAATTGACAATAACTCCCACAGCTCCTTCCTCAACTGTGGCTTGAAACTGCAAAAAAAAGCAGATGGTAATGGTCACTATTTTGAGCACACATAGTCAATTACATGCTTTGCATTGGGTATGTTACATACATCATCTCACATAAACATAAATAATATAGGAAGATTATGACTGGAAGATACTATGCTCTTCTTCTCAGCTTTTCTTGAACTTAGGTGAGGCCATGAGACTAACTTCTCCTCTGCAGAATGTGGGCAGGAATGATATTGACCATGGCTGTGCTGTGCTGCTGTGTGGTGGCAGGGTGAAAAGAACAGCTGTGCCTCCTTTCTGGGCTTTTTCACCCTCTGCCTACCTGAATGCAGAGGACCACAAAACCCCAGGGGAGCAGGAACCCACAAGGGAGGAGGGGCTTGGGTCCCTGAGTCACCACATGGAGGGGAGAAACCTGGAGGCCGAGAACACCTGTCCTGAACTATCATTGAATGAGAAACCATTTTCGATTGAGTTCAAGCCATTTTTGTTCACATTTGTTCTCGCAGCCTTGCCTCCCCAAAACAACAACATAATCAGATGAGTAAAGCGCTAAGACTTGTAAATGAAGAGACTGGGGTTTGACCCCAGATCCTCTCCTAGACCCTGCTGTTTTCTCGAATGAAGAAAACCAGTCCCATTCTTTCCACTCCATGTCTACTCTTAATAGGACCTTAGAAACCATTTTCTAAGAAGTCATCTACATCAACTGTTTGGAGCCTTGTTGTACCTGTGTTTCTATTGTAATACATCTCAAATACTTGTTGCAAGTAGGTGTGGTAAAAATAAATCAATAAATGAAAAATCAAATTTCTCACAGATAGAGAATTTCATGAGCTATCATTAGCACATTCCTTTGAGCTGGAAGCATAAAGTATTGTTTTGGTGCTTACCTCTGACACACTACAGGTAAATAGTAATCCGTTTGCAAATATTTTATAAACAAGTAACACCAATAAGCTGACAAGAAGAAGAAATATCTTGGAATTTCAATTAGTAGGAAAGTGAATCTAGAGACAGTAAGATGATGTCAAAAAGCCCTTGTGTTCAAAGAAAAGTAATTTGAGAAATGAGGTTTCAAAAGCAGTGACTGACTAATTGACTTGCAAATCATTAATCATAAACCTTAATCCTGAGGCCTCTCAGGGGATGGGGCGGGGACTGGAACTAATCTGTTTATTGCACCTCGGCAAACCTGCACGAGTTGTCTTCCATAAAAGGAGAGCTGGAAAATTCTTAGAACATGCACGGAGGCTAGAAAATAGTGGGAACGAGGAGGGATACTGAGGCTGCTGTCACACAGAAACAGCTCCAGGGGCTAATTATTTTGATCTGATTCATGTGATTCTTGTTTAATGTCTACCTATCTTCTATCTTCTCCTCTTCTCAAAAAACCATAGAATTCTTGAGCTGGAAAACGATACTAACGGTTCTTAGCCCCGTCTGCACATTAGAATCTCCCAGAGGCTTTGAAAAAGCTTCCTGAGTCCTATCCCAATTCAGGATTCCCCAAGGTTAAAGTGCATGAAAATCTATTAGGGTAGGAGGGATTGATGAAGGAGAAAGTGCCTGGGGTCCTCTAGCCAGGTTGGAGCACAAGGGAGATCAGTCCATCTCTGGTCTTCTGGAACATGCAGGCAAGTGGCAGAATCAGGCATCAGTCAGGGAATCAATTCAGATTCAGACTCCCCAGACCAATTCAGATTCCCCAGGCTCTGGGGTAAAGCCTGGGACTCAGTATTTTCTTCACTTGCCTAGACAAATCTAATATGTAGTAGGGGCAAGAAGCAGAATGGAGTCCAAGTCTAAGGACAGCAGGCAGGTGTCAATGACAGGACCTACCCTTGTGAATGGGTGAAGCTGCCTGAGCCTGGTGTGGACAGGCCTGCAGTACATCTGGATTCAGCAGGAAAGAGTGCTATGATCAATTAATGCTATCTGCCATGTAGCCAGGAGGGGGCTTGGTGACACATGAGTGATCTAATCCCTTCATATTACAGAAGAAGATGATAGCACAGAGAAGGAAGGAAGGAAGAAGGAAGAGTGCTGCCCAAAGTCATTTAGTGACCCAAAGATCAGACCTAAGTCTCCTGGTTTCCGGTAATCTTTGCTCCCAACCAGTTCTGCCATTCGTGCCCACCTCAGATCCCCATGGCTTAGGCCAGTCCTTCCTTCACCTGCTTGCTGCAGTCCAGAGCCAGAGGACTGGTTGTCCCTGCAGATCACAGCAGATGTCAGCTCATAACCTGTCCTTGTGGCTCTTCTGACACCTGTACCTTCTGACACCAGGTGTCAATCATGTGGGCATGAAATGGGCTAAGGCTAGAGGATGCTGGGAACCACCAGTCAGGTAGAAATGCTGTCATGTCCAGTGCATAAGTGAGAAGTTGCTCTGTCAAAGCGGGTGAGTGTCATTGCCAAGATGAAAACGCTGTGACAAATCATGATTTGAGGAGGCTGGAGGCTCCATGTGCACCTGTCTCTTCACAGGTTTATCTCTAGTCTCTTGCATGGTGCTAGGTGCACAGAAGAAACTCAGTAGATATTTGTTGGATGAATGAACGATCTTAAGTATAGGGAGTGGGATCTGGCAGGAGAGGCGAGGGCTGAGGGAATGTGAAGGGACAGAAGGAAGACTAAGAGGGACTGACTTGTTGACTGACGCCTGATTCTGCCACTAGCCTGAGTGTTCCAGAAGACCAGGGATGGACTGATCTCCCCTGTGTTCCAGCAGAGCTATGTCATGACTGGTGGACCCCAGGCACCTTTGCCTTCATCAACCCCTCCTACCATAATAGAGTAATGTGCCTTAAAAAATTTATTTTGGGGGCTGGGCATGGTATTCTAACACTGTAATCCTAGCTCTTTGGGAGGCTGAGGAGGGAGGATCACTTGAGCCCAGGAACTCAAGATGAGCCTGGGCAACATAGTGAGATACCCTCTATAAAAAAAAATTGTAAAAAATTAGCCAGGTGTGGTGGCACATGCCTGTGGTCCCACACACTCAGGAGGCTGAGGTGGGACCATCTTTGAGTGTAGGAGTTTGAGGCCGCAGTGAGTTATGATTACACCACTGCACTCCAGCCTTGGTGACAGAGCAAGAACCTGTCTCAGAAAAAAATTATTTTTATGATGTGAAGAAAAGAATTAAAAATTTATTTTACCCTAAAAGTTCTTTTTCTTTCTTTCTGATTTTAGGGTCCTAGCACATGATAACCGTGCCTGATGAATGAGTCAGCCCGGATCCAACACATGAGCAGGTCTGAAGATGGGATGGATGAATGGATAGATGGATGGATGGATGGATGGATGGGTGGATGGATAGATGGATAGACAGATGGGCGGATGGATGGATGGGTGGTGGATGGATGGATGGGTAAGTGGGTGGATGAATGAATTAATAAAATTAATATTAGGCCACATATAAGTGAGACAAACCTGTGCAGCTTCTTTCATGACACTGATAGTTTTATGTCTGCAGCACCTGTTGATGGGGCAGGTATAGAATACCTTCTTAGTGGGTGAGCAAATGAATTCAAGTAGAATGGAAAGGTGCTGATGTGCTAGGAATTCTCAGAGATGTGCACTGTGGCCCTCATATGTCCTTGTATGGGTCCACAATGATATTTACCTGCCATCCATCTATTTATCCATCCATCTATCCATGCATCCATCCATCATCCATCTATCTATCCATCCTTCCATTCATCATCCATCCATCCATCCATCCATCCATCCATCCATCCATCCATCCATCCAGGGATACACCACTAAACAAAACAGACACGATATATTTCCTCACGGAAACTGCAGGCTAAAACGAGAGACAGATAGGAAAGAAATGTATAACAATGTGTTAATTGTCAAGGAATAAAATCACAGTTCTTGGGGAGTCTCTCCCTGTGTGTGTGTAGGTGGGTATCTGATCCAGTCTGGAGAGGATCATCAGGGAAAAATTCCCTGAGAACTGAAAGAAGAGGAGGCCTTAGAGAGGTGAAGGGGGTGAGAACACACCTGGTATCTGAAAGAGCAGGAACAAAGGCCAGGTGGCAGGAAGAGCCACAGGTGCCTTTGCAGAGCAAAGGCAAGCTGGGTGTGGCTGGAATGAAGGGGAGAGCCAGAGAGAACTCTTTGACATCAGACTCCAGAGGTGGTAGAGTCAGCTTATGCAGGGCCCTGTTGGCCATGGAAAGGCATTTGGGATTTACTTTGAAAGCAAAGTGTAGCCTAATCAAGGAACTGGGTTATGTTTAAATTTACTCCTGAGAGAATACAAAAAAAAAAAAAAAAAAAAAATTAAATATGGAAAATGTTCAGCACAATTATTATAGTCTTTAAGACCATTATCTGATTTCTGCACAAACTATGAAGCAGTTTCTTTGAGCATCCATTTAGAACTCATTATTGCTTAATTAAATACTCATTCTATTAATTCTATTCAATGTTTTAACCCCGTTATATAATTCAAGAAAGGAAAATTAAATAGATTAAAATGAAATGGTACCATTTTACATTTCTATAGCAATGCTCATTTTGTGATTTAAAAACAACAGACAGACATTAATTCACCACACTAGAGCAGGAAGAATTATTGATTGTACTATTACTACCTTTAATTGGAAAAAATTGATAAAGTTACTTTTCTGTTAAACTGTGTGGCAAATCAAATGCCAGATATAAAACGTATTTTTACACAATCACTGTGGCTTGTTGGGACTATGTACTGGGCTTATTTGCTCTTCCCTCCAAATTCAGAACTGAGTATTTTATTTTCATTGAGTTACATCATAGACATTTAGGATGAGGCTGCCTGGACGAGCCACAAAGGTCATCACTAGCGGGAAGAGGGATTTGAATTTTATTATGCACCAAGAATGCATGTTCTTCCTCCAAGAGCAGAAAGTTGACCTTTAGATTAACATGGAAGATGGAAATAATGATCAGAAGGTTGGAAAGCCACAGATGGGAAAGAATTGACAGAGGACAATTATAAAGGACTGGATATATGCAAGCTTGCATGCTTGACCACTTGCATGTTTGACCTGAATACTAGTCCAAGTTCATGAGCCATTAACCCTGAAGTTTCACAGAGAACTAATATGGAACTTGAAAAGCTGGGATGTAGTCATCTGGGCCTTGGCTTTAAAAAATTAAAAGACAGGGTGTCACTAATTTCTATTTGTGATAATAAAAGGGTAGGGGAGAGACCATCAGAAATGTAACTTGCAAACATTTTTGAGTCTACGTTTACAAAAAAGATACAGCTTACTGGAAGACTCTTCCCAATAGTCTAATGGGTAGCAATTGTTACTGATATAAATAAGATAATGCATTTAAGGAGTTTGGCAAATTGCCTGGCATATGTATAACAAGGAGTCAGTATTTGTTAGCAAGGATAATGATGATGGATTTTGCCCTGTATCATACGAAATTCTTACTAAGAAGTTGGAGAATTTGGTTTAAACCCCTGTGACTCTTTCTGCTCTTAACACAGTCTGCCTTATAACATAATTATGTATATATGTATTTTATTTTCCTCGAGTGCTGTGGAAGAAGCTTTTTTATTTCAGTTATGTATGCCTGGCATTCACACACTTGCTCATTCTTATTATGCTCCAACAACAGACACAAGGCAAATGATGTCAATCCTATCATGTCCACATTTGGAAGGGAAAGCTGCATTAGATATCTGGTTTTCTTCTATGATTAGGATTTATCTCAGAATGGAAAGATACAATAATTCATTTTAATAGATACTTGCTGTATCTGTTGCATGCTGGAGACTCCACTAGGCACAAAAATACATAAGTAAATGAGAGGGCCAGTATTCCCTCCAGTATCCCCTTTCTTTGTAGGTATTGTACATCTATAACATATCCTGACAATTTGTTTTCTACCACTTCTAAAACCATTTCTCACTGTCATACATCCAAGGCTGTACCTGTGGCCAATTATGAATGCTTTTATGTTTTGACATGATTTAGTTTCCAGGTAGCAGTCTTTCCGTAAATGGTGCTGGATCAATTGGCTATCCATCTGGAGAAAACAATGAATCCTGACTCCTACCTCACACCATACACAAAATGTGAAAGGTAAACAGTAAAGTTCTTAGAAGAAAACATATGAGAACATTTTCAGCCTCCACATCATGTTTGTGTGCACTATATATATATATTTATACACACACATATATAATATGTAATATAATACAAACTATTAAAACTATAATTATATAAAATATACATAAGATACATCATATTTACATAAAAATTTTAAAGAGTATACAGTACAGAGATCTAAATAAAGTTCATTCGATATCTTAAGAAAGCCCTATGTCTCAGAAGCGATTAATAACAGAGCCACACAAGGGACTGCGGTTGCTTGACAAAGAACCATGGTATGTTCATTGGCAAGTCCTCAAGATGACTGGAACCTACTAAGTCCTTCCCTAGCTAGGTCACAGTAGAATAGGCATAGCCAGGCCTTAAAGTGACTACAGGAGCAAGACGAAAGAATATTCAGAAACCCACTAGATCATCATAGTCCCAGTCATTGGTGAGCATCTTTTTCTTCACCTTTTTTTTTGAAGCAGGTCTTGCTCTGTTGCCCAGGCTGGAATGCAGTGTTGTGATCATGGCTCACTGCAGCCTTGACTTCTTAGGCTCAAGTGATCCTTCTGTCTTAGCTGGAACCACAGGCATAAACCACCATGACTGGCTAATTCAAATATATATACATTTTTTTGATGAGATGGGGTCCTTCTAAGTTGCCCAGGCTGGTCTCACACTCTTAGGCTCAAGTGGTCTTCCTGCCTTGGCCTACCTAATTGCTGGCATTACAGGCATGAGTCACTGTGCCCAGCTTTCTCCTCTCTTTATCTAATTAAAATTCTGTAAACGATTTGTTTTCTCTGAAGATACAGAGTGGTGTCAGAGACCTGACTTTTAATGCCCAAGGGAGGTACCTCACACAGGAAAGAAATAAATCAGATGCTAGAGGTGAGAATTCCAGTTACCATGAACAGAAAGAACTTGACAGAGACTTCCCTGCCTCTCAAGCAGAGACAGCCTGGGGCATGCTCCTCCCAATGTTGAGATCCTTGAGAGTTGGAGTCATATCTCTGATTCCCCAAAATACTCACTGCTACATCTTTCATAAAGTAAGAGTGCTGTAAGTAGACACTAACTTTCGGAATCATTTTGTCTCAAGAATAAAAACCCAGGGTGGAAAGATAACAATGCACATGTGCTTGAGAGTCTCCCAATGAGAATAGTAACCAGATCTTCTCTATTTCTCCTGAGAAAAAGGAAAGTGGACTCAACTGTAGTTCAAATGACAGATATTATACAATTTCTAAATGGCAAATTAGAGTATTTCTTTACTGAAAATCTTAGCGATTTTGAGTAGACATAGCTCAGGGTGCCTGCATAATCCATAAACCATTTGAGGGAACTAAATCCACCCCCAGTCCCTGCTGAAAAGAGTGGTACTAGAGAGTCATTTTGTAACATGTGATCCTAGCTTCCTTGGTCATAGCTGATTGGACCCAGAGATGATCACCTGACTCAGAGGTAGCCAATCCATTGGTTGATTCATGAAAAATGGGATTATTTCTTTTATAAATTTGAACTAAAAGAGAAATAGAGGTTTCTCAGCATTTATGCAAGGGGTGGCCATTTTTTGTCATTTGGATATGGATAAATTCTCAGAGAAATCCAATATGCATGGAGAAGCAAAAGAATGGAGAAATTGAGAGAAAAATTTACAAAAGAGATTTTTTTTCTGTGACTCAAAGACAAAAGACAGATAGGAAGTTTTCTCAGTCGCTGACTGGCTTCCCAGTCCTGCTCTCAACCCCACGAAGTTCCCTGTGCTCTTGTCTGTGGGAACCTCTGTTCCCATCAACAACCTCATTTTCACTCCAGCTGCCTTGAGCAGGTTTCTATTCCTTGCAACAATGGCGCCCTGGGGAAAACAACTCTCAAGATATCTGCTGAAATCATTAGGTGAGTGGTCCCTTTGATGGTGCTTTGGGTTTCGTAGACGTTTTCTCAAGTATTTTTTCTTTTTCACATCTTGTTGTGAAAAATATTAAACATGTATAAAAGCAGGTAGAATAGGATAATAACCCCCCACATGCCTGTCTTCAGGCTTTAGAGATCCTCAACTCCCAGCTCCTGGTGCTTTGTCTCCACAGCCACCCCTCCCCTATCCTGCACTGTTTGGAGCAAATCCCAGACATGCCATTACATCTGTAAAGATTTCAGTCTAAAACACAGGGATTCTTTTTAAGAAAACATGATCAAAGTCCTTTCTTGATCCAACTAACATTAATTTCTTCTACGGACGATTTTGTGTTTCCCTTTTGTGCCAGATGCTTTGCTAAAAGTATTTGCATGTTATCTCCATCATGCAAAGTGAGAGCACCTACTAGTTATGGTAATGGACAGTTACAGAAAGGTTTATTAAATATCCAGAGACTTCCCAGTTAAACGTCTGAAGCCACCCACCGTTACTAAACAGGTGAGAAAATGCAAAACTAGAAAAGTGGAAAGAGTTCAAAAATAACAAGGAATAGCATCTCAACAAGAAAGAAACGTGCCCTGAGTGAAGAATCCTCTCCAAAATTCATTGGCATCCCAGGTAGCGTGGTTCTTGATCCTGGACTGATACTAATGTCCACCTCACTGATGTCCTGCCCCCATGGGACCCACCCACCAGGGTGATCCTGGGTTGAAAGGAAAATGATGTTCCTAGACAGCACTTATCTGTGAGGCCCGTAACACTGAGAGAGAAAATGAAGCATCCCTCAACCCCCTGGCTCTACAGGTGCTGGGGAATGAACCAAAGGGCAAGAGAGGGAAACATTCACTGCATGCCCTGGCAGGAATTGCTCCCTCTTCCCCTTAGGGCACACTTCTCTGATTCATTTCCTGTGAGATGTTTTCTTGTGTTGGCTGCAGACACACAGAAAGCGCTGAGTCCACGGCTTTTGAGGAAGATGCCCAGCTGGTAGAGTCCACTTTCCAATGACTGTACTCTTCCTCTACATGGCCCTGTCTACACCAGATACAGACCTGCACATTTGCAAAACTAAAAATGAAACGCATTTTCAGGGAGAAGAGGCTTGCGTAACAAAGCAGGTCTTTGCCCTACAAAACAAAACGAAAAGACAAGGGCCACTGAAGACTGACAGGAAAATGATGCAGTGGAACGGTGGTTCTTTTTTATTTTTATTTTTATTTTATTTTATTTTTATACTTTAAGTTCTAGAGTACATGTGCACAACGTGCAGGTTTGTTACATATGTATACATGTGCCATGTTGGTGTGCTGTACCCATTAACTCATCGTTTACATTAGGTATATCTCCTAATGCTGTCCCACCCCTCTCCTCCTCCCCACAACAGGCCCCAGTGCGTGATGTTCCCCTTCCCGAGTCCAAGTGATCTCATTGTTCAGTTCCCACCTATGAGTGAGAACATGCGGTGTTTGGTTTTCTGTTCTTGTGATAGTTTGCTGAGAATGATGATTTCCAGCTGCATCCATGTCCCTACAAAGGACACGAACTCATCCTTTTTTATGGCTGCATAGTATTTCATGGTGTATATGTGCCATATTTTCTTAATCCAGTCTGTCACTGATGGACATTTGGGCTGATTCCAAGTCTTTGCTATTGTGAATAGTGCTGCAATAAACACACATGTACATGTGTCTTTATAGCAGCATGATTTATAATCCTGTGGGTATATACCCAGTAATGGGATGGCTGGGTCAAATGGTAAACTGTGTTCCTGAGAACCAAGATTTTTTTTTTTTTTTTTTTTTTTTTTTTTTTTTTTTTTGAGATAGGGTCTTGCTCTGTCACCCAGGCTGGAGTGCAGTGGTGTGACTGTGGCTCATTGTAGCTTTGACCTCCTAAGCGCAAATGATCCTCGTGCCTCAGCCTCCCTAGTAGTACTCCCTAGTAACTTTTAAATTTTGTGTAGAGACGGGGTTTCACTATACTGCCCAGACTGGCCTCAAACTCCTGGGCTGAAGTGATCCTCATGTCTTGGCCCTGCAAAGTGCTGCAATTATAGGTGTGAGCCACTGAGTCCAGGAAGAATGTTTGAGATGGTACAGGAGTCCTACCAAAGCATCAAACATTTTCCTTCAAATAGTAAGAATTTAAACTGCCTGAGCAATCTGTTAATTATATTTTATCTGTTTTGTATATTAGAATTCCTGCCTCAGATTTTGATTGAAAAAAAAAAAAGTTATGTTGCTAAAGAGAGTTTGAAAATCATTGCCTTAGGGGAATGATGAAATAAATATTACATTAGATGGTGACAGAAAAATAAAAACCAAAGACAAATATGCCTACATTCTTTTTTTTTTTTCTGAATTTCAGGCTTGGATACTTTATTTCATTGGACGTTAGTAGCTCTCCTTCACTTGAGTTTCTCTCTTAAGAAAATGCAAAACACATTTGTTCATCTGAGAAGATAATTGAAAATAGTTTAATTCTGAGAAGCAGAGAGATTTTCTGTAGAGATATCATTTGACCACAAATATCTGAATCTGGATGAAGAATGGCTTTTCAAGGAACAATAACATAGTCTGCTTTCTAAAGACACTGGAGTTTGGCTTATGCAATTCTGCAGATTTAAAGGAGTAGGGAATTCAATGAAGTGGGGCAAATTCTAGTTGGCCTCTAACTCAGTGGTTCCCAATCCCCACTACTGGTCTGTAACCTGTTAGGAACTGGGCTACACAGAAGGAGGTGAGCTATGGGAGAGCAAGTGAAACTTCATGTGGGAAAGCAAGCAATGGGCTGCTCCCCATTGCTCACTAATATTACCACCTGAGCTCCACCTCCTCTCAGAGCAGTGGTGGCATTAGATTCTCATAGGAGCACAAACCCTATCGTGAACTGCACACACAAGGGATCTAGGTTACGCATTCCTTGTGAGAATCTAATACTTGATGATCTATCATTGTCTGCTATCACTCCTAGATGGAACCATCTAGCTGCAGGAAAACAAGCTCAGGGATCCCACTGGTTCTACATTATGGCAGTTGTCTAATTATTTCATTATATATTACAATGTAATAATAATAGAAATGAAATGCACAATAAATGTAATGTGCTTGAATCCTCCCAATACCATCCCCGCAACCCCGGCCCGTGGAAAAACTGTCTTCCACAAAACCAGTTCCTGGTGCCAAAAAGGTTGTGGATTGGCCGGGTGTGGTGGCTTCTGCCTGGAATCCCAGCACTTTGGGGGGCCGAGGCAGGAAGATCACCTGAGGTCAGGAGTTCGAGGCCAGCCTGACCAATATGGTGAAATCCCATCTCTACAAAAAATACAAAAATCAGCTGGGCATGGTGGCAGGCACCTGTAGTCCCAGATACTTGGGAGGCTGAGACAGGAGAATTGCTTGAACCCGGGAGGTGGAGGTTGCAGTGAGCCGAGATCGTGCCACTGCACTCCAGCCTGGGTGACAGAGTGAGACTCCATCTCAAAAAAAAAAAAAAAAAAAAAAAAAAAGTTGTGGACTGCTGCTCTGATTCATGGCTACATTTCTGGTAAATCTCTGAGACCCAGTTCACTTATCTGAGAAACGGGTATCAGACTAAAGCTGTCATTCTTAACCCTGACTACACATTAAAACACCTGAAAGCCTTAAAACAAACCCACTAATGATATGGGGTACTGCTTTCAGAGGTGGTTCTTGGATGGGGCTGAGGCATTTTTATTTCTGAAAACACCCCTCCTGTGATTCTAATGAGCAGCCAAGGGCTGAGAACAACAGCTTGAGGTAACCACTGAGGTCCCTTTTAGTTCCAAGATAAAATGATGAAAGAATCTTGGTGGCACATTCTAACTTGTGTTGGGTGCCTTGAAAAGCAGCAGCCTGTCTTCTTGACGGTCTATGGGGGACACCTTGTTTGACTTCATAATGCCACTCACTTGGCTCAGACAATGCAGCAGTGGAGTGACACTACAGATAAATGGTCCTGTGTTGAGGGATTAACACCCTTTACATCACTCATATGGCTGTTTCTTTACAACGAGCTGGATCCACAGTCTGTTACTCTCTCAAAGGAAGAGACTATTTCTTTCATTTTGCCATTACATATGCAGGGCTGAGATCTTATTCAGTTCATGTGACTTCAGTCTTTCCTAAGAATATGGAAGAATAAAGCCCAATTGAGTGCCCTGAGTTTACTGTACCTGAAGTGCAAGTTTTATTCTCCAAAAACATTGGCATCAGCCTGTCCTTTAATCACCTCTCCTGGAGCCCAGGAGCTGGCATTCCCAGAATGTACCACATCTGAAATTCATAAGCCACCAGTAGTGTCAACCCCTAAAGAATGACTTGGAGACATGAAATGCCTCCTAAAATCAAGCAATTCTTTACACTATGCTGTCTTATTCCTATTACAGGCAGAGGATAACTGGGAATGGTTTGTGTTTGTGCCCAAAATTGGCTCTACTATTGCCCAAACTGTAGGGGAGGGTGGCAAAGACCAAGATTCTCTGTGCAGTCATTCAAAGACGCCTACTTTCCCACAGGAAATGGCTCAGGAGTCTTGATCAAGATGCCACTACATCACCTTTACCATTCAAGGGTAATAATGCCTAGATCTGGTTGACTTTTTCTTAACATGGCTCAGGGGTTCTGGTGCCAATGGCAGCTCTTCATCCGTCACCACCTGGATGATAACTTCCAGACACTGCCTGGAGGGCAATTTCATCACTCTGGATTTTGTAAAGTACAAGCTGCTGCAGGGCTGTGAAGAGAGAGGAATCACACACTCACACCTCCAACCCTGGCCTCTGCCCTATATCCAGGATTGCAAGCGCCAAGTCACAGCCAGCATCTGCCTCTGGGTGTCTAACGGGTTAAGAATGAACTTAACTTAACCTCGAACTTAACATGATTCCACCTTCCGACTCCATCAAAACCAATCTCGTCTTTCCCCCTTCTCCCTTTCCTTGGCAAAGAGCACCACCATTTATTCATGTTGTGTAGGCTGATAAGCCCAGGAGTCATCTTTTGATTCCTCTCTTTTCTCATTTCTCACATCCAGTCCATCAGCAATAACTCTTAAAAACTATATGACTCCATTTCTATGAAATATCTGTGCAGGCAAATTCAGAGAGACAGAAAACAGACTTATGGTGGCCAGGGGCTGGGTGTGAGAGGTAGGAATGGAGAATGACCACTTAATGGGTGTAAAGTTTCCTCTTGGGTGATGAAAAAGTTCTAGCCCTAGATAGTGGTGAAGGCTGCATGCATGCAGAATATGTGCTGAATAGGCCTATTTCTCTGCGTCTCCACCCCTACCAACCTTGGTGGAGCCATCAGAAGCTGTGCTCAGGCAATTTCATCATCTCCTACCCGGGTGTTTGACTCCTCCTCTGTTTTCACCCCTGCCAGTTTCTCTCTACAACCTGTCCTCTGCATAGTCGCAGTCAGAGTTATCTTGCTACAAATTTAAACATGATTCATTGATTCGCCATTGAACACCTGCCACATGCCAGGCTCGATTCTGGGTGTTTGGGAGTCTTCACTGAACAAAGAAGACACACATTCCTGCCCTCATGGAGCTGACATTCCTCTTTCTTCGCAGCCCTGCAACAGCTTCTACTTTACAAAATCCAGAGTCTTTCCCATGGGTTCCCAGGCCTTCTGGGATCTGCCCATTTCTGCCTTCTCTCCCTCACTCACATGGGCTCTGTCATGGGTTTGCATGCAGTTGCTCAAGCTGCAGGACTCTACCTGTGTCGTTCTCTCTGACAGACTCTTGTCTTCATGTGCTGGCACCGTTCTGCCACTCGGGCCTCTGCTCAGTGCTCCACCTCAGAGGGTCTGGCTTTGTCACTCATCAGCTGGGTGCCCTGACACAAGCAACTTCACCTTTGTAAGCCTCAGTACTTCCTTATCTGTAAAATGGGGATACGGTCATTGCTAACTCCATAGGTGATTCTGATGAATAAATGAATGAGTGCAGATCAAACTCTTAGCATGGTGTCTGGCACATCCTAAGAAGTAGGCACCTGTCAGGTATCCAAAGGCCAGGCTGGAAGAATCAGACAGACACAAAGGATGCCAAAGGGAATCATGGTGGGAGATGTGCCAACAAGGTTTGCCAAGTTTCTCATCACTCAAACATGTTCAACAACATGAATCCGTCCTACAAAATTCGAAATTGGACAGGATCTCAAGGTGTGCCTTGTATGTCTCTGTCCTTGCCTTCAAAACTGGAAAGCATGCTGGCTACTGCTAGGTCCAAGGTCACGGGCTGTGCATCACATGTGCCAGGAAGCAAGTGGGTGGATATGGCGTGGCCACTGGTGGACTGAGAACATGTGCCCCAGGGAGCAGTCCGCCTGCAGGAGTAATACCTGGAGCCACAGTTTTGAGCCACCTGGAGATGCTCTTTCACCTCTCCAGATCCCAGGCTCACAGAGTTGTGGGAAATCACGCAGGGATCAGGTGGCAGCATCCATTAACCCATAGGCCTAATGCAGAAAGGGGACGAATGATGGGGTTAGTGAATCAATAGGAAACTATTTTGAGTATTTGCCTGGAGACGGAAGCACAGGCATGGTAGTTTTGTAGCAATAAAGAGCTGTTTGGAACATCCTGGCATTTTTATATTTTAATTTTCTTTTATTGCTTTCTGATGAAACACACAAGATTCTTGGGCCTGTTTCCTCATCCTGGGGCTAGCAATCTGCATCCTGGCAGGATTCTTCGTCTGACCTCTTGTGCGTCTTCTCCTCTTGGCCACTGATCCCGCCATCTTGCAAGGCTGCCTGGCTTGGGTCCTTTCCTGCACATTGTCCTGCACGGGACCTCTGCCCATCCTGGTCTCTTGACCTGCCTTACTTGCTTCGGGGTCTTTCTCTGTTAAATTCGGGGGCTGTTCCTAACTGTGGACTACACCCTAATGTTCAGATAAACCCCACCATGTGAGGGTGCAGGAGAGACCCTTCCCCCAGACATGCTTATAGATGTATCAGGTTGGTGCAAAAGTAACTGCAGTTTTTGCAGTTAAAAAAATGACCTAATAGAAAGAAATGGAACAAATTCAGTCATGCCAGCTGCCTACGTGTCTCTGGTGGAATGATTCGTTCATCCTCTATCCACACTTTTATCCTCCATCCATCATCCCCTAGCCACATGCCCATCCCTGTCTATGTATTAAGTCCCTGATTTGCACATTCATTACCCGACCCATTTGTTCATTCCCTGTCAGCAAGTTAATTCCCCCATCCATGTGTGTGTTCCTGGCCACTCCTTCATTTCACTCTCCAAGGACACATTCCCCTATCCAAGTCTTCAATCTCCTGTCTGTGCATTCCACAAATATTCATGGCTGATGACGCCGTGCTGAGCACTGTTCTTGATACTGGACACAGCAGTGGACAAACCACAGGAGGTCCCTTCTGTCATGAGAGTTGTCCCTATATGGGAGTGAGATGCTACACAGATACGTAAATAATAAAATACCCAGCTTGTTGGATTATTTGAAGAAAAATAAAGCAGGGTAAGAGAATTCCTAAGTGATTTCTTCCTTTCTAAACCTCTTCCCAACACATTAATTCTTCATTTCCCTCCTGAGTTCTGTTTCCTGTCAACTCTTCAACACTTAAGCACCAGAACTATGCTAGAGTGCTGGTGATATTAAAAGTAAGCTACAATTCCTGATTCTAGGAGCTTTGTATACTTTAATTTTCTCAGCTTTTGTGAGTTTTTTCTTCCCTAGAAAGATTTTCCTCAATCTGGTTTGATTTCTGAACTATGAAGGAAAAAAAAAATCAGCTTGTGATTTTTCAAACCTTAAGAAGAGCTCAAGTTCTTCCTTAAAAGGTGACCCTTTGGGTGACATCCCCTGTAGTCTTTAGACATGGTGCTATGCAATTTTTTCCTTTCCTTTTTCTTATTGCTAACAGTCTTATTGCACTATGATTCACATACCATAAAATTCATCCATTTAAATTGTAGATATGAATGGATTCCAGTACATTCACAGAGTTGTGCAACCACCACCACAACCAATTTTAGAATTTTTTTATCACCTTGAACAGAAACCCCACTCCCAGGAGCAGCCACTCCCCTTTCCTCACCCCCTCCCAGCCCCTGGCAACCACTCATCAACTTTCTGTCCCTGGAGATCTGCCTGTTCTGGACACTTCATAGAAATGGAATTGCGCAATCTATGGCCCTTTGTGCCTGACTTTTTTCACTGAACATCGTGTTTTCACGGTTCATCCACCCTGTAGCAGGGATCAGTACTTCGTTCCTTCGTGCGGCTGAAACGCATTCCATCAAGTGGAGAGACCACGTTTTGTTTCTCCATTTCTCAGTTGATGGACCTGGAATTGTTTCCACTTAGTGGCTACTGTGAATAATGCTGCTGTGAACGGTCACATACAAGTTTTGGGAGGACTTATGCCTTCCTTCTCTTGGGTTTACACCTAGGAGTGGAGTTGCTGGGTCATATAGTGACTCCAGGCTTCAGGCACTGGGGATTCAAGTCATTTGTCAACACGTATGAGACCGTGGACTGTCCGTCAGCTTCTCAGAGCCTGGCCTCCAGCTCCCGAGTGAGGAGAGGCAATATTTGAGAATGAGGGCTTGCTTTGTGATTGGCATGAGGGGCCAGTAAAGAGCAGGTACAAGGAGAGCCTTGTCTCTTTCAAAACCTTTGGCTAAACCACGAGGACCCTCCTTCTTCCCAATTTCCATGGGGTGTTGCTGAAGTTAATGGAGAAACTAGAAAGACCCCCTGGAGCCCATGGAGAATCCCCCCCACCCCAGCATGGCACTCACAGCCGTCTCTAACTGGAGAAAGCACATCTGTAATCTCCAGGGCTGTAGGGAGATTGACACACTTTTTAGTCTTGATGCTAACACCCCAGCACAAATAAGGACAAGAGAAACCTTCTACTTTCATTACAAGGGATTTGTATAAATTCATACATGGAATTGACTTACAGTTTCTAATTTGCATTTAAATCCCAAATGTCTTAGTCAGAAGAAACTGCTCTAAATTCATTCTCTGTGTTTGCACCATTGATTCCCGGTTCAAATAGACCCCCTGGGCCCTACTGTAATTCCCATGGGCACATCCGCATATTCCTTCCAGAGGGGGCTGATGGAGTTTCTGAGTCCCACAGGGAGAAGAAATGGATGAGAATCATTCCCTTGGGAATCAGGCTCGATGAGATAAGGAAGATTAATAAAAGCATTCTCTGTCCCTCCTGGGCTCTGATCACCAGGTGGAATAACATAATGGAAATCTGCATGGGGAGAGACGCACTCCAGTGGCACTCTGTCACATTAAAAAGGACCTATGGGATGGGTGTGGTGGCTCACGCCTGTAATTCCAGCACTTTGGGAGGCTGAGGCGGGCAGATCACCCAAGGTCAGGAGTTTGAGACCAGCCTGGCCAACATGGTGAAACCTCATCTCTACTAAAAATACAAAAATTAGCCAGGCATGGCAGTGGATGCCTGTAATCCCAGCTATTTGGGAGGCTGAGGCAGGAGAATTGCTTGAACCTGGGAGGCAGAGGTTGCAGTGAGCCAAGGTTGTGCCGTTGCACTCCAGCCTGGGTGACAGAGCAAGATTCCAGCAAAAGAAAGAAAAGAAAAAAGAAAAGAAAAGAAAAGAAAGACCAGTGAGGAAAGTGATTCACGTTTAAAGCCACAGGAAGCTGTATCTTGTTATCTTTGTGACTTCCGGCAAGTCACTTAACCTCTCTTTGTCTCCATTTTCTCATCTGCAAAATGGGAATAATATAATAATAATAATAATACCTACCCTTATAGGATTATGATGAATTAAATAAAAAATTTATAAAATGCTTACATGAATGCCCAGCACATAAGCAATAAAATGCACATTGTTATAATGAAAATGGATAAAATAAATAAAGAAATGATGTTTGGTACAGTGAATATCATTTTAAGGAATATGAACAAAGAAATACACTTTGTTCTTTTGGGGCCTCTTTGTTACTAGTCTCTCACTACCTAATATTCCTGCCAATAGAAAGTCCCCTTGTTATCTAAACTACTTAGAGCTAGGGGTCACTTATAACCAGAAGTGTTCTGATCAATAATTTTTATTTTATTATTCTTTGAGACAGGGTCTTGCTTTGTTGCCCAGGCTGGAATACATTGGCATGATGATGGCTCACTGCAGCCTTGACCTCCTGGGCTCAGTGGATCTTTCTGCCTCAGCCCCCAGAGTAGCTGGGACTGCAGGCATGTGACACCACCCTATATGTATATTTACATTTTTAAAATATATTTTACATATTTAAATTTTTTATAGAGACAGGGTCTCACTATGTTGCCCAGGCTGGTCTTGAACTCCTGGCCTCAGGCAATCCTCCAGCCTCAGCCTCCTAAAGTGTTAGGATAACAGGCATTAGCCACCACATCCACCCTGCTTTTTCTTTTCTACTTGTAATCTAATCGTAATCCTAATCTCACTTAGAGTCTTTCAACCTCACCACTAATGACATTCTGGGCTGGATAATTGTTCACTGGGTGGGGGCTGCCCTGTGCATTGGGAGATGCTGAGCAGTGTCCTTAGTTCTTACCTACTAGATGCTGGTAGCACCACCCAAGCTGTGACAATAAAAAATGTGTCGGGTGTCCCAGCGGGGTGTGTAAAGCTCTCCGGGGTTGAGAATCACTAATCCAGCTAAGCTGTGTGCGTCAGGTCTCCCTACATGACAGCTGCCTGGGTATGGCAGCTCACGAGCTCCCCTAGGACAAGAGTTATCAGTTATTTGGTCCTAGATTCAAACCTCATAGGAAAATGCTGGAAGAGCATAATAACATTTTCTGGGCTAATTGAATCAGATTTTGCCAGAAAAACATTCAAGGGTAAAACCAAAGACTATAATTATTATGAAAATTATTGATGTAGTTTTCATTACCCTACAATTTTTGAATTAGCAGCTGATAATCCCTTTTATAAAAGAAGAAAGGTAATTTTTTTTCCTGCTTTCTGTTCTTCCTGCTGCTTTTCAATAAATACATTTTATACCTGTGGGTGCCAAGTGGATGCAGGTGCAACAAATTGACTCTGGTCCTACAGCCAGGGTCAAGTTCCATCAACCTACGAAGGAGCAGGGGCTTGCAAGGAGGCAGCTGTGTCACCCTTGGAGCTGTCTCAATGGGCCTCAGAAAATTAAAACATGGCATTTTCCATTTTGTCCAATTAGAACTATGTTCAGACTCCAGCTTACTTGTCAATGAAGAAAAAATGGTCTGTGGTCCATTTTCCCCACTTGATTCTCTATACCCTCCCTACTCAAAGTGTGGGCTTTGGACCAGGTTAGCTGTGAGCTGGTTAGAAAGGTAGAACCTGGGCCCATGTTTTGAATCCGGTCCTCACGTGGCTGGGTGCTTCAGCAAACCTGTAAAGTGGGCTCTAGACACCTGCCTGTCTCAGCAGCAGACCTTGCTGCTTGACCCACAGGGGAAGAGTGCGAGAAGGCAGGTGCCCTCCGTGTTCAGCATCCCCAACCTGGAAACCTACAGGCCCCCTCCCTTTGCCTCTTTCTTGCCTCTTTCCCCTGGCTACAGGAGGCTATCTGCCTTGCTGCTCAAAGTGAACTCCAGTCCCTGGCTCCCGCCCGCTATGTACTCCTCAGTGCCTTACCCTTTCCTGCCCTCCTTCCCTGCACATCAATGTATTTCTCCTTGCAGGTCCATAAACATGTTCAAGACTCTCCAATTAGAAAACAACCACAACACGTGTAACAAAGAAAAAGCAGCTCTGAGTCCAACCACCCTCTCGTTCCCTTCGCAAGAGAGGTCTGTATTTCCTCACCTCCCATTGTGTGATGAAAGAGTATTAAATATATTGAAAGGTGCAATGAAGGTAGGGAGCACAAAAATAAGCATTGTAAATTTATTTGCAATCAAGGAATAATATAATTGGTCACTGTTGAGATGTAATTACAGTAGAAAACATACTGTTCCAAAATCCTCATTGGGTCTGACTGAACAGGTGCCAAGGGCACTTTTTATAGAACTCACATGGAGCAGGAAGGCTCACTCCAGCAGCAGCAGGTGGCCACTTTAACCTCACTGCCACACCTGAAGGGGGGGGGGGGCGGCGAGGAGGCTGGGATTCATAAGTGGAAAACAGGAATAGTCACAGAGTTAAGAAATTTTAACTAAAAAGGTGAATTCTTTCAGCTTGAATTTCCTTCCCCAGTGATAAGATGTCCTGCTGCAGTTCCCCGGTGGGAATCACCAGATAGCATAGGAGGCGGTGTATGTGTGTTGGGGGAAACTAGAGAGCTGGGGATAGAGTGCAGAAAAAGAAAGCAGAAAAAGACACAGCTACATATACAAAAAAGTTAGGAAGAGACAAAGAGAGGAGAAGAGAGAAACAGGGAGGGAAAGAGAAATGGGGGAGAGAGAAGGAAAATAAAGACAGGAGAGAGAGATGGGGAGAGGGAGAGAGAGAAGAGAAAATAAAGATAGAATGATAAATAATGACTCGATTTTTGCACAAGAAATTTTCTTTGTTTTAAACAAGAAAACCTGAGTGAATCAAGAGCTATGTTCCAGTGTTTTCAGCATTCCCAGGGGGTTGGTGTCATAGAAACCATGAATGGAAATTTCCATGTTTAAAGAAACCCAGTGGTTGAAGCCTCCAGTGTAACTCACTGGCCACTTTGGGCAGCTGCAGAGAGACTGAGCATTCAGACTAAGCCTGGGACTTCTGGGAGGGAGGAGGGGTGGCAGGGACTACAGGCACCACCCAGGACAGATTCTGGCAATCACGGCAATGCCTCTGCATTAACTACCATGAAGCCTTACCTTCTTGCTACGGTTTCTAAAATCAGTGCATTACACAAACGTGCATTGAATCAAAGTGACCCTTAAGTCTCCAAAACAGTCCATATGGAAACTTCTCCTGAGGGTTGTTCTGCCTCGAGACCACCCACTGGATTGTTCTTGCATGCAAAATACACATGTGACTCTGAGAACACATGGCCAGACACATGCAATTTACATGCTTGGATGATGAAACATCCATGTTTTATTAACCCCATACCTTGGTCCTTCCGAAGTATAGCTTTGGTTTCCCTTAACTCATGCTTTTGTTGCCTTTACAAAGCAATAAATTCAAACATGCCTTGAGGGGATATTTAAGAGGTTCTAAGTCAGGGAACCAAAAAAAGTTGTGGTCACTAGCCTCCAGTTTCCTTAGGTGAAGAACCGGGATAGTGCTATTACCTTATCGGGTGGTTGTGTAGCTTTAGGATCAGGTTTGCAATGCATCTTGCATGTATGCATATAACACATCCCCATGGTATGGGGATTTTAACAGGGATCATAACGGGGATGGTGGCTATAGACTTTCTGGACCCAGGTAGGACTGACCAGTCAAGGAGACACCTGAACAGAATCTCTTTCCCTTTGGTCCTACCAGCACCACTGCTGATATCCACTAACTAGACAACATTTATTCTTCTGGTGTCACAGATTCTGTGATTGTTGAGGATAAAAAGATGGGCCATTTGAGGGGAATACATATTCTAGATAATCCATGAATGTGGAAAAATCTGTGAATTTTCCTTTTCTGTCAATAACAGCTATTTCTGAATGGAAACAGAGTCCCTTGATGATCAGTTTTCGAGGAAGCCCCGCTCATAAGTAACTCAGTTCAACACACACACGCGCGCATGTGCACACATACACACACTTTGCAGGAAGGGAGTGTTTCCAAAGTGAGCCAACATCTAGCATCATTGCTATGGTAGCACAGCGAAATGGAGGAGAAACTTTCACAAACAAAACAGAAAGGTGAGCCTCCCGGGGTCACCTGTGAGCAACACCATACTTTTCACAGGTAGGGTAAGAGTGGATGTTAATGTAATTCAAAGACCCAAGGGAGAGAGAAAGCTTGCAGTCCCAGCTGCGTGGTGTAGACCTCCAGGAAAGGACAAAAAGTAAATGATGCTGTGGTACAGACTGCAAGTTCCAGGCCTCATTAGCAGGTGAAGGGGACGGGGGGAGTTGCCTTCTTCTGATATAAGCAGCTAGAGAAGAAGCCATCAGACCAGGTCTCATGGCCCTGGGGTTACTGGAACAGGCTGTAGGATGGGAAATTGGTAGAACTGAGCTAATTCAAATAATAGGATGCAAACACAATTGTTTTTTTTTCTTTTGAGACAGCATCTCGCTCTTGTCACCCAGGCTGGAGTGCAATGGCATGATCTCAGCTCACTGCAACCTCTGCCTCCTGGGTTCAAGAAATTCTCCTGCCTCAGCCTCCGAGTAGCTGGGACTACAGGGACGCGCCACCATGCCCAGCTAATGTTTTATATTTTTAGTAGAGACGAGGTTTCACCATTTTGGCCAGACTGGTCTTGAACTCCTGACCTCAGGTGATCCACCCGCCTCAGCCTCCCAAAGTGCTGGGATTATAGATATGAACCACTGCGCCCAGCCAACACAACTATTTTCTAAAGAACGTAGTGCTCTGCAGAATGGTAGCAACAGAAAGCTTATTAGTGGAATGGTGATAATCACAGCTAACGATTACCTACATCCTTCATGTCACGACCTGGGTATGCTGCTCACCCAGTGGGGTAGGTGACCATCACAAGCTCTAAATGACAGGTGAGGAAACTGAGGCACGGAGAAGTACAAACACTTGCCTAGGGTAACAGAGTTAGGGAGTGGAGAGTTGGGATTCAGACCCAGGTTGGTCTGAGTCTAGAGTCTATGTGCAGTCCCACTTGGCAGCTTCCACGTACGGTCCCACACTGTGTTGAAAGAAAAATTCCCTAGGGGCCCAGTGGGAGAGCATCAGTACTCCACACAGACAATGCTCCAACCCATACAGCTCCAAGGCTTCTCCCAAGGAGGCAAGGCTGGATGTGGAGCAAACCAAACAGCAGACATGTCCTCCAGTTTATGGAGCTATGGTTTAAGAACAGGAAAGGAGTCACCACTGATTTTCTAAGTAATGGCAGAAAGATTTTTCACCTCAATTTTTGCCTCCCTTTTTCTTGTGTATGATGGAAGAAGGATCTTTTTGACTTTTTTAGTATTTCCACTGTCTAAGCGAACCAAGCCTGTGCTGGATTTACAGAAAACGATGCCTCCTCTCCTCCTATTTTCCCTGCCCCTTCCCTTATGTCCTACCACCACAAACAGGCCACCTGCAGGGACCAGCAAGCTCTTTGCATCTAGCTCTTCCGGGTGTCAGCACAGTGCTCTGGTGATTGGAGAAGGATGGGGAGGAGGCTTTGCTCCTGACGGTGCGGTGGCAGGCAGTGGGGGCGGGGGTGGGTGTTCTGATGCAGTACCTTTAAAAATTATTTTATTTTAGTTTGTGGGGGGAGGGGCATGTGTACATGTTTGTTATATGGTATATGGCCTCCTGGGGGAGACTGGGCTTCTAGCACACCTATTACCCAAACAGCAAACATTGTACCTGATAGGTAGTTTTTCAGCCCTCATCCCCAACATCTCTCCCTGCATTTGGAGTCCTCTCTGTCTATTGCATCTATTGTTTCCACGTTTATGTTCATGTGTACCCACTGCTTACCCTTCACTTACAAGTGAGAACATGCAGTATTTGATTTCCTGTTTCTAAGTTAATTCACATAGGATAATAGCCTCCAGCTCCACCCATGCTGCTGCAAAGGACAGGATTTCATTCTTTTTTATGGCTGCATAGTATTTCACGTGTATATGCACCACCTTTTCTTTAACCGGTCAACCGCTGATGTACACTTAGGTTGGTTCCGTGACTTTGCTACTATGAATAGTGCTGTGGTGAACATATGAGGAGTAGCCCTTTTAATATAATGTAGCTCAGTGCGGTTAGAGGATTTGGGAGTGGATGGGAGCGTAGAAGGAAGCTCAGGAATGGGCTTAGGTTCAAGAGTGGGGAGCTTGTAGATTCGAGGTTCAAGAGAGGAGCCCAGAATATTGAGCACCTCCCTCATGATCATTAGCCCCTGGATCCTAGAGGAGCCGCAAGCTGCAAGGCGTACTTCATATCTGCTCCTGCCTTGCTCTGCCTTAGAGGCTTCTATTGCAAGTCCATGCCCACGGAAGCATGAAGGATATTAATACCCATCCAACCGCTGTGGCCTTTGGGATCCCACTTCACCGGGGACCCCCACTGCTCATGTGAGCCATTCATAGGCCTAGAATTCCACCTCTGCTCCAGGCTCAAGTACCAGATGCTTTTCTGGACCATGAGCCTCATCCTCTGTGTGGGAGCCCATTTGCAGTGGAGCAGGCTAGGAATTGACGCCACATAGAAAGCAGTGTAACTCAGGGATGACAAAAGTGAAGGTAATTTTAAAATACTTTAATCATGTTAGAAAAAGGACTATAAACTACGATGTAAAGTGCTCATACTTTTGGGCCAGGCATTTTGCTTTTGGGAATTTTTCCTACAAAGACTTTCATATATGTATGTGAAGATGTATATTCAAGCATTTTTATTGCTGTAATGTTTATAAAAGGGAAAACCAGGAACCACCATCAAAATGTCTATTGATGTGAGGTTGGTCAAATGGTGGGATGTCCATAAAACAGAACACAATACAGAGCCATTAAAAGGAATGAAGGAGCACATTGTTGGGTATTATGGATCAGAAGGGAAATCCATTGTATTGGACCATGGAAGCGCCTTGGGTTTACTTAATGGAAATAAAATGTGTTAAGTTAATGAAATCGGGAGAATGTGGGCCATTCAAGGGACACAATTGAAGGCAGAGCTGAGATAAAGAGAAGGAGATTACAGAATTTTTATGCTCTTAGACTGCAAGGGCCAAGGACTCGGTTCGGTTTCATTAATTGGAGGGGGGCAGGGCTGATCTGACAGGCTCTGCTTCTAGCAGCCCTGGTTACAGCTGACGTTAAAGATCTGAAGATAAGACAAACCACATGCAAGTTCCCCAAACAGTCTCTAGGAATAGAGCTATGGCTTTCTGGGAGGCTCCCACTTAGAGGAGGAGCTGGGTAGTGTTTATAGGGTGAGTGGGTGGCAGTACAGTGGACAAGTGGACAGGAACCTTGAGGGGCTTTCCTGGATGCTGTTGACATGTTTGACATTACGATTAATGTAAGTAAACTATGAAATTGCGGTACTACCTGTCTCATTCATTCTATTTGGTAGGAAACCTGGACTGAATGACGGAAGAACCCATTCTCCTGACTGCTTCTGCAAACTGACTTGGATTACTAAACATTATGGAGTTTCTCTGCCCTTTGTTACCACCAAGAAAGGCCAAGATCACCCAAAGCAGGTAGCATAAGCTGAAGGGGGGAAAATAAAAATAACATCAACAAAGATATTACTATATAGCAGGCACTGGGTTAAACTTTCTGCATGTGTTTTATCATTTGATCCTCACCACTGACTAAAGAAATAAAGAGTATTATTAATAATTCTCCCTTTTTACAGACAAGGAAAAAAGATTCAAATCCTGAGACAGATCGCAATATACTGAACAGAGTGTGATCCCACGTTTGTAAATAAGAAAGTAGAACTTGATATATATGAAAGGAAAGAACATAGTCATCTCTTAGGTGTGTGGAGAGATGTGTTAACTTTTTCTATTAGATGATTATAATATTTTAATGTCTTTTACAATGGAAATGAATTATGTTTTAATTGGAAAAATAATTTTAGAGGGAATAAAAAGCTGTTGAGTTCAAATTGCATTTAAAACGGTTTTCTACAAATAACCATTTAAAAGTGGGCAAAGGACATGAACAGACACTTCTCAGGAGAAGACATACAAATGACCAATAAACAAATGAAAAACTCTCATCATCACTAATCAGCAGAGAAATGCAAATCAAAACCACAATGAGATACCATCTCACACCAGTTGGAATGGCTTTTGTTAAAAAGTCAAAAAATTACAGATGTTGGTAGAACTGGGAGAGAAGGGAACACATATATGCTGCTGGTGGGAATGTAGTTTAGTTCAGCCATTGTGGAGAGAGTTTGGAGATTTCTCAAAGACCTGAGTTGAACCACCATTTGGCCCAGCAATGCCATCACTGAGTAGATCCTCAAAGGAAAATAGATCACTCTACTGAAAAGACACATGCACCCATTTATTCATTGCAGCACTATACACAGTAGCAAAGACATGCCACAAACCCAGGTGTCCATCAGTGGTGGATGAGACAACACCATGGAATACTATGTAATCATAAAAAATCATGAAATCATGTCCTTTGCAGCACTGGAGGCTATTGTCTCAATGAACAGAAGCAGAAAACTAAATACTACAGGTTCTCAGTCAGAAGTGGGAGTTAAACATTGGGTGTACATGGACACAAAGATGGAAAGAGTAGACACTGGGGACTCTGAAAGTGGAGAAGGAAGGAGGCGAAGGTTGAAAAACTGCCAAATGGGTGCTAGGGTTCATCATACTCCAAACCCTAGCATCATGTAATATACCTTTATTGCAAACCTGCACATGTATTCCTGCAATCTAAAGTAAACGCTGAAAAAGGAAAAAAAAAGTTTTCTAAAATACTTTTGAAAAAGAATAAAGCAGAGGAATCATTCTACTTGATGTGAAGCCTTACTCTACAGCTCCAGTAATAAGACAGTACAGTACTGGTGAGGGAGACACATAGATCAATGGGACAGAATGGAGGACCCAGAATAGACCTGCACAAATACACTTGCACCCAAATGATTTTTTTTTTTCAAACAAAGGGACAATAGCAATTCAATGGAAGAAGGATAGCTATTTCTAAAATGCTACTGGAGCAATTGTGTGTCCACTAGCAAATAAATGAACTCAATCTAAACTTTACACTTTACACAAAAAAATCAGTTCCAAAAGGATCATGGACTTAGATGTAAAACATACAACTATAAAAATTTGTAGAAGAAAACAGAGGATAAAATCTTTAACACCTAGGTCTAGGCAAAGAATTCCTAGAGTTGACACCACAAGCACAATCTGTAGAAGAAAAAAGTATAAATTGGACTTGCATGAAATTAAAAACTTTTGTTCTGTGAAAGATTCTATTAAGAGAACAAACAGATAAGCCACTGACTGAGATAAATATTTGCAAACCACATCTCCGACAAAGGACTTGCATATAGACTACGTAAATGACTCTCAACACTCAACCATTAAAAGATTTTGTTAGAAAATGGGGCTAGGTGCGGTGGCTCACACCTGTAATCCCAGCACTTGGGGAGGTGGAGGCAGGCAGATCATGAGGTCAGGAGTTCGAGAACAGCCTGGCCAGCATGGTGAAACCCCATCTCTACTAAAAATACAAAAATTAGCCAGGCATGGTGGCATGTGTCTGTAATCCCAGCTACTCGGGAGGCTGAGGAAGGAGAATCACTTGACCCCGGGAGGCAGAGGTTGCAGTGAGCTGAGATCACGCCATTGCACTCCAGCCTGGTGACAGAGCAAGACTCCATCTCAAAAAAAAAAAAAAAAAAAAAAAGAGAAAATGGGTAAAAGTTAAAGTCCTGAAAATGGCCTGTAAAACAAAACAAAAAAAAATTGGCACAAGATATAATTAGACATTTCACCAAAGAGAACACTGATGGCAAATAAGCACATGAAAAGATGTTTCATATCATTAGTTATTAGGGAAATGCGAATTAACATATTGCTAACAAACCAGAGACCAGCTATTACTATATGCTGAACAGACTGGCTATAATGAAAAATAGTGACAACACCACATGCTGGTGAGAATGTGGAACAACTGGATTTCTCCTATATTGCTGGTAAGGATGGAAAATGGTTTAGCCACTCTGGAAAACAGGCAGTTTCTTATAAAACTAATATGATCCAGCAGTTGGTACCCAGAGAAATGAAAATACATGTTCACACAAAAGCCTTACACAAATATTCACGGTGGCTCTATTTGCAGTAACTTCAAACTAGCAACAAAGTCAAATGTCCTTCAGTGGGTAAATCGTTCAACAAATTCTGGCATACCATACCATGGAATATTACTCAGCAATCAAAAGGAACCAGCTATTGGTTGATGTGAGTACTTGGATGGATCTCAGGGGCATTAAGCTTAGTGAAAAGAGCTAATCTTGGCCAGGTGTGGTGGCTCACATCCATAATCCCAGCACTTTGGGAAGCCGAGGCAGGTGGATCACCTGAGGTCAGGAGTTCAAGACCAGCCTGGCCAACATGGTGAAACCCTGTCTCTACTAAAAATACAAAAATTAGCTGGACATGGTGGCAGGTGTCTGTAGTCCCAGCTATTCGGGAGGCTGAGGCAGGAGAATGGCTTCAACCTGGGAGGCGGAGATTGCAATGAGCTGAGATTGTGTCACTGCACTCCAGCCTGGGTGACTGAGCAAGACTCTGTCTCAAAAAAAAAAAAAGAGTTAATATCAAAGAGTTACATTTTATATGATTCCATTAAGTACCATCCTTGAAGTGACAAAACGAGAGGTGGAGAACAGGTTAATAATTGCCAGGGGAGAAGGTCAAGAGTAAGGGGAAGGTGAGTACAACTAATAAGGAGTAGCAAGACAGGTAGCCCTTCTGTGATCATGCAGCTGTCCTGTATCCTAATGGTGGTGGTGGTTACACAAATCTGTACGTGCCAATCAAATGCACAGGACTACACACACACATACACACACACACACACAGAAAAACACACACAAATGGGTGGAAACTTCAGGAGCTCTGGTCAATAGCATTGTGCCCACGTGAACTTCCTGCTTTTGGTATTGTTGCACTATAGGTATAGGCGATGTCACCGTGGAGGAAGCCGAGAGAAGGGTTCAAGGTGCTTCCGGCACTATTTTTGCAACTTCCTGTGAGTCTGTAATCATAGAAAAATTTAAAAATAAGGAAATTAAGTTGCTTTTCTTCGTAAGCCTGAAATGATATATTCTGGGACTCCATGGCCTATTTTACTGTTAATTTGGAGTGGGGATACCTTGTTTATGATGGAATCTACTTTGCAGTTGGGCTTCCACACACTGTACAGGCCCAGAACCCTAATTCAAATGCAATCTGTTTTGAAGGGCAATAAATGGTGATTTTAGAAACAAAAACAAGAGAAAGTGCTATGGAAAGCCAGTGTGTGTCTTCATGGAAGCCAAGCCTCCGCCAATGAGCAAGCAGCCCAAGAAGATACCATTTTCCCTCCGAGTGAGTAAGATCATAATAACAGATGCAAAGCAAGACACATTTTCACTGGAGAAACAAACCCCTATGAGAAAACACTCTCTGCAACATGAAAACAAACTCCTTTCAGACCTGGCTAAGGCCTTTCGTGCTGACTCAGCTAACTGGAAAGTCTGTTAGAAAGCGGTGAGGAGTTTCAAAACACCAATGTCAATATGTTCAAAACTAACTTCAGATGTGCTCTGCAATGGTGAGGTCAAATGTCCTGAACCACTGCATGCAATGTGACAATTCTGGGGTTCTTAGCCAATAAAATGAACACTGGTGCAACCTTTATTCACCTCGTGGGATGGAGTATCTGTCAGAGGCTTTGAACCAGAGCAACTCCATCTTGAATAGGAGCTGGGTAAAATAAGGCTGAGACCTACCGGGTTGCATTCTCAGGAGGTTGAGTCATTTTAAATCACAGGATGAGATAGGAGGTCAGCACAAGATACAGGTCAGGAAGACCTTGCTGATAAAACAAGTTGCAGTAAAGAAGCTGAACAAAACCCACCAAAACCAAGATGGTAATGAGAGTGACCTCTGGTCATTTTCACTGCTCATTATACGCTAATTATAATGCATTGGCATGTCAAAAGGCACCCCTACCAGTGCCAGGACAGTTTACAGATGCCATGGCAAGGTCTGGAAATTACCCTCTATGGTCTAAAACGGGGAGAAACTCTCAGTTCTGGGAATTGCCCATCCCTTTCCCGGAAAACCCATGAATAATTCACCTTTTGTTTAGCATATAATCGAGAGATAACTATAAAAATGGCCAACTAGCAGCTCACGCTGTTGCTCTGCCTAATAGAGTAGCCATCCTTCTATTCTTTTACTTTCTTAATGAACTTGCTTTCACTTTACTCTATGGACTCCCCCTGAATTCCCTCTTGCTCAAGATCCAAGAACACTCTCTTGGGATCTGGATGTGGACCCCTTTCCAGTAACCTATCTATTGATCAGTATCAGTAATATAGGATCAATGGTGACAAAATGTCACTGCTCCGTGGAGAACTTGAGGATAACCTGTAACCTGGGTGCATTACCTTAGCTCTCATTCTGCTTCCTGATCTGAGAACTGGAAGGTCTGGTAGAATGCACCTCTCAAAGAGATCATGAGGATTCAGCATGATAATACACAGAAAGCACTCAGCACCTTGTCCTGCACGGAGCTGGTGGCCTTCATTGCCAACATCCTATTCTATAGGTGAGGACATTGAGGTCCAAAGCATCTAAGGAATTTGTGCAGTATCTAAGAGGTGCTGACTGGTGGAGATACGACTGAAACTAGGAGTCATCTGGCACCCAAACCATGTCCACAGTGTCAGCCCATCCTGCCCTGTGAATAAATAAGAACTCAGAAATGGAACTGGGATTCAGGGAAATAAAAACAGCCCTTCTAGCCAAACTGACAGTGTGATGGAGTAACAACGGGGAAACAGAAAAGCCCCTTATCCCTCCTCCCTGCTTGCCTCCTCCCTGCATCCTATCTTCTAAGACTCTGTGCATCAAAATAATTGGGGTAGTTCTTCTTTAAAATCCTGTTCTCTCTAACTACCACATTTCTGTCAGCGGCATCTGCTTGCTTGCTGGAATGTCAAAGCCTAAAAGCAGGCTTGTCACACGGACAGTTTGTCTCATGACTTTGCTCAGATAGCGAATGAGACTTCTTGAATGTCTTCAGGGCACCTGGGATCCATGACTTTGACACGTGGTTTCGTCAAGCAGAGATGAAGAAACTGCCTAGGACCCCTTATCCCACAACAACCTACATGTTCATTGGTGGCAGCAGTGGCTGATTTAATTCAGGGACTGTTGACAACATAGGCAGATAGACTGCTGCCAGGAGCTGCTAGGAGTTACCACGGCTGGCTCCCCTCATTGACATTTTGTTGCGTGGATGCTGACAAGTGTCACTTCCGTGGTTCCTAAGGAACATCTCGTCGGCCCACCCTAACATGACGTCCCTCTTTCCTTTCCTCTTTGGGGAACTTGCCATTTTGACACTGTCCACTTCAAACTGTATCTCTGCTAAATGAAAGAACTCCATCATTTTGATGTGGATCTTCCAGAGATCAGGAGAACCCATCTTCCCCTCCCAAAAGCATTATATGAAAAAAAGACAAGCTGTGTTTGAAATCACAGGATGGTCACAGAGTTCAAGCAAATGAAATTAACATGAGGTTTCTTCTCCAAGCAACAGGGCCACCGAAAGCGCAAACAACAACAAACCAAACACTCAAAATCTGATTAAAGCCCCAAACCCGAGATGCATTTACGGACACAGGGCAGATTTCCATGCGAAACTAGAGATTCAGGCAAATTTTACTGCTCAGTTCCAGCAGCATCTCGTAAATAGAATTCTTCCGGGAGCAGAATTCTGCCAGATAACCTGAGGGCTTCATTCTGTAGCCTTTCCAAGCTGCACTCATTGATTGCATGTGCTGGCTACCAAATGCCTTCCTTACATTCACTAGAACCATGCCAGCAAATGCAGAACTGAGGAAGAGGAGTGCTCTGTAATTTCAGGCCAGCTGTTCTGGGGAAGAGATGTATCTCTGGGGTGCCATCTTTATCACAATGGCCCCTTTACTGAACCACATGTCAGGCACTGTGCTTGCCATATATCATTGACCTTGGCATTGTGAAAGGAAAATAAATCTTGGGATCTCCAGTCACTAAGCTAAAGGGAAAAGCCTAGCTGGGAAATATGGGAGGCAAACCTGCCCCCATAGTTCTCAATTTCTAACTAAGATAGCTACAAATATAAAAAATACCTCCCTCACAATTTGCCTGCAAGGAGATTCCTTGTGGGTCCCAAGATCTTTACCCTAAAAGCTTCTGTTGAATTTCACCCAGGCAATGTAAATTGACAGCTCATCCTCACAGGTGCAAGTCAAAGGACAGACCGAACTCAACACATCCCTCTGCTCACCTGAGACAAATGCATATCTAATTATTTCCTTGGTCTGATTGTTTATGTAAAAATGCAGATGCACTCAGCTAGACTAAGGCGTAAGTGACTATTCCTCTACCCTGTCTTTGATCAAACACTCAAAAGAATGCAACTGTTTGTACTTATGACCTGGAAGCTCCCCAACCACTCATTCTCCAGACTGAGCCAATGTACATCTTACACATATTGGTGGATATCTCATGCCTCCCTAAAATGTATAAAACCAGGTTATACCCCCATCATCTTGGGCACATGTCATCAGGACTTCCTGAGGCTGTGTTACGGGCACGTCCTTAACCTTGGCAAAATAAACTTTCTAAATTGACTGAGACCTGTCCCAGATACTTCTAGGTTCATAGCATCAAAATGCTCTACTTTATTTAACCTTTATTAGAAAGCAGTCCACTTATCTCCATCATACTGATAAATAAGCCAGATCTCAGAGAGGTTAAAAGCTATGCCTGATCTCACACCGTCAGAAAATGGTGGTGCAGGGATGTAAAGGCAGGCCTGAGATCAACACGTGGGTTTTCAGAGCTAGGCTAGATGTTTGCCAACCCAAGACGAATCTGTTAAATGCCTCTCTGCCAGCCTGCTGTCAGATGACAGGGCACGTGGGAAGTAAGGATGGTATGAGGGTTCTATGAAATATGGCAGCTAAAATACACTTCTGTTACTGACATTGACTTTTAACTGTGATGGTTCTAGACTGCCTCATCTATCTGAATGGAGTCAAGGCTGTTGTAAGCTCTCTTCCCCTGCATCTGTCAAGGTGTAAGCTCGTGTGACTGCGCTTGTCAATCTTCTACATTGATGGCTGAGGAGTTTTCCAATTGGATGCTGGGTGTTCTACTGCCTTGCTCTCATTGAATAGTCTTGAAGAGATGGGATTTAAATTGTGTCGAGGATATTAGTCCAAAGTGAATGAAGTGGAGAGTAGACTTCTCGTTTATGTCCCCAGAGTGATAAATGAGGGAGTGTAATTTTTTTTCTAAGGCAAAGAAAATGGGAAACCAACGTGGATTGCAGACACATGAGAAATAGCTTATGAATTTAGATGATGGCTCGGCAGAAATAAATTGTACATCTGTTCATTCATTTTAATAAAGTGGAGAGATGGCATGCTGCTGAAGCCCTTGGAGAACCCTGGGTTTTTAAAATTATGATCCTATAATAGTAGCATTAAAATTTGTAATGTAGCCAGTGCTTTCTGAATTGGAGGGAAAATTCATTTATAAAATAACAGTTCAGACTTTGAAATGTAAATGGGAAAATGTAATTTTTCTTGGCTAGATATGAATTGGTCCTGGAAGGATGCTACAACATCTTGACCATAAAATATATTTTTAAAATCTTATGAGAAAGTTTTCAGAAGCCAGCAAAACTTCTTTGGGCAATCTCTATTTAGGTAAATTGTGCAGGTATGAAGCATATGGTTAACGGGCTTTGTTATTTTTGCGTTGAACTTGGTGTTTCTTGTATAAGGACAATTACAGATTAATATTTCCATTTGAAATGAGTTTAGTCTGTTACAAATACAAAAATCATTTTTACTCAGTAGCAGGAACATAAGGAAGAGAGCTTTTATAGACCAGCAATTACCAGTTACCATGAAAATTTACTTCTTCAACAAACAGCACTGGGTTCCTTATTACTTATGCTCCCTATGTTCGATACTGGTGCAAATACAACAATCCTTATTGTAGGTTTCCTGCTGACTCTAAAAGCCAGAAGCATTATTAAAATTTCTTTTAAAAAAATAGGTAAGTTTAAAACCCACAGAAAGCTTTTAGACAGATTGAGCCATTTCGGTTTTATTTCACAAATCAACCATCAAGTTTTCAGGTGGGAAAAAGGTATAAATAAACCAGGAGAGCTGGCTGGCCATGGATAACACAGGCCCAGCTAGAAAAACCCCAGATTGCCTCACAGATATCTTTGCCTCCTATTGAAATACTGAGTAGGTAGAGAGGACACACTCCAGCCTGCAAATGAAAAATACAGATTGGGAAGAGCTTGTGGTTAGTCTTAGCATCAAGGGCAATTGCCTGTTGTCTTAAGTCAGCTTCTGCCCAAAGATGTACGGCACTTCCTCCTAGGTCTGTAGGAGTCTTGATACCTCAAGAAGGTCACATAGATAAAAGGGTCTGGAATGTGACTCATCAGTGGAGACAGAGAACAGCGATGTGACAAAGATAAAAGCCAAACTATCCAGGCAGAGCCCCGTGGCTCACATCTGTAATCCCAGCATTTTGGGAGGCTGAGGTGGGCAGATCACTTGAGCTCAGGAGTTTGACAGCAGCCTGGGCAACATGGTGAAACTCTGTTTCTACAAAAAAATATGAAAAATTAGCCTGGCATGGTGGTGTCAGAAGTGTTTGAACCAGAGCAACTCCATCTTGAACAGGGACTGACTAAAATAAGGCTGAGACCTGCTGGGCTGCATTCCCAGATGGTTAGGTACAAACAGGATGAGATAGGAGGTCGGCACAGGATACAGGTCATAAAGATCTTGCTGATAAAACAGGTTGCAGTAAAAAGCCGGGCAAACACCAAAACCAAGATGGCGATGAGAGTGACCTCCAGTCATCCTCACTGCTACACTCCCACCAGCACCATGACAGCTTACAAATGCCATGGTAATGTCAGGAAGTTACCCTATATGGTCTAAAAAGCCCTGGGAATTGCCCATCCCTTTCCTGGAAAAGTCATGAATAATCCGCTCCTTATTTAACACATAGTCAAGAAATAATCCTTTGGCCCTTGGGGCTGCTCTGTCTATGGTGTAGTCATACTTTTATTCATTTATATTCCCAACAAACTTGCTTTCACTTTACTCTATGGACTTGCCTCTAATTCTTTCTTGCGTAAGATCTGAGAACCCTCTTTTGGGGTCTGGATTGTGACCTCTTTCCGGTAACAGTGGCATGTACCTATAATCCCAGCTACCCCGGGGCTGAGGTGAGAGGATCGCTTGAGCCTAGGAGGCCGAGACTGCAGTGAGTTGAGACTGCACCACTGCACTCCAGCCTGGGTGACAGAGCGAGACCCTGTCTAAAAAACAAAACAAAACACAAAAACAAAATAAACTATCCAAATTCCTCACAGGCAGGATAATAGTGTGGATACTCCAGATGAGGAACAATAAAAATCCCCACAAAGTTTTGCAATGAAGCTCTTTTTTAGCTAATGCCTAGAGTTGGCACTATTCAGATCAGAGGCCTCTCGGAAATTCTGCTTTGCCATATGTATGTTCGTCTGTCTAGTTTCTCCGACTCCACTCCTAGAAATGGGGTATTAGGTCCATGAAATAGAATCTTTTTCTCCCCTCCTCCGGAGATAGGGTCTCACTCTGTTGCTCAGGCTGGAGTGCAGTGGCACGATCTCGGCTCACTGCAACCTCCGCCTCCCGGGTTCAAGCAATTCTCCTGCCTCAGCTTACAGGCGCATGCCGCCACACTCGGCTATTTTTTTTTTTGTATTTTAGTGGAGACAGGGTTTCACCATGTTGCCCAGGCTGGTCTTGAACTGCTGAGCTTAGGTAATCCGCCGGCCTTGGCCTCCCAAAATGCTATGATTACAGGCATGAGTCACCATGCCTGGCCAAATAGGAATCTTTTTAAGGACTATCAGGGAGCATGAGAACTGGGAAAGAGCCAAGAGAGGCGAGATGCTCTAGGGTGTTGTGAGAATGCCAAGGCAGAAGGTGGTCCAGACAGCACAGGTGCAGCAGCCTCACGGAGGACCCTCTCGAGGTGTCACAGAGGGAGCGAGGACAGGGAGCCTGCGTGGGAGTCAGGACTGAATTCAGTAAAAGCAAAGACTCGGCAGTCTCGACCCAAAGTCGGCTTTTGGTCATGGCTCCGTTGCTTCTTCCAGTGGGATTTATTTTGAATCAGAAGTAAGAGGCAAAGTCATCCTCTGAGAAAGAGAGAATGGACAAAAGAGAGCCTTGGGGGCAGCGGACAATGTTGAGTTCAGCTGCCAAGTGAGCAGCAAAAGGAACCATTCAGAGTTAAGCAGAAAAAATGGAAGGCATCCCTGCCAGCCCCACCCAGTCCAGGTTCGGAAACCACACATTCGTGACTTGCATTCAAATGTTGTCCACTGACTTACTTATCTTTAGGTCCCCAGCATAGAGCCTGGCTCATAGCAAGGGCTTAATTAACACCTGCAGAATGACCTGAGTGCCAACTATATCCCAAGCACTCTCAGATCTCCCATGCAGTTATCCCGGTGACAACGCCAGTCGTGTTATTCACAGAAGGTCCCAGACAGAGCATGTCTCATCAATATGTACAGATGGCTGGTGTTTTCTGCATTCCTTGGGGCCTCTGGCATTGACTCTGGTCACAAAACAGTTACAACGAGGAGGAAGATGAAACCGGCACACGCAGTGCGGCAAAATCAGTTAAAGAAATTTAGAAAGCTCAGGAATAAGAAGAAAGCTTGTATAGTGCCAGTTATGTAGGAGGCTGAGGTAGGAGGATCATATGAGCCTTGAAGGTGGAGGCTGCAGTGAACTGTGATTGTTCCACTGCACTCCAGCCTGGGCAACAGAGTGAGACCCTGTTTTGAAAAAAAGAAAAAAGAAACAAGATTGTTTCCTCTCGTTTTACCCGTGACAGTGTTGCTCGCTGCATCCGGCTCCCAGGGAAAGACCCTGATAAAGCTGACTTTGGGGAACAGTGTTTCTGCGCTATCTCACCTCACACTATTGCTGGCATTTGTCTCTGGCTACCCCGTGGCTTATACACAAGGGTAGGCCGACCTTGCTTTTGTGGATTCACAGGCTTTGGGCTGAGGTACCTCCTGGAGAAAGCTCTAGACCTCCCCTCCCTAAGTGCAGGGGGTGGGGGCTGCCCCTTCTTGAGCTAGGGACCACCGAGCTTCCCCTGCTCAGGGGATGATGGATCAGATGTGCTCCAGTTAATTACAAGTGCGTGAGACCCATCACTTTTTCGAAGCCAAAAGGGGGAGGAAAAAGAGTGGCACAAGTTGCCGAGAGAAAATAACTTGTTTTCTGCAGTTCTGAGAGGTAAAGAACAAATCCTGGGACAGGGAGAGGAAGCAGACAGTCCTGTCATGGGGAAAGCAGGTTAACAGGCTCGGCTTTTGGCACGGAGTCCTGTTAGTGATGGTCAGTAGCATGTGCAAGGAGGATGAAGAAAATGGACCTGAAGAAATCAAACGAATGGGCGACCCTCCAACTGTATAGGGTGGAAGTGGACCATCCTTTAAACAGGGCACATGCAGAGCTTTGGAACACGGGAACCAATAAACCAACATGGAAGAATTAAGCATGGCCTGAAACCACGGATAACACAGGGGTCCGTCGTTTTGGCTTAAATCACACACACACACACACACGTGCAAACACACACACGTTCACACACACACGAGCACACAGACACACAGTTTCTTTAGTGGGGGCAACACAATAACTAACCTACACAGTAACTAACCTACAGTGTTGTGCTGGTAAATGTTTAATGGCAATTCAGGGGGGAAAAGCCCTGATTTGTAGCTTGCATCCATTTTTGTGGTTAAATATTCCCCCCAAGGCCAATTTCAAGCTATGTACTCTATATCACCACACACATGAAGAACTGGCAACACATGCGGGAATCATCTCTCCCAAAGCTGGTGCAGACTGGCTGCAACACACCAGCTTTGCACATTCAAATCATGGCCAGGCTCAAGGGAACTGGTTCTGTTTGAATAGGATCTGGAGTAGATGGGAAATGTAGCTTTGATCTGGGGGCATTCCTTTCTTCAGGGAGCCACCACACCCTGCTCCTTGAGGTCATGTTGGTGCGGTCAACCACAGGCCCCATTTCCCCCCATCTTGTTTCCCAGAGGTGGGGAGGTGATCTAGAGCAAGGCTCCCCACCCCCGGCGCTGCGGACCTGTACTGGTCCATGGCCTATTAGGAACCAGGCAGCACAGCAGGAGGTGAGCATCCTGTGAGTGAGCGTGACCACCTGAGCTCCGCCTCCTGTCAGATCAGTGGCGGCATTAGATTCTCACAGGAGCGGGAACCTTACTGTGAACTGTGCCTGAGAGGGATCTAGGTTCTGCATCTCTTATGAGAATCTAACTAACTGATGCCTGATGATCTGAGGTGGAACAGTGTCATCCCAAAACCATCCCCCACTACCCCTGCCATCTGTGAAAAAATTGTGTTCTATGAAACCAGTCCCTGGTGCCAAAAAGTTTGGGGACTGCTGACCTACGGTGGGCCTGTCATCTCATCATTTCCTGGGACTCAATGCCTGGTCTGAGTGGCTCCTGTGACCCAGCAAGACCAAAAGTCTTTCTATGAGAGTAGCATTTGGATCTGGGAGAGAGGGTGTGTGCGTGCCTGCCTTTGTGTATAAGCCATCAGGGCTGTCAGAAGTCACCTTCCTTGCCACAAGGAGAGAGCCTAGCTGAGAATAAAGCCAACAGAGAGAGACAAACAGAGCCGACAGCTGGAGCTGCAGACAGGGAGCATCCGGTCCACATTGTCTGATGGCCTAGATGCAGCTGTGTCTGAAGTTGGAAAGCCCCGGGACCTCCCCAGTGATGAGTACCAATGCCTTTCAGGATTTGTTTCTGCTGGTTGAAAGTGGTTCCTAACAACAAAATGAGTGCAAACGGGGGATCCTTGACTCTGGAGAAAATACAAGTGAGTTTCCTTGTGGAAGGGTGAGCCTCTAATCTTAGCCTTCTGCTAACTGATTTGTCTTTTCAATTTCTAGCAGCTGAAGGAAAAGAGATATTTTGACCATTCCTGTGTGAGGCTGGTACGAGTGGACAATCCAGTTTGTGTGGGTTTGTTCAGACTTTCTTTTCAGTCACAGGGCCCAGTGCCCACGATGTGAGAGGCCAGTGCTTGGTTATTATAGACCAGACAGCTAACTGGTTCTGGCTCTGATACATGGATTTACAGCCCTGAATGGAACCACGCATCCAGGGGCGATTAGCAAAGGCATCTGTTCCTATTTGCAGAGCTGCTGGGAAAAAATGCTCTTTGTTAGATTTGATTTAATGCAATGGACATTCTTTGTGCTCCCTCTGTTGCAAATGGCTCTGAGGCTGAAGGGGGCAACCGTGATGAGTGAAGCTCTGTCTGCCCTCAAGGAGCCCCAGAAGAGGGGCTGCCCAGAAGAGGCAGAAACTGATCGCAATAAAGCCGACAGTGCATGCTGGGAAAGATGCTGACATCCAGGGGGAAACAAGGTGCTGGAAGGGTATGTGAAAGGAGAGAGCCAGTTAATTATGACTGGGGAGTGATCTGGGGGAACTTGAGGGAAATGCATGGCTTCCTGGAGTCTGTCATTAGGGGACAGAGGCCCTGGGTGTGTGCCACCTCTCCTACCCATCCCTGGCTTATGCTCTCCAAGCCAGCACTGGCCCCACCTCTCAGCCCCTCAACCAGGCTCTTGTGTGCCTTGGGGCATTTGCACACAATGTTTGCTCTTCCTGGACTGTGCTAACCTTGTACCACCCCTTATTACTCTACCTAGCAGAGCCAAGTCTTAAAGGACAAGATGTTATTTCATGAGCTGACCTTCCCAGACTTCGGGTCTGTTTCCCTCAGGTCGTGTTCCCAAAGCACTCTGAATTTATTTGAGGGATTCACTCTTCTTGTACTACTTTTATACCTGTCCTCCCTGCTAAGCCTCATGAAAGCAAGAAGTTGCTGCCTTATTTAAATCTCCAGCCTTCAGCCTGCAGCCTGTGTTTGGTGGGCGTGTGGTGACTGCGTGAACCAAAAAGCTGAGGCCGCTGCAACCCTGCTAACTGGGAACAAGTATATCAAATTCACAGAGACGGTGAACTTCAAGAAGCACATTATCTCATTAATGATTATGAAACTGCAGTAACGACTATCATGTATTTAAAAAGATTTAAACATTTTTATGTAGACTAATGAAAAAATGACTCATGTAAAAAAGATTTAAACATTTTTATGCAGACTAATGTAAAAATGACCCTCGTTAATGAACTAAAGTTATTCTTGCTTTGTAGGTCTTTGCCCAAATTCTCCAGTGAGTAAAACCTGGATTTCAATTACGATATCTAATTATTGGAATATCAATCATAAGCTATTGATGGTGACGCACAAAGATTTTAAAGTAGATATGCACACGAATATATTGAAGCATGGGAAAGTTAATACTGCTGCAAGAATGGTACTGTGTTCAACATAGGTTTTTTGACTTCCTTGTCGCAGTCTCCTGATGAAGGCTGGTCTTTTGAGGGTCTGAGTTCTTTCATTTCTGAATCCCATGGGGCCGGAAGAGTGTGTGGAAGCTCAGGGGAGTGCAGTGCTGTGTTTGAGAGCTGCCTCTGCAACCAGGTGCTCTGGCTCACACACCTCACATCCCTGCCCCATCACGCTGAAGTCGCAGGTATCATTCTAAAATCTATCTGTGCCTCAGTTTCCTCATCTATCAAATGGACACAATAAAAGTACCTACGTCATAGGGCTGTTGTGAGCATTAAATGAGTTACGATTCCCAAAGCCTCTTGAACAGTGCCTTGTAGAGATAAGCACTTGATAATAATTAGCTTTAAAAAAGTTATTTATATGGATGAATTATTTTTTATCTATTCTTTGCTTGTAAGAAATGATTAGTATATTTTCCCATTGGACCTATGAAAATAAAGATACAAGGTTGCTAATCAACTTCATTGGCTATTAAAAGAAGCCCCCCAACCCTTTGATAATTAGAAGAAATTAGGGAGAGACACAGGGTAACTTAAACTTATCCTAACGAACCCAGGAGAGAAATCTTTTGTGTGCTGTAGTTACATTCAGGGCTCGCGCAAAACACTGTCCTGATTTGAACAGAATGGCAGGTGAGGTGGCTGGGTGCGGGGGCTCACACCTGTAATCCCGGCACTTTGGGAGGCCAAGGAGGGTGGATCAGTTGAGGTGAGGAGCTCCAGACCAGCCTGGCCATCATGGTGAAACCCCATCTCTACTAGAAACACAAAAATTAACTGGGCGTGGTGGCACATGTCTGTAATCCCAGCTACTCGGGAGGCTGAGGCAGGAGAATTGCTTGAACCTAAGAGGTGGAGGTTGCAGTGAGTTGAGAACATGACACTGCACTCCAGCCTGGGTGACAGAATGAAACTCTATCTCAAAAAAAAAAAAGAAAGAAAGAAAGACCGTTGAGGTGAGAGTAAGAAGACCAGCAGTAAGTTGAAGTTTGCAAGTTCAAATAGAGTGGAAAACGGAGGTAATAAACCTGGGCTGCTTCAGCAAACCCTTGGTGCACAAGTGTAACAAGAAAAACAGGAGAGGTATTCCCTGAGGAACAGCCCTGGCAAGGAATCCTACAGAGCTGACCTCAAGGGCCAGACCACTGGAGAGTAATATAGTGGCTGCCACTGAATCAGGCAGAAATGTCTGAACAGTAGGCTCTACCGGCACTGGACTGGTAAACTGCTAACCCTTTCACGGAACAGAAGCAGCTTAGCAGAGGGTTGAGAGTTGGGGTCTCGAGTCTGGGTAAGTTCTTCAGCTGTCAGAGCTTTCACCTCCATACCCACGAAAGGGGGTATTACAATCATGGCACCCGTCTCAGTGCTGGCAGGAGGAGGGCCTCAGGGCGTGCCTATAAAGGTCTCTGACTCTGCTATGTACAAAGCAGGTGCTTTCAGATATTCACAGTGGCTGGGGGATGTTTACTTAATAGCGCAGGGCCCCAAAAGAGCAAGTCTGGGGCATGTTGGACAGACAGAAGTGATGGAACGAGCAGCTTTGCTTTTCACAGGAACTCATGATTGACAATTGCTGTTATTGATACTTGCAACATGAAGGAGAGGCGTCTCTGAGTTTGCAAGGGAAGAGCAGATGCAGAGGTCGGACTCTCACCATGTAGCTCCCAGTGACCTCAGGGAAGGAACTGGTGCCACTTAGCCTCAGCTTCCTCATCTATGTGGAGTACAACCAGCCCCTCTTTGCTGGACTGTGCAAGTATTAGGTGAGAGAGAGCATGTGGCATGTGGAAGGGCTTCCTAAGCTTGAAACTTACTACATAAATGTCTACTCATGTTGGCTCCTTGTGGTTGGCATTATTCCCACTTGGGTGAAGGACATAGGTGGTGGGTCTCATGCTACTGGCATCTCCAGCAATCTCCTGGCCATTGACTCGCCCTTGTGGACCAACAGTATTCCTGAGCAGCATGGGGGCTCTGAGTCTTGGAATGTTCCTCCTTATATCTTTTTTTTTTTTGAGATGGAGTCTCGCTCTGTCCACAGGCTGGAGTGCAGGGGCGTAATCTCGGCTCACTGCAACCTCTGCCTCCTGGGTTCAAACAATACGCCTGCCTCAGCCTCCCAAGTAGCTGGGACTACAGGCACGTGCCACCACGCCCAGCTAATTTTTGTATTTTCAGTACAGAAGGGGTTTCACCATGTTTGCCAGGCTGGTCTCCATCTCTTGACCTCGTGATCTGCCCACCTCAGCCTCCCAAAGTGCTGGGATTACAGGCGTGAGCCACTGTGCCCAGCCCCCCTCCCTCCCTCTTTTCCCCGGAGACTTCCCTGTGCACTTGGAATAAATCCAGCCTCCTCACCTTGTGGGTGAGATCTGGCCCCTGCCACCCTCTCCAGCCTCACATCCCGCTGGCTCTTTCATGCTGCTCTGGTCACCCTGGGCAGCCTTCAATTCCTCCTGCCAGACATGCCTTTCCCAGCCTGGGGTCTTCTTACGGATGCTTCCATCTGCATCCTCCACTTCTGTGCCCCTGCTAGACTTTGAATTGTGTCTCCCCATAAGGATACATTGAAGTCTGAACCGTCAGGACCTCAGACTGTAACCTGATTTGGAAAGAGGACCTTGACAGAAGGAATCAAGTTACAGTGAAGCTACTATGGTAGGCCGTAGTCAAATATGACTGGTGTCCTTCTACAAAGAGGAAATGTGGACACAGGCACAGGTACAGGGAGAAGCCAGGTGTAGATGGAGGCAGGGATTGGGGGGGATGCTTGTGCTCGTGCACAAGCCCAGGAGCACAAAGTTTGCTGGCAGCCACCAGAAGCGGGGGAAGAGGCAAGGAATCAGTTCTCTCTCCCGGCCTCTGAAGGAACCAGCCCTGCCAGCACCTTGCTCTTGGACTTCTGCCTCCAGAACTGTGAGGTAATAAATATCTGTTGTTGGAGTCACATGGCTGGTAACACCTTGTTATGGCAGCCCAGGAAATGAATACAGTCACCTCCTCCGGGAAGCCCTCCCTGAGCTCCATGCCAAGTGCCCTGGCAGTCCCCCTCTGTTATGACTTCACCCTGTTCCATCTCATCGTGAGGGGTCATCCGGGATCGATGTGCCCAGAACGGTTGTCCCCAGCCTTGCTTCGTGAGGTCAGGGACCCTGTCTGGTTCCCTCACTGCCCTGCACTCCAGCTTAACACAGAGCCTGGGAAAGAGGAGGCATGGTGCACACACATGTCTGATGGGCAAGCAGGTGAATGAATGAATGAATGTGCTTTGGAAAGCGAGAGTATAATGTTATCACGTGTGATCCACAAATGCAGGCACGTACAGGCAAAGCAGGCTGAAGGTGGAGCTTCTCATAACAACCTATCTTTCAGATCTGAGCTGGTCAACAGCAAAAATAAAGTGCCGTCAACACTGGAAAAACTGATACTCAGTCTATAACTGAAATAGATTGTAGTTTGGAAGGAAATGAATATATTAATCCTGAATTATTTTGTTTAATCTCACAAGAATGAGCTCAGAACACTGGAGTTGTGGAATATTTTCTTACTTTCATTTTTTTTTCTTTTTTAACTCACAGGATAAGTTGAGCCTGTCTCTAACGATTCCTTTATGTATTGTTTATTAACATTGAGTTTTCTTGTTTTTTTTTTTTTTACTTGACTGATAGGGAAGTAGATTCAGGGCTCTCTGCAGTTTATGTAGATTAGTTTATTCACTTCTGAGATGGAATTTAACTCCAACTGTCTCGGCTCTTGGCAGACCACAGTGAAATGATAAATCTCGGGGTCGATCCTGTGACTTGTTATGTGAGTGCAGGGCTGGGACCTGGGGTTCTCACCGGCAGCAGCATTTTGTGCCACAGTGAGGTTGGTATGGGATCTGTTTTCTACCTTGAGCAGCACCCCTCATCTATAAAACTATGTATTGGATGAGATTCCTTCCAAGTGCTTTTCTTTCTTTCTTTTTTGTTTTTTTTTGAGTCTTGCTCTGTCCTCAAGGCTAAAGCTCAGTGGCACAATCTTGGCTCACTGCAACCTCCAACCCCTGGGTTCATGCAATTCTCCTGCCTCAGACCCTCAAATAGCTGGGACTACAGGCACATGCGATGGTGCCTGCCTAATTTTTTGTATTTTAGTAGAGATGGGGTTTCACTATGTTGCCCAGACTGGCCTTGAACTCCTGAGCTTAGGCAATCAGCCCACTTCGGCCTCCCAAAAAGCATTAGCCACCACACCTGGCTGCAAATGCTTTTCAACAACATGACTCAAAGACTTTGATTGTCTCTGTTGTCAAGCATTGATCATTTATTCATTAATTCATCAGTTATTTGGTCATGTACTACACGGCAGGCTGGGTGCTGGGCCACAGCACATGACAAAAGAGATAGTTTATTTTCTTGGGGAGCTTACATCCTAATTTAGTGAGAGTGGCAATAAGCAATTAAATAATTATATAGCACACCAGAAGGTGAATATTGCATATTTGATATTTTATGTAATATATTTTTAGAACAGAATATGTACATATTAGGATATGTGCATATTAGAATCGATATTATATATTAGAACAGAATATGTGCATATTAAGATATGTGCATATTAGAATAGAATAGATATGTGCATATTAGGATATATGCATATTAGAATATATATTATATATTAGAATAGAAAATGTACTTATTAGGATATGTGCATATTAGAATAGAATAGATTTATATATTAGACTAGAATATGTGCATATTAGCGTACGTGCATACTAGAATAGAATAGCATACATAATAGAATATTACCTATACACAGCATATCATGGTATACAGGTAACACTGTATATAATACTAAATAAAAGGATAGTTAATAGTACATTAGAAGCTGAAACACAGGTCTGTAATAAGTATTTGCTGCATGAATAATCAGCTCATCTCTAATTAAACACTTGATGTTGCCCCTGTGCTTGGCCCTAGCGGCAGTGATGAAAAGGATATGGGCTTAAACAGCAAAGCATTCGAAGGGGATTAGGGAGAGGGGTTGTGAGTCCACGACTGAAAGGCAATGAGGTAACTCTAGGCTAGAAGGGGAGCTAACATGCTTTGGGACAAGGAAGAGGAAGCAACAAAGTACCTGGGTGATTTATAAGTTGAGTGGTGAAGGATAAATTGGAGTTTTTCAGGCACAAAAGAAGGAAAAGGCATTCCAGGAAGAAGGGAACAGAGTGTGCAGTGGCACGAAGACATGCCAAAGCTGGGCACGTTGGGGTAAACAGAGCTCCCATGTAGCCTAAGACGAAGGCAGGCTGTGGCCGGGTGGACAGTGTTTGAAACTGTCTATGCATCAGACCCAAGACCTTACTTCTAAAATTGTTCAGTACAAAATGGCTTCCAGGTGCAGTGTGGGCTTGGACGTTTCATCTTCCAACAGGCTCCATTTACGCTGCTCTTGGCTTTCTATTTCTGAACTCCCGTGTTCTCATTCTGCAAACTGCATTATGGAGGTGTAGTCATGTCATATTCTTAGAGTTAAAAAAGTAGATGTTTTATGACTTTGTGGTTGTTGCTCTTAGTATGAGGATATTATCTTTGAAGAGAAGCAGATGGATGAAGTCTTCAGAGACCACGGTGCTCTGGAGTGGCTCAGTGGTAAGACTCTGCCAGCTGTGGTGAAAAATTGCTTTGATTGTCACTGAGTTGCCACTGACTCTTGAGCATAACCAGAGGGTGAGCAAAGGCACTGAATTTGCATAGAGGTTCACACAGGGATGATGGGGATCAACACATCATGAATATAATTACGAAAGAGTGATTAATGCAATAAATCATCTGGCTGCCTTGTCTACCTTTAGGAGTGACTTGAAGAAATAGCCACAGGGTAGATTATTTTTTTTCACTTAAAAAATCCAGATGTTTTGATATTCCACACAGAGTTTATAATCAGCATGGGCATTTCCAAGCTCATCCTTGTGTGTATGAACAATTAAATCCAGGAATGCACATACCACCCTTTTCCTTAGTTGGAAATATACTGCTTGGATGATGGCTTCTATTTATAGATCGTTGCTTATATGTGTACAAATGTTTCCCTTCACTCTCTTTTATTCAAAAACATTCAGCTGCATACCTGCTGTTTCCAGAGCCTCTGATATTTGAACACTGGAAGATTTAGTTGATGATTTCATATATCTTCCTATGATCTTGGTGCAGGAGAAGAAAGTGATGAACTCACCCCTTTCAAGTGAAGATAAATGTGAAATGAAGGTGTTGGTGGTTTTGCAGCAAACCCCTCTTCGATTATGCGATGGGAAGTTGGGAATGCAATTTGCAACAGACGATCTCTTAGAGTCCTTGGACAAAGTGTTGGTCAGGACAAGAAAGAACAGGAAATGATGTAATCAGGAGTGATGGCACTGTTTACAGAGTTGGAAATTGCTGGTACCCGTGCACTGAAATCACACTGTTCTCTTCTCTCCAAAAATTCCATTTCTTTACATATTGATATTCCCCACCATTCTGTACAAAATATGAGATAGAGATCCCAGTAGCATATATTTAGGTTTATGTAAAACCTCAGCCACACTGAAAACTGTCAGATATGTGATTTTACAGTATCAGGAAAAAAACCCTCAAATATATCACTATAATAGCTATAAAAGGCTTCATAGGAAGAGGGAGTCTAGACTATTTGGGAAAACATTTAATCATCTTCAAAGATTTATCTGGTAGTTAAAATGTCTTGGACTCCACCCTCCAGAAAAGTCACCTGAGTCAGATAATTGAAATGTGTTCGATCTTCTAAGAAATATGTGGTTGACTTTCTGGATTAATCTCTTTGGAGCAAGCAGAATGTGTAATCATGTGGTCAGTGTTTAGACACAGGTGCATCTGAAGTTAAAGAGCTCTTTTCCTAAAGGAAGTAAACGCTTATCCAAGTAGGAGGCTTTTGTTTGAAGCACTCGAATATATTGCGTGGAACCCTGGAGGACTGAATAAATATATTCACTTCAATTAGGCTTCCGGCAAAGGGTGGAAGCACAAAGGGGTGTCTTCTAACTTCATATCTGGAGTCTCCAAATTATCAAAAACAGATGAAAAGATCCCAAAGACCTAAGGGAACTGTAGATATTCATGTCAAATCAAATGAAGAATCAGAAAGCCAAGTTCAGCTTTCTTGGTTTAGAGTCCCTTCTTGCTTATTGATATCAAGTAGGAGACACTTCAAACATTTTAAACTTCTACTGAAATAAGTTGATTTTGAAGCACATGGGATGAGATGGGGTGGGTACTGTTAAACCATTTAATTATATTTCTCCACATTTAAAATAAAAATATTATGCTTTCTGCCATAGGAATTATATCTACAACATGTCTACTGCTATTGTCCTGATACTCCAGATTAAAAAGCTAATCCAGATTTTTTTTCTCTCTTTATGATGATTGGGGCAAGCTTCTTCTAGACCAACCCTCAAATCTAGAATAACCAGGATATGGATTTAATATAAAACTCCCCACTTATTTGAATGTGCTGAAGAGCTGGCAAGGCAGCCAATACTTGAGAGTCCAGGATCCTGGAGAGAAGGAAAATTCCCTGAAGCAAGGCCAATATTCCACAGAACTTTTACCTTGAAGGCATTTCCCAGATTGCGAGGGCAGAGGAACAGGAGGCTAAGCATCTGAGCAGAAGGTGCTGTCTAAGAGGCCAGAAGGCCAAGGAGAGCTTTCAGCAGAGACAAGGCACTGAGAAGTGAAATGCAAGGTGGCCAAAGTGGAGGAGCCCTGGAAGCATAATGGACTTTCAGTTAGGACCCCAGGAAATCTGCACCCGAGGAGAAGGGGACACTGGAAAGTAGACCCACTCTTGAAAAAGCCTGAGTCCCACCACGAACCAACTCCATGTCAGACTGACTTAAAGTCATCCTGTCCTACTCTTGTCTGTTTTCAGAAAGCAAAAGGGAATCCTCTCTGGGGGAACCATCAGCTACAGTCTCAACTAATCTCTAAACATTTTCATATAAGTTGCCCAAAATTAAACGGAAAAATTCCTAGGTATGCCAGGGGACTCTAACAAAGGACCAAAAACCAAGAGAAAAGGACTGATAATAGAAATAGACTCAGAAGCATCTATTAATGGATGCTGGAGTTAGCAGACATTGAATTGTAAATAATTTGACTAAAAAATTCATGAAAATAGGTAAAACATAGAATTTCAGCAGATAATTTTATTCTAAAAAAGGAACGGAAAATACATAATTTAAAATATAATGAATGTATTTATTTATTTATTTATTTATTTATTTTTAATTAATTTTTTTTTTTTGAGGTGGAATCTCTCTCTGTCATCCAGGCTGGAGTGCAGTGGCATGATCTCAGCTCAATGCAACCTCTGCCTCCCAAGTTCAAGTGATTCTCATTGCCTCAGCCTCCCAGGTAGCTGGGACTACTGGTGGGCGCCAGCATGCCTGGCTATTTTTTATATTTATTTAGTAGAGATGGGGTTTCACTATGTTGATCAGGCTGGTCTTGAACTCCTGACCTTAAATGATCTGCCCGCCAGTCTCCCAAAGTGCTGGGATTACAGGTGTGAACCACCGTGCCTGGCCAGAGTGTAATTAAATCAGTAAATGGGCACATTAGATTAAACAGAGCAGAAGAGATAGGATAGGTGAACTTAAAAATAGGTCAACAGAAACACAGAAAGTCTATATATATATTTATGTGGAGGATGTATGTTTGTATATGTATGTGTGCATATATACACAAACACATATATACACACATGTATATGTGTGTATATATACACAAACACACATATATACACATACACAAACACATTCATGTGTAAGAGTACCAGTAAAGAAAAAATTAGTCAGAAGAAATATTCGAAGAGTTGGGTTTATGAATTGAGATACTTAAGGAACAAGTATAATTAATACAAATTAAACCACAATTCAGCATGTCACTGTTAAACTGCTGAAAAGTACAGACAAAGAATGTTTTTGAAAGCAGCCAGAGAAAAGAGACATGTTTCTTTCAATGGAGTTAAAAGCAACATTGACAGCTGACCTTTTGACAAACATGATAGATGTCAGAAGACAATGAAATGTTACCTTTGAAGCGCTCTAAGAAAATAGCTGGCAACCAAGATTTTACCTCCAGTGAAAATATTCTTCAAAAATTCTGGCAAAAAAGACATTTTTAGACAAACAATATATGAGATAACTTATTACCAGCAGACTTGCAGTATTTTTAAAATAAAAGGAATTTTTTAATCAGAGGGAAAATTGCTTCATGTGGAAGCACAGAAATAGGGAGAAATAAATAATAATACAAAGGGTAAATAAGTAGAAAAACATAAACTGATGGAGACTTAAAACATGACAACAATATCTCAAAAGGTAGGAGGATGATAAAAGGAGTTCACATTTTCTAAAGTCCTTGTATTACCCAGCAAGTGCTAAAAATTCTACTTGATGTTAGATTCTATAAGTTGAGAATATATATTGTAATTTCTCAGAATCCACCACAAGAATATGAAAATAAGGTATAACTAATAAGTTATTAGAGCTGAATATGAAATTATAAAAAATATCAAAGTAAATTAGAAAAAGGTAAGAGATAAGAGAAAAAGAAATTTGGCAAAAAGAAACAAATAGAAAACAAATACACTGGCAGATTTAAACATGAATATGTTGTACTTGCATTAAATGTAAATGGGCAAAATAATTCAAGTAAGGGTAGCATTATCAGAATTGATTTAAAAAAATCAAAGCCCATACATACACCACCTAGAAGAGACACAGTCTAAGTATAAGATTACAGAAAATCAGAAAGAAAAAAGTGACAGAAAGAAATACAGCATGATGACACTGACTGAAAGGTAAGATAATTATTCTAACACAAGGTGAGGTAAATGTTAAAGCAGAAAGCATTTGCAAAGATAGAGAGGTATGTTTCATAATGATAAAGAGTCAATACATTAGGAAGATATAACAATTTTACATTTGTATGCACCTAATAAGACAGCCAATTATTTTTTTTTAAATTTAATTTTTAAAATTTAAATTTTATTTTAAAAATTAATTTTTAAAAAATTTAATAGGACTAACAGGAGAAATAGTTATATCTATAATTATAGATATAGCTACTCTTTCAGTAACTGATACAATAAGTAGATTAATAAAACATATATAGAAGGTTTGAATGACAAAATTATAAACCTTAACCTAATTGATGTATATAGAACACCAGACTAAACAGCTACAAAATTAACATGATTTTAAAGTGTTCATGGGCCATCTATCAAAATTGATTACATATGGAGTTGTAAAGCAAGCCTTAACAAATGTCAAAGGACTGTAATCATATACAGGATGCTTTCTAACCACTGTAGAATGAAGCTAGAAAGTAATGGCATAGAATAAAAAAACTCCCAAATATGTCACATTCAGCATTATAGTTATAGAAAACCACAAGTCACAAAAGCGACCCAGGAAAATTCAAAACTATTTTTGACCTGAACGATAATGAAAATACATTATAGCACATATTGTGGAATGCAACTATAGTCATGCTTAAGGGAAAATTTATATAGTCTTAAATCCATACATTAGAAAAAAAGACTGAAAATCAATGATTTAAGTATCATTTTTAGGGGCTTGAAAAATAAATAGCAAAAGATACCCAAAGAGATAGAAGGAAAGAAAGAAACACTCAATACAGAAAAATCCACAAAACGAAAAATAGTTTCTTTGAAAAGATGAATAAAATTGATAGAATGACTCCATGGCAAGACCAACCAAGAAAAACAGAGAAAAAGGATGAAATGAACAAATTCCTGGAAAAACACAAGCTAGCAAATTGAAATATAAATTGTTTCATATCCATCAATGAAATTAAACCTTTGGGGTAGGCAAAAATGGGGCACAGATGACATTAACCATCAATCAATATTGGAATTCATTAAAATTGGGACTCCACCTTCATTAAGAGAGTGAAGAGGCAAGCCAGAGTGTAAAAAAAAATTTGCAACATGTATATAACTCAAAGACTCACATTGAGAATAAAGATAAACACGTCGATAAGAGAAAGACTAATAACCCAACTTAAAAAATGGCTGAAAGACTTGAACAGGTATTACCCAAAAGTAGACTCCCAACAGCCAGTGGATGGATGAAAGATGGCCAACGTCATTAGTCACCAGAGAAACACAAATTAAAGCCTCAGTGAAATGCCACTACATACACATTGGAAAGGGTACAAATAATAACAAACCAAAAAACCAATACAACCAAATGTTGGGGAAAATCTATAGCAGTCAAGATTCCCATTGAGTGCTCCATTGTAAACTGGAGTAACTACTCTGGTGGAATTAATTGAAGCTGAATTAGCAATTTCACCTGTAGATATACCCCAAGCAGAAACACATACATGCATTCAAATATGCACCAAAAGACACATTCAAGAATGCTTATTCCACTATTACCCAAATTATCCCCAAGCTGGAAATAACCCAAATGTCCACACGTACTAGGATGGAAGAGTAAACCGAAACATAGCTGTATGGTAATGAACATCAATAGATTATGGCTATGTGCAACAAGATAGATAAATCTCACAAAAGTTAGTCACAAGAGTCCACCCTGTAATTATTTATATAAAGATAAAAATAGGAAAAAATTAGTTGATAGTGAAAGACGTCAGGAGAGGAGCTGTGTTACTGAGTAGGTGGTGGGACTAACAGGAACTCTAGGAAGGTTTTGAGTTGCTTATCATATTCTGTGTCTTGATTTGGGTTTTGTGTTTAATCTGTTGAGAATTAAATCATTCGGGATTTGTGTACTTTTTTCATATGAAAGTTACATAATAAAAGGAAGTTGATAAATCTTGAATAAGCCATATTAACTGCAATTTAGGAAGGCATTTTGAAATGTTTCAATAAAACAACTGAGGAATTACAGATTACTAATTTGAAGTGATATTATGGGTATTTTTTTATTCTAGCTATTTAGGATGAGAAAATGCAGATAAAGACTTAATGACTTGTACATGAATGTTCACAGCAGCGTTATTCACAACGGCCAAAATCTGAAACTGCCTAAATGTCCCTCGATGGATGAATGGAGAAAATGTGGCATAACCATGGAATGGAGTATTATTCAGCCACACAAAGAAATGAAGTACTGAGACACACGAAAACGTGGGCAGACCATGAAGACACAACACTAAAGCATGAACCACTGTGCCCAGCCAGGATTAGCATTTTTAATTAACATATTGACTTAATTAACTGCCTAATACAACCTGTAGTAGTTTTTCTCTTCCATGTCTCACTGCAAACTCTATGGTCACTTGTTCATATAACAGTAAGCAAGGACCTTATAATAATAAGGTCCTATATAATAATAATACATATAATAATAAGCCAGTAAGGAAGGACCACATATTGCATGATTCCACTCATATGAAATGTCCAGAATAAACTAATGCATAGAGGCTGTCAGTAGATCAGTGGTTGCCTGGGTGGGCGAATGGGCAATGGGGAGTAACCGCTCATGGATTTGGGTTTCTTTTTGGGATGATGAAAATGTTCTAAAATTAGACAGTAATGATAATTCTACAACTCTGTGAATATAATGAAAACCAATGAATTGTACATTTTAAAAGTGTGAACTTTATGGTATGTGAGTTATATCTCAATAAAGCTGTTATTAAAAACTTGAATGGACTATAAGCAAAAGTGATAAAGTTAAACAATGAAATAAATAGGTATCCTGACATCATTCTGCCTTAAATAATTTATTAACAGGAAAAGGTAAATTTCTAACACAAGAAATAAAATAGCTTCTTGATTGTTTCATAAAGCCACTAATGAAGAAGCATGAATCATAATGAATACATTGGAAAAAGATTTAAATTCTTGCTGATTTGACCTGCCATGCTTGCATCAATAAAGATAACATAAAACTCATAATATGCCCCACACAAGGGTGTGGATGACAACTTAGCTAATATGTGTCATTGATTTAAAGATTAGTTTTTATACAAGAACACTGGAAATTGCATAGCTCTGTGATGCCCAATCTTTTGGCTTCCCTGGACCATATTGGAAGAAGAACTGTCTTGGGTCACATGTAAAATACACTAATATGATAACTGATGAACTAAAAAACATCTCATAATGTCTTAAGAAAGTTTACGAATTTGTGTTGGGCCACATTCAAAGCCATCCTCAGCTGCATGCTCCCAGCCCACAGGCTGTGAGGTGAACAAGCTTGGCATAGCTCGTATATATGATAGAAACTTCCTTAAATTTGATGATAATTTTCAAAATGTGCACAAGTTTTCCAATAATAAAATGTGTTGTGAAAGCAAAAACAAAAAAAAGTTTATAAACTCTTGATGACACAGAGAAATTTCTATCAACCCTGCTAGAAGAAAGCCTACACCTTTAGTTCTTATATTTCTATAGACAATGATCTTACGTAATTGTTATATGAACAAGTGACCATAGAGTTTGCAGTGAGACATGGAAGAGAAAAACTACTACAGGTTGTATCAGGCAGTTAATTAAGTCAATATGTTAATTAAAAATGCTAATACTGGCTGGGCACAGTGGTTCATGCCTTTAATCCCAGCACTTTGGGAAGCTTAGATGGGCGGATTGCTTGGGCCCAGTAGTTCAACACCAGCCCAAGCAACATGGCCGAACCTCTCCTCTACAACAACACCAAAAAAACAAAAAAACAAAAAACAAAAATTAGCCAGACATGGTGGTATATGCCTGAAGTCCCAGCTACTCAGGAGGCTGAGGCGGGAGGATTGATTGAGCTTAGGAGGTCGAGGCTGCAGTAAGCCATGACTGTGATTGTGCTACTGCACTCCAGCCTGGGTGACAGGATGAGAACCTGTCTCAAAAAAAGAAAAAATGCTAATATCCCACAGGAAAAGAAGATACTTGAGGCACCATGTATTCTTTAAGACTCCACACTGACTTTTAGAAATTGGAGCCTGGACTCCAGCATTCATTTGATAACCTGATGTGAATTTCTGCCTGTGGCTCAGTTGCAGCTTGACAGCTCCTAACTCCTACCATTTAGCTTTGTCCCTTTGTGAAAACTGGAGCATTCTCCCATCTCTCATTTTGCACCTGGAGGACAGGATCTTACAAGTTTTATGTCATTTTTATTATAGGTATGATCATGTTATAGCTCAAACACCAAAACATTTACCTTAGAAATAACTCATTGAATTGCCAAAAAGTCCTAAATTATTAAATCTAAATGACCAATTGCCATTTTAAGGTACAAATGGAAAATGAAATTTGAAATTCTCTGTTTTTTTAAAAATCTTATAATCACTTGCAAACACATTCTTTAAAAATTAATAGGGAGTTTATTAATCCCCATGACCTGAGATTTATGTGAAAATATGAGTTATTCAATCAGTATTTGTTGGGCATCAACCATGTTTTAGCCACAAATCAGAAATCTTTTTTCTTTTTTTTTAAATAACTTTAGAGACAAGAAGGAAAAAGCCACAAATGGGGCTGCTGAAGTTTGCGTGTATATTTTAAAGTCTGCGTTTGAAGAGTTTAACTAGACTTCCTCAGATCATTTCAAAATACCTTATGTAAGAAGTTCAAAACTAACAGTTAGTTGAAGTCAAATGTACAAGCTATTAGGAAAACTTAGAGAAAACCCTCCACAGAGAAAAACTTGTTTTTCCAACCTAAATTTGCATGAAAGTCAATGACTGAAAATTGACTTCATGTATCAGCGGCAATTTTAAGTACAATCTTGGTTCATCATACGCAGTGACGCTGTTCTGAAGTTAAAATTATCTTCAGGAAGCGTCCAGCAAATGCTCTGTTATTGAGTGTCTGCTGGGATATAACAGAGAATAGGAGAGACGTGGCTGTTGCTTCTCAGCAAGTGTATAGTCATTGTAAATGAACACAAGAGGACTAAATAAACGAACTTACTTTCTTTTTTCTTTTTTTTTTGTTTTTGAGACTGAGTCTTGCTTTGTCACCAGACTGGAGTGCACTGGCGTGATCTCAGCTCACTGCAACCTCCGACTCTCTGGTTTAAGCAATTCTCCTGCCTACACCTCCCAAGTAGCTGGGATTACAGGCACGTGCCATCACGCTCAGCTAATCTTTTCATATTTTTAGTAGAGATGGGGTTTCACTATGTTGGTCAGGTTGCTCTCGAACTCCTAACCTCGGGTGATCTGCCTGCCTCGGCCCGCCTTGGCCTCCCAAAGTGCTGGGATTACAGAGCCACCATGTCTGGCCGAGGTTACTTTGCAATAAGAATTTACTTTTAAAAGTAACCTTTAAAGTATCACCTTCCTTAAACAAACACTATAAATGCAGCATGCCAAGTGAAGACAGTTGTAGTTATTTCTCAGCCTCCCTTACAGGTAAGGGAGGCTAAGGAGAAGCAAGCAGAAGTTACTTGGTCTTCTGGGGGAGTTTTCAAGTGACATTCACTCAGGTGGCAGGTCCTCCTTTGTTCTTCCCATTCCCTGCTTCTTACTTCCTGTTACTGGCTATCACACCTGGTACTGCAGTGACCCTGTTGTACCACAAGGCAGCCGTGAGGGAGGCAGAGCCGAAGGCTAATGGGAACCTGGGAAATTGATATCATGACATCACCAAACTGCCCTGGGTCTGTCTACCTGCAAACTTTTTTTTTGAAACAGGGTCTCATTCTGTCACCCAGGCTGGAGCGCAGTTGTGTGATCATGACTCACTGCTGCCTTGACCTCTCAGGCTCAAACGATCCTCCTACTGCAACCTCTCAGGTAGCTGGGACTATAGACACATGCCACCATGCCTGGATAATTTTTGTATTTTTTTTTTTTTTTGTAGCAATAGAGTTTCACCATATTTCCCAGGCTGGTCTTGAACTTCTGGGCTCAAGCAATCCTCCCACTTCCGCCTCCCGAAGTGTTGGGATTACAGACATGAGCAACCATGCCCAACCTTCCCTTCCAAACTTTTCAGTGAGAGAAACTATACCTCTATCTTGTTCAGTAGTGTTATTTCTAGGCTCTATTATTTGTGATCAATCATAACTCCTCTTTTATATAGATTTCAAAAATAGATAAAAAGATGTATCTCTCTGGAGAGGGAAAGTCATGTAAGGTAGAATTAAAAAACCCTATATGTTCCCCCAAACCATGTATTCTTATGAACTTAGAAATGTCCTAAGATATGAAAAAATTTACATAGGACAACATCTTCTTGAGAGCTTTCTGGACATCCTCAACTCCAAACGATCACCATTTCTATTGTGGAATGACTAAATCTTGACTTTCATCTCTAAAATTTGTTTCAACTTCAAGATTGTAAGCCCCATGTTTCCTCTCTGTTTCTAGGGCATCCTGTTTTTCTACCTCTTCCATATCCTAGAGGCCGCTGCATCTGAGCCGGTCCTCATTAGGAGCTCTCCTCTCCCCAGCAGGTTTCTCTTGGTCTCTCTTGCTTTTGTCCCCAGCCCTGATCTTATAATGATGCATTTTACAGATTCTGCCACCTCTCCTGCAGAATTGCTTCTCCCCTTGAACTCTAGGGTCCTAACCATGTATTTTGAAGTGCTTGAGCAGAATCATACATCACTTTAAAGGAAAATAGTACCCTTTCAACCTGGAGGGGAGGTAGCCCTTTGGATAAGAATGTCATTTGGCCTCTGACATTTTGGAAACATCGTTGTCATCATAATATCTTTCTCATCACAACCTTTCTCTCCATCATGGCCTTCCTCCCACCATCCTCATCAGCAGTGTCATCCCCGCTGTCCTCATCTCTATACTTTAGAGAATACTGGGCAACAGGCACTATCTAGGTGCTTTTAGTCATTAGCTCATTCACAATGACCTAATGAGGTAGGCTCTCCGATCGGCCCATTAACAGGTGAAGAGACAGGGATGTAGAGCAGTTAACATGTTCACACCACATGGCGGTCAGTGGGATGTGAACCCAGTCTGGCTCCAGCACCCCCTCCTAACTTATCACACTACCTACAGCAGTGTTGCTATCCAAAGTGTAGGAATCCCTTTCAACAGCAAAGAACATCAGCCTTTCAGGAACATGATAGAAAGTTTAACCACGAATTTAATTTATCAAACATTGGGCAAAGACTCCTTTGGGACATTTAATATCCAAATGAGAGTCTAGTGTACTTGTTATCACTTCTTTTCATCTGATTACTTATCTCTCTTTATGAATTTAGGTATCAGCTCTGCCATTTGGGAATCTCAAGCTCACTGTCTAATGTCCATTCGAAGAACATTTTTGTCCTTCTGCCAGTATTCACAGGCGGATACATTTTCCTTATGCTACTCAGTGTCTCTTTTTTTCAAAATTTATTTTTTAAGATTGACAGATAACATTGTATGCTTTTAGTATTTACAATATGATATTTTGAAATTAATATGATATTGTGGAATGGTGGCTAACCTTTAAAGTCCATGTTAAATTATTCCTTGGATTCAGTGACATTACACACAACCGTCTCTCATTCACAGTGTTTGGTCCATAACTGAGCACACATTTCTTTTCTTCCTAAGTCACAGGAGCCAAATTCAGAGTGGCATTGAAGTAACTAATTAATCTCACACAGTTAGTAACACAGATTCATCTTCATATTTCGGGTTGGGGTTATCCTATTTTTGTTCTCATTGTTACGTTTATATTGAATATTACAATGTGCTTTGTGTTTTTATTTTGAAATAGGTTGAAAAGAAATTCTAAAGATAAACAAAAATCCCCCAATGAACAGTCCATGAAACACCAGCTCAATAAACCATATGAGGTGGCCTAGAAAAAAAAGTCCCCAGGCCAAAGAAGAATGAGAAACCCTATAGACCATACCTAACCCTGTTAGAGAAACACAAAGCATTTTAAAATTAATCAGAAGTCCTGCAGTTAAATAAATCATTTAAAAGTAATCAATTCAGTGTTTCCTACATCTATTTGACCCTGAAGTATATTTTTTTCATTCCTATCCCCATGCCGGTGGTGCAATTTGTGGGACTAATTTCTTGGAAGTGAATCAGAATTGTTAGGAACTAATTAGAACTGGTGTTCTTGAAATACCAGTTTGGAACCATGGGCAAGAGTGAGCAGTCTGTATTAGCAGCTAGAGGAACCCTGTCATGGGAAGTCAGAGAATGGAGCAGATCAAGTTCTGTGGACTTTGCTGTTGTGAGGTTGGAATCCTGAGTGCCCAAGACACCAGAGGGAGAAAGGCGGACATCTACCTCCTGAATGAGCCATGCAGGGCTGCTGAGGTGAAGAGTCTGATATGGCTTGGTTCTGTGTCCCCATGCAAATCTCATGTTGAATTGTAATTCCCAGTGTTGTTGCTGGGGCTTGGTGGGAGGTGACTGGATCATGGGGTTGGTTTCTAATGGTTTAGCACCACCCTCCTCATGCTGTCTCACGACGAAATTCTCATGGATCTGGTTGTTAAAAGTGTGTGGCACCTTCCCCTTTGCTCTCTCTCTCCTACTCCTCCATGTGAAGATGCGCTGGCTTCCTCTTTTGCCTTCTGCCATGATTGAATGTTTCCTGAGGCCTCCCCAGCCATGCTCCCTGTACAGCCTGCAGAATCATGAGCCAAATAAACCTCTTTTCTTTGTAAATTACCCAGTCTCAGGTAGTTCTTCACAGCAGTGTGAGAATGAACTAATACACAGGCCACTGGGGAACTTGGAGGTTGAGAGGATCCACCTGTCTCAAGCCACCCCAGGTAGCCTTGAGATTCCTCCAGAGAGGGTTGGGGCAACTGCAGGTCCCTATATAGGTTTTTTTTTCTCCAAACACCATGGAGATTGGAAGCATTGATGGCAGATGAGGAAAGCACAGCACCACAGTTAGGAGTACAGTTTTGAATCACAGGAACTTGGTTCACTTCCTGTTTCTGCTACTTTTTCTGTCCATGACCTTGGAGCTTGTTCTCTAGATTCTCCGAGCATCACAATAAGCTCATTTGTAAAATGGCAAAGTCAGGCTCACACAGTCAAATGAGGCAACAGATCTCAGGTGGAGACACCATGGTGCATACAGGAAAGACTCTGCAAAAGTCAGGGGCCATCGTATCTATTCCATATTCTTCACTTGGTCAGTAAGAAGGGCATCAAATCCATGCCCTGGCCCTGGCCCCTAAAAAAGCTGTGAGCTTACCACATTTCTATCAGATGCATAGTGCAAACAGCTTCCTGGTCTGGGTACAAATTTAGCAACTGAATGTGATCTTGTGTACCGTGCCCTTCCCCGAACATCGCTCCCTTGGAATAAATGGAAACAACAACCATGATCCATAATCATAAAAGCACGGGGACTGAGAATAAATAACGGCTCTCCTAGACGAGCTAACTTGGTTGTTATTTATAAGCTCCTGGGCCACATTGTTATTGACTAGGAAATCTGCTTTACCTCCTTGCTGCTGTTCGGTCTGGCCTCTCAATCTGCACTTGCTGGAAAAAAATAGTTATTGTTATGCTAAAATCACAATGGGACTCTCATAACTCACTGCTAAATAACACCAATAAAACTATGAAAATGGCACTTGGGCATTAAAAGTTATTTTCTTATGGACTTTAACAAGATTCAGTGCTTTTGTTCTCACCGTGCTCTGGTATTTTAGCCTCACACACATACACAAAATAAAAATGTGAGAAAGAATTCCAGCAAAACACCATTGTCTCTCCCACAAAGGAGTATTTTGATTTTGAAACGGGAGCCAGCGGGAGCTGTGGTACGTGAATTAACATCAATCAGTAATCATAGCTGTGACCACAATGGTGGTTGGCGTTTGGCACAGGGGTTTACCTCTTTCTTGGTGAATTTTGGTGAGTGATCATTTTTGTCATCGATCATGATTGTGGCTGTGGCCGTGCCTGTTAATCCAACATCCAGTCCAGCCATATCTTGAGCCTCGATGATCAGTTCATACTTGGGATTTTCCAGAGTCTACAAAGCACAAGCACAAATAAAGAATATGACATTTAGATTTGGGTTACTGTTTTGGAAAGGTGGCAAGCATGTTTCTGGAGCTGTCACTCCCCCTCCTCCATCTAGGGTAGGCATCTTTAAGCATTGGTAACATTTTTACCTATTGTGTATAAATGTGCCTTTGGAATCTCTCCAAAGACCATCACTATTCAAAGGTTGGAGTTTGCCATGGGGACAGAATATATTATATTTACAATTCTTTTTTAGGGAGACATTTGATATATCACAGAATGTTCCATTTCCTGGGTTTGGGTATACATTGTCCTTTTTTTGAGACAGAGTCTTGCTCTACAGTGCAATGGTGTGATCTGGGCTCACTGCCACCTCCGCCACCCAGGTTCAAGCGATTCTCCTGCCTCAGCCTCCTGAGTAGCTGGGATTACAGGCACCCACCACCATGCCCAGCTAATTTTTATATTTTTAGTAGGGATGGGGTATCACCATGTTGGTCAGGCTGATCTCGAACTCCTGACCTCATGATCCGCCCGCCTCAGCCTCCCAAAGTGCTGGGATTACAGGTGTGAGCCATCAAGACTGGCCCCTACGTTGTCCTTTAATGTTCACATCCATATCTGTTATTTCAGAGACCTCAGGAAGCTGATCAGAAATGAGGCTACCTTTGATGATGAGCTTAGGACAAAGATGGCAGCTTTAGGAACTTGCATTTACTGAAAATCTGATGAGGCAAGCATTGCATTACCACACTTTACAGAAATCCTTGTTAATGTTTTCAATGAGCAGCTCAACTTGCAATAATCGTTCCCATTTTAGAGATGTGGAAAAATCCCCCCTGAGGTTTAAAGTCACTTGTATCACACTTCTTTCAGGTCTTTTTTGTTGCACAGGCTGTTAAATTTGGAAGATGCATTTAATCCAATAATGATCTGATACATTTAACACAAGCAATATTGCACTATTCTCTCTCTTTACATATGTGTTTTTCATCTAAATATTTGACAAAGATTTGGCTATCATGTTTATATAGTCAAAACAACTAACCAAATAGCCCTGATCCTAAGATGAAGAAGAGTGCAGTCATTGGTAAATAACAGCCCCTACAGTTAAATTGTCTCTGGTAGTAGGTTTCTGCTTGAATCGGTCCACAAGCATACCATTTGTCTGGTAAGGCAGCACCCCACATTTCCTTTGGGGACCTATCCTTTACTTATTCTCTGCTCAGGCGGTTTGGGTTGGGATTACCTTTCTCTATCTCCTACCCATTGAACTTTCGGAATGAGTCCTAATTTGGAGAAGCCAGTCAGTGCATCTTATTCCAGTGATATAATGATAAGTCCATGCCCTGTGTTTGACAGTTAGGCGAAGGAAGTTCTGTTTCCCTGTGGTGTGGACCTGGAAGCATTTAGCAGGGGGAGCTAGAGGAGTCATTTTATGACCACAGGAGGAGTAAGGCAGGAGAAGCCCCTGCATCTGAGAACAAAGGCAATATCCTAAGAGAATTAATGATACTTGAATCTCAGAAAAGAAATGATTCTTAGTGGTTGTACTGGAGCCACTTCATCACGCCACTCCTGAAGCCAGCCCCGCCTATGAACTTTTCAGCTAATGAAGGCAATAATTTTCCTTATTTGCTTAACCCACATTGGATAGATTTCTTAACCACTCACACAGAGAGTCCAAGTTGAACTACCTTCAGTAACAAAAATAATAGGTGTTTACAACTCACATAAATAGTCCTACCAGTATGATGGCTTCAAAAACAGCTGGTTATACCCACCAATAATTAAGAAATACCACAGGAAGCAAAGAACAAAAAGGCAATGGAGGATGTCTAATTTTCTTCTAAAGTCCTAAGTTTATGTGGTAAATTTCAATAGCTCAATGCTAGGTCTCTCATAAACTTTAAAGCATTTTGAAGTGCAGTTAGCTGTCTACTCACGGGGACACCTTTCACCAGCTGTTCCTTCAACTTCTGAGTGGCTTCTGAGCTACTACTTTAAGGAGTACTGGTTCTGTCGGGTGGTTTGTTAAGACCCTCCACTTCAATTCACGGTGATGAGTGGGAAGTTAGTGTGCTCCTGTGACAGCTCTATGCCTCATGTTTTGGTTTCAATTCCAGCTCCACCAGGATCAAAGGTCACAGAGTTCTCTGATTACTGAGTGCAAGTGGAATTGACATGGTACCCAGTTCCAGTTCTGGCTGGGTCAGCCAGCACTGCTCCGTGAAGGTGCTTGAGATGCCATCTGCCCTGGTTCTGCCTGGTTCAAGAATTCTGCTAATTTTGCTCCTGGCTGGTTTCGTTGGCACCTCTCAGTATAGATGCTTGAAATCCCATCTATTCTGAAGCTGAAGCTGGAAAACTTGAGCCTAATGGAAGTGGCTTGCTGCTTGTCATCACTGACAAGCTGGATTGGATGTACTATTGGTCATAATTTCTGCAGCTGGATCATAGGAAACCAGTAAATTGGTCACCTTTAAAATCTTTCCCGAGTGTCTCTGAACAGGTTAACCACTAGCCTGAACAGCACAGGTCTAATTTCTTGTATAACACTTTTACTTTTGTCATAAAATATTGTACTTATTTTTGAAAGCACACAATTACTGACATAAAAATTATGTGGATTCTCCTCCAATATTGAAGAGATTGTGGTAAATATCATATTATTTTTCCCATATAATATCATTTACCAACATAATTCCTAGATGTTAATTTAAGGGTTGCCAACAATATAATCATATGTATATTTTATAATTTACTTGTCTTCTATTGTTAGGCCTCTTGGTTATTTGCAGTTTTCAAAATGCTGACAATTTTAAATAATATTGTAATTAACATCTTTATTCACGAAGGCTTATATATATTTTGACTACTTTTTAATTTTTTTGGTTTGTTTTTGACTGATAGATCCCAAGATGTAGAATTACTAGGATAAAGGTATGAATGTTTTCAGGCTTTTTACTCATATTTCAATATTTTTATCCAAGAGGATGTTACTAACTTTTATACCAGTCCTAAGAGAATGTTTAGCTTTTGATCTCAGACAGGGCTGGTCTCTAAAGGACAGCTCCCGACATTGCCCAGTGAAGCAAATTGGGAGACTGGGTGAATCTACGATGGTGGCATAACAAGGAAAGAAAGTCCTCATAGCATTCATTCTTCTCCAACCTGTAGATGGCTGTGGGGATATGCTACAGGACTGCCTCAAGCTCTCACTATAGCAGGAGTATGCTGCTTGGCTGTCCTGATACCCACTCCCTCTTCTTCTGGTACCTATGCTCTAATTCCCTTGGGCATCACCCCTTCCTCACTCTCAGTACAGGTACAGTTCAGGTGGATGGGGCTGACCCCACTCCTGATCTAGGGATGGTCACGTGGTTCAGGCCTGGCCAATCAGGGCTTTCCATTCCTATCATCATGCGATGAAGACATAACCTAAGTGAGTTCACCCTGAGACTGAAATTCAGTTCCAGGACATTGTTCTTTAGTTCTTTTAGAATGCTTAAGGAAAAGAAGTTCTCTTTCTGTTAAACTTGGAGGTGGTTAGGGCATCCATCTGGAGCTAGCAGTGGCCACCTGTAACCACACAAAGACAGTCAACCTGAGAATGAAGGTAACACAGACTAAGAGGTAGAGATGGAGTTTGCTGTTGTTTTTTTAACATCATATGAGCCCCCTAGTTGTCATCCTTGAAGCCAGAATTTACTCCTTAGATTTTGTGAATTCTATGAGCTAATACATTTTGGCTTTCCTCAAGACACTTGATTCAGATGATCTGCAGTAGGAATAAGGCAGTCTTGACTAATATTGCAACTATTGCAATAACACTATGATCAATTATCTGATTAGCAAGAAAGCATAGGAGCTATCACATCATACAATAGTATCAAAATAGGTTCTTCAAAACAGTATTCCTATCATTTTATGAATATATCATTTTCTTTTTTAACAGTTTCCCTTAAACAGAAACTTTTTTTGTATGCCCAGGGAAAGTTACTATACTTATTTATCAAAAAATATATTTATTTATTTGAGACAGGGTCTCAAAATATATTTATTTATTTTGAGTGCAGTGATGTGATCATGGTTCACTGCAGCCTCGATTTTCCTGGCTCAAACAATCCATTCATTTCAGCCTCCTGAGTAGCTGGGACTATAATCACATGCCACCATACCCAGCTAATTTTTGTATTTTTTGTAGAGACGGGGACTCCCTATGTTGCCCAGGCTAGTCCTGAACTCCTCAGCTCAAGCAATTTGCCCACCTTGGCCTCCCAAAGTGCTGGGATTATTAGCATGAGCCACTGGGCCTGGTTTAATTCTTTCTTTAATTAGTTTATGCATCTATTTAATTGGCAGTTAATGAACTTCTTGTGTAAATGTTGTGTTGGGTACTGGAGATACAGTGATGGAAAAACAAAAGTCTCCTTCTCCAAGGAGGTCAAAGTTTAGCACTGAGGACAGTCATATTCACATATTACTGCAATAAAATAAATCAAAGCTAAGCAGAGGTATGTACAAATTCTTATGGTAGCACAAGGGAAGGACACATTGGCATAACTCTCATAGTTCAACAAATTTTATAAATAATTTTAGAAAATGAACCATTTTCCATCTCCTGAAGTAAATAAAACTTTGCACCTATAATGAAAAAATAGATTGATTAACCTAGTAGAGAATCAATTAGACCGTTATGTAGATAAATTGCAAAGTCTGCGATGAGGTTTCAAAAGTACATTTTCTGGCAAACTTAAGGCTGACCTTCAAAATATTTTTATTACTGACGTAATATCCAATTATTGTAAGCAACATAAAAATAACAGTCATTTCAAAGAACTTTCCTGCACCCTTGCCCAACCCCACCTCTGAGAGGCAAATATTGATAGCTACCTCCTTTTTACTATACAAGTAGACACACACACAGGTACATTTAAATATCCACATATTTAATATACATATTTGTATGTATACATATTTCATCAAAGTAATACTGTTTACATAGTGACAAAATTTGTTTTTCCATATCACTTTTATTAAATTTATTTAATCAGTCCCTATTGGATGAACATTTGGGTTGCTTCCATGTTTCCACTTTTTTTTTTGTGAGTCAGGGTCTTGCTCTGTCACCCAGGTTGGCGTGCAGTGGCATGATCACAGCTCACTGCAGCCTCGACCTCCCAGGCTCAAGGGATCCTCCCAACTTAGCACCCCAAGTAGCTAGGACCATAGGCATGTGCCACCACACCTGGCTAATTTTTGTATTTTTTTGTAGAGACACGGTCTCCCTGTATTGCCCAGGCTGGTCTTAAACTCCTGGGCTCAAGCGATCCCCCACCTCAGGCTCTCCAAGTGCTGGGATTATAGGCATGAGCCACCGTGCCCTGCCCAAGTTTTCACTTTCAAAAGCAATTCTAATATAAAAAGTTTATTGACTTGTTATGATTTGGGGATTTTTCTATAATGAACATTATTGCTTTCACAAGGAGAATAGTAACAAAACCCCCAACACCCATAATAAAAGTCACCTCCTTTGGAATGTAAAATACCCAATTTGCACTTAAAAATTAGAGAAAATGCCACATGAACTCCCTTGTTCATACATGATCAGAACACCTTCCACTTCCCTCTGACCTATTTCCCGATCCTCAGAGTCTTTTCCAGAAAGTCACCCCCTAATTTCCTAGCTCTCGGAGTCATTCTTACTTGAAATATACACATCTATTTTTAATTCTGAATCCCTTGCTGGCCACTCTGCATTGGCTACTCTGCTGGAAGAGATTCTCTTTAGGTGTCCAGCCCACAGATGCCCCATTCTCCAGGAGGAAATTCTGATGCAGAGAAATAGACCCCTGTGGCCACGTGTCGTATCTGTCTCCCTTGCCAAGAATTGACTAATTCACCAGTAACTCCCTAATTCAAGCTGGGACAACTGGATTCTGAAAATAGGAAATGTGGGACTGAGAGTCAGGGAAACAGGAATGTAGGGTAAAACCTCTTGCATTTCTCCCTGGAACTCCTAGGACCAACAGAGGGATTTTTGCCTTGAATGGTTTGGGAGGAAACTCACCACCCTTGTGCTTCTCTCTGCCCATGAGGAAGGCACGCTGCCTCTTCACTCTTCCAGCTTCACCTTCACTTGTCCGGCTGCCCTGCCAGCAGTGAGTGAACTCATCAGTGAGAAGGGGGCCCCATTATCAAGGTCAACCCCATTCTCAAGATCGAGTTGTATTCTCCCTGGGCCTCACCTGATTCTGTGTTTCTTTGGTTCAAGGCTCAGAGGAAAAATGTGTAATCAACTCCAACTCCAAACAACTTTTGTGTTGAATTTTGCAAAAGGTTCTGCTCTGCCAGGAAGAAGCAGCTTGGCTGCTGAGGACTGGAGCTTTGCTGGCCCCTGACTTCAGTGCTTTCCTTGATTCTGTAGCTCCTTCCAGAGTATACTCAAGAGCTTCTTTTAGGTACCAAAACCAGCCCAAATGAGTTTCAGTTGCTTGTAAGCAAAGGAACTTGTGGTGAAAACAATGTTGTGCGTTCACTGGATTCTATTTCCTCAGGCTCCAGGAGCATATGGCTAGACTGTACAGCCCAGGCGTCCTTGCAGTCAAATGGACTTGTGTGGCTGACTGTGGTCAGTGGAATGTGAGCAGAAGTTATGTACTTGCTGTGGTCCTTAAACCTCCCATATAACCTTCCACACTTTCTGTTTCCCAAAAAGGAAGAAACCTGGATCTCCAAATGACTAAATAACACAAAGCCCCTTTGCTGACCTGCTTTAGACTGTGATGTGAGCAAGACATAAGCAATTTTTTAGATTTAAGGGCTGTTTATGACCATGCTTAGCTTACCTTGTTTAATATGAAGGCTATGTGCCCCATTTTGCTTTATTCTGAATGCCCATTTACTATCTCCCTAAGTGGATGACAAAGTTTTCAAGGGCAAGGACCATGCCTTTGGCCACAACACCTAGCCAGTACTCAGCACACAAGGTGGGCGATTTACTTTCATTATTGATAATGATGATATATTACTGTTTCCCTGAACTAAATTATATCTCAAAGGTCTGAGCATATCAGTGGCATTTCCAAAGCAAAGTCATTTATTCTCAGGGAATGACTTATACTTTGGGGAACTCCAGCTCACGGAGATAGAATTTTATTTGGAGGAAGAAATGCACTGTGTCAAAACTGGAAAAATTAAATTGGCTCCTCTGATTTTATTTGAAGCTATCTGATCTGTAAGACATATCTAAGAGAGTCAAGCTGCTCTCCTGGTTTGAGTTCTGCAGTCATGCATTTCTATTGCATTTGCTATCTCCTCCTGGGTGTTGACTAGCTACCAGCTAATATATATCCTACAAACAAAAGCAAGATGGTATGTCTCCAAGAAAAAGCCTCGAGTGAATCTCCACAGACACAGGCCAGGTTCACTGATCACACTGATTTGAAAACCAAACATTTCATCTTGAAAAAAGAATCAAGCCAAGCCATTAAATCTGGCACTTAATCAATCACCAGACCCTCGATGTTTTGCACAGCTACGATGACTTCCATACCAGTATGCATTTAACGGAACATTTATCACTAATAACAAGCATGGTGGTAGCTGTGGGGGGAAAATCAACAAATAGATGTGACATGGAAAAAGGCTTTCCCATTAACCCACACAGTATCCCATCTCTCTCTCGCCTGGTCTTGAACTGCACTCTACATCCCTCTTTACGGTTTGTGGAGACTGAATTTCTTTCCATGGTACCCCACTTTTTCCATTTCAAACGTTTCACCTCTATTTCTTGCTCCAGGCAAATTCCTGCTCTTTGGCTCATGGTCATTATTCACAGCACAGAAGCTCCATGAAGCCAGGGACCTTTGTGCACAACAGGATGGCTGACACTTCTTAAGTGGTCACTGTGTGATCAACTGTTATCACCCTGGCTCCACGACTTAGTAGCTGAGTGATCTCAGCCAAGCTGCTTATGTTCTCATTCCCTCCATTTCCTCATCTGTAGTGTGGGGAATAATCCTTATAGGACAAGTGAGAATTAAAAGAGGTAAAGCGCTAAATACAGAGCTTGGCATATGTAAATGCTGGAAAGATGCTATTGATATTACTTAGTAGAATTTTTGGGAAGTCTTTTGAAGATGTAGCAGGAAACTGAGGGTGGCCTTCAGGAAGAGCCAAAAGCAACTGCCAACAATGCTGCCAACAGCCATTGAGTGAACTTGGAAGTGGAGCCTTCCTTAGACAAATCTTCCAACAAGACAGCAGATTCTGAACACAGTGGTTGTAGCTCTGTGAGTGCCCATCAAGCAGAGAACATAGCTAAGAAATGCCCAGATTCCTGAGCAGAGAAACTGTGGGATAATGAACCCTTCTTGTTTCAAGTCACTAAGTTTTGAGATAATTTTTAATGCAGCAATAGATAATGGGTGCCGTTTTCCCCAGCACCTACCACTACCACAGTCTATAACGTGCTTGTTTATGGATTACGTGTTTAGTGGCTATCGTGGCTATGACACTCCGAGCTTCTTGAGATCAGGGGCCTTTTCCTGTTTAGAGGCTTTGTCTCTCTGCCTGGGAGGTAAAATTCACTGCCTGGGACATCATAGCTATGTAATAATTAGTCATATTATAACATAATTAGCCTATTATTACATAAATATGATTACATATTATTGCATAATATTGATTACAACTATTACATGACAATTATATGACGTTTTATATGCTGTATGTTTATATACTAATATATAAATATATGCTTATATATAATATATAAAAAATAATGAATAGAGGGGTATACCTGTAACTGTTTAAGAACAGATTCTCCTGATTTGTACTGTTGTCAATTTTGGTGGTTTAACTACTCCTACCATAGCTGACTTCAAGCTACCCAGATGATTTCACTCCAAAAGCATGTAGTTGGAAACAGAGACACCAGTTGGCTATTGTGAGCCAGTGAGAATGGGCTCCAGCACGTACATTCTGCTTTAGGAGTCAAGGAAAGCAGTAAGAAGGCATTTTTGGTAACAAATCCCTTTGTAGTCTAACATTTAAGGTATCGTTAATGAGAAACATTAACATGAGCTACATAGCAAAGATGTAATGGAATTCATTCATTCATTTCCTCTTTAGCTTTACCCCAATCAGCTGGGCATCCCAAGTGTCCTGGTAATATGGAGCCTAAACAGGGACCACATTCATCCCCGGGCTGGCTGCACCTGACACCTGGTCTATAAATACTGCAACAGATTGGTGAAAACACTATCTGAAGCAGAACGAGTTGTTGTCTGTCTGGAGTTTGATTTAACCACTCTGGCCACATAACACTGGGAATAGGTAGTCTATAAATCCAGCAGGAACCGCTTACACATCCTCATAAAATGTGCCTTATTCCCACTGCAGAGGTTGAGCGATGTTCTTCCATCTTCCCAGGCAGCAGGGGTGAGCCTGGTTTGACTGGTGTTTGTCTTTAAGCCTCTTCCCACCTTGCCTCTTGGTACAAATGTGAACATTCATGTTCTTGGCTGTCACCTGTTTTTCTTATTTTTTATTTTTTATTTATTTATTTTTTTCATTCCTGGCTGGGGGCTGGTGGGCAAGGAGAAGGCAGCGCTCATTTCCCTAGATTTACTGGCTGCGACAAAGCTGGCAGGGTGGAGGAGCAGCAGGGGAAATAAACACTGTCTCTTAGACATATGTGGCTGGAATAACCTAAATGATAGATTTGAGGTTGAGGGACACCAAGATCAAATAAAACATTTCCAGGCAACGTGTGCATCTTCTCCTGCTGCTGATGAGTTACAGTAAATAAACTGCCAATGGTGTTCCTAGCACCCCTGGAAAAACCATCTCCTGTAGGCTCAAGGTGGCAAATACTTGACATTCAGTGTGAGTTCACTGAAACATTTATTTAGTGTCTACTAGGCTCAAGTAACAGATAGGATGTGATGAATGATACAGACCCTGCTTTTGGTACATTTCTGGTCCAGAGAGATGAACAAAGAGCAAGCATGTAAGGTCAGATAAGTGTTATCAGAATGGTATTAATACCAATTAAGGTCTACATGAAGGGGGTCAGAATGTGGGGTGCTCAGGAAAGCTAAACGGAGCTTATTTAATTCATCAAACATTGATTGAGCACTGACTGCATGCTAGGCATTGTGCTGGATGGTGTGAATAAGTAACAGGAATCAAGTCCCGTGGAAGAGACTGTGATGAGCTCAGCACAGTGAGATAGGGTAAGCGCAGAGTTCTGTGGAATTACAAAGGAGAGGCCAGTTGTCCTAGACATTATAGGTGGAGAGGTGGAGACTGGAAGAGATTAAGCAATGATTCCTGCAGAAGGGCGTATCCTACCATAGGATTAGAGATGGGGTCTTAGACTGAAAGTCAAATTCTATGGAAGAAGGTGGAAGATCTTTAATCCTTAAACTCTATTAAATATAGTCATTGAATAAGAAAGGAAGGCTGATTCTAGTTCTGTTCAGGACACCAAAGGAACAAGAAAAACTACGCTCATGATCTTCAAGGAAGCCACAGCTTGGGTGAAGATAAAAGATATGTAAGTGGCTCCCCAGGGCAGCAGGCAACCTGTGCTAAGTTAGCTGTCTACTAACTGGGAGTGCTTCGGTGGCTTTTCAGTGGCTTCAGGTTAGTGTAAGACTGCAGCTGAGCTTTGAAGGATGGGTGTGAGGGGAGAGAATTCAGAGAAGGAAGAAGGGTCTAGGAATAAGAGTGGAGGCATCAGGCTGAGACAGGGCCACCAGCGTGCCTGGAGTCAAGGTCTGTGAGATGAAGAGACACAAGTTCTCAAAAGTACCTTAGAGGCCTTCTCGTCCTGCCCTACCTTCAAGGGGCTCACAGTGGGAGGAAACAGAACGAATGCCAAGAGCACATGGTTGGTTAGGAGCAGAACGGAACCGGCTAAGCTGTTAGATTCAGACAAGGAAGTACAGATCATAACAGTGAAGTAAAATAAAATGTAATTGAGATGTTCTTTCTCTATGGTTTTTATATTTTCACCATCTACTGTTTGCATTTTAGCTTTTGTTTTCTAGACGTTGGGCCCTGACATAGCAACATTATGCCTGGTATATAGCAGGTACCTAAGACATAGTGTCAGAGTCACTGCTTCTTCAAAGTGCTTGTGCCAGCTGGGCGCAGTGGCTCACACCTGTAATCCCAGCACTTTGGGAGGAAGAGGTAGGTGGATCATGAAGTCAGGAGTTTGAGACCAGCCTGGCCAACATGGTGAAACCCCATCTCCACTAAAAATACAAAAATTAGCTGGGTGTGGTGGTGGGTGCCTATAATCCCAGCTACTCGGGAAGCTGAGGCAGAAGGATCACTTGAAACCAGAAGGCGGGGGTTGCAGTGAGCCAAGATCGTGCCACTGCACTCCAGCCTGGGCAACAAGAACAAAATTCCGTCTCAAAAAAATAAAATTAAAAATAAAATGTTTTAAAAAAGAAAGAATCCCCTGGTGGGTGTACTGAAACACAGATTGACAGCCCACTTGCAGCATTTAAGAGATTCAGAAGGATCAGGGCAGGACCAAAGCGTCTGAATTTCTCACAAGTTTCTTGGAGATGCTGATGTTGTCAATCTAGGGGCACACTTTGGTTAGCATTGTTCTGAATGAACGTATGACTCAATGCAGGTCAAGATGTACCCTTATATGTTTTACTTTAAAACTCATCCATTTATGATGCAATTTAAGTGAAAAATGAAAATCATAGTTTTCCAAAAGTTCTCTGACTGAAACTTTCTTTTTTTAATCTCCATTTCTAGAAAAAACAGACTCTAAGACACTAAACAGCACCACGGTTGCCTCTCTCACCTGCTTTCTGTCTTGTTATGGATGTCCCCACTGGGTACTCTCCCTTATCTTCCATGGACCAATATCAGAACCCCTCTTCCTACAACCTGGCCCTTCTTCCTGGAGGGATCGTCTCTGGTGGTCCCTGGGAGTGTCTGTAGCAATTCCCTCTCTCTTACCTCAAAAAACTGCTCATCCAGTGCTCCTGATCTTACCTCCCCTTCCTCTGGAGTCTGTCTCCTTTTCTCCATCACCCCTGTGTGCACATGACGTCAAGCCCCCAACTCTTCTTCCTTGACGTACACAACAGCTTCCAGGTTGGTCCGCCTGCTTCCTTCTATGCCCCTCTCCAACCCAGAGCCAGCCAGAGTGAGCTGGCCAGCTACCATCTGACCAAGGACTCTCCCTAAAACCCTTCAGGGGCTACAGGATAACGTCTGAGTTTTTCAAGCATGAAAGACAAATTCTTCATGGCCTCATCTGTTTGTTCTCCTCACTCAGTGTTGTATTCTGTAAAGCTGAGCTATTTGTAATCCCTACCGTCTGAGGCTTTTTCACTTCTCTGCATCTCTGTAGCTTGGCTCATACTGCACCCTCTGCCCTCCCTGCACATTTCCCGCCCCCACCTCCCAAGGCCCAGGAAACAATCCCTTATCCTTTGAAATCTTGCTTGAAGGTTGCCTCCATCATGAAGCTTTGTCTTCCCAGAGTCACTGCTTCCTCCTCTGTATTAGCCCTGGCTGTATGTCACGGCGAGTGTTTGTCTCTTGGTTGAGGTAATGACACTGCCTAGCAATTTTCCCTTCACACGTCTGTCCTGTGATTACACTGTGAGATGCTCAATGTCAGGCTCATGTATCGAGCACAATGGAGGTGAGCTCTAAATGCCACCAGGCTTCTATAACTAGAAGCTCTTGTATCTTCTATGGCAGACAGAATAATATCTATCAAAGATGGCCATGTTCTAATTCCTGGAACCTGTGAATATTTTACCTTAGGTGGCACAAGAGGCTTTGTTAAGGATCTTGAAATGGGGAGACTACCCTGGAAAACTGAATGGGCTCAATGTGATCATGACAGTCCTCATGCGAGGGAGGCAGAAACATCAGTGTCGGGGAATAGATGGACGATGGAAGCAGAGAAGATGGTGTCGGGGGAGAGGGAGAGGGAAAAGGAGGGAGGAGGGAGGGAGACAGAGCGAAAGAGGGAGGGGGAGGGGTAGAGAGGAAAAAGGGAGGGAGAGGGGGAGGGAGAAGAAGTGGGAGAGGAAGGGAGAAGGACTAAGCTGGAGGAGGACGAGAGGGAGGGACATGGGGAGACAGGGAGAGGAGGAAAGACACTACACTGCTGGCCTTAAGATGGAGGAAGAGGCCATGAGCCAAGGAATGCCAGTGGCCTCTAGAAGATGGAAAAGCAAGAAAATGGATTCTCCCCTGGAGCCCTCACAAATAATCCAGAACTGCTGACACCTCGGTTTTGGCCCAGCGAGACTAATTTTGGACTTCTGATTTGTATCCCTGTAGGATAATATACTGTGCTGCTGTCTGCCACGGATTTTGTAGTCTTTTGTTATGGAAGTCACAGGAAACGAATACACCTTCTCTGGAGGGTGACCGCTGAGCTTCCTGCCACATTGAGATGTTCAATGCCGAGATGCTCCTGGCTCCATGTGGTGCACGGCCTCACCAGCCGCACCTCATTCCACACCCACTTGCCAGTTTCACAGGGGGCCTGCCTTCCTAGGATAGCATCCTTTGTCATTTCTCCTGAAAATATTTCCATTTCAATCCTTTGAAGTGTGATGTCAACCAGACCTTTTCCTGCAAAATCTGTCTAGTAGGAAGATGAATGTCCTGCCATCTACAAAGAGGTAAATATCAAATACCGGAGAAGCTTCTCTTCAGTGGCTGTGGTTTCCAATGTGTCAGTCACTTTCTAAGTACTTATTACAGCCCTCGGTGAGGGCAAGGATTCTGTCTCTGACTTATGCCTGCCATATCCCCAGTGCCTTGCCCCCTGAGACACTGAGGTCCCATGACACTGCCTGTATGTGGTCATCGGGTTATAGTCTTTGAAAACAAGTTGAACTTATTCTAAATCACCTGGGGGAAAACTCACACAAACTAGTTCACTCTCAGGCACTCTCAGTAAATGTGCAATGAATGAGTAAGTCAAGAAATGGTTATGTTGATCACCACACAGCAAATTTGGCCTCAGCGTTGCTCTTATGGTCTGCAGATGTTACAGGTCCAAAGGCAGGCATGGGCAATGTTAGACAGGCTGAGTCAGTCTCTAGAAAGCCTGGTTTTGTGGGACATGGCAGGGGGATGAGGCTTTGGCTGTCCAAGACTGTGCAGGGAAGGTCCTTCTCCTTTGGAGAGGTGTCTATGCAGAGGGAGGCTTTGGGTGCTTTGGAGATGATGGGGTGGGCTCTTTTCCACCTCAAGGCAGATGCCCCATTGGCTGGTCCCAGCCCCAGGCTCAGCCCTAGGCCAGCCACACATCTCCAGGTACACAGGATGGAAGGAGGGATGTTACGGTAGGACAACTGGGTCCTCAAGTGGTAAGGTTTGGATGGAAATGACCTTTCCAAAAAAAAAAAAAAAAAAAGAGAGAAAAAAGAGGGACAAGAGCATGTTGTTCAGATAAATCTCAACAAAGGCAGCTGGGGGCTGTCTCCAATGACCCTGGGGGGCCGCATTTACCACCGCGTAAAATTGGGAAAGTGCTATTCCTGTCATTCGCCGAGCACTCTCGGAAAGCAAATAGCTTTCCTTGGGTTTCAATTTATTACCATCTAAAATGTCATTCTCTGTATGGGTAATAAAAGATAATACGTTTTATGGTGGCTCCGTATGTTAAGATTTTACAAAATCTGTTATTAAATGATCTGCGTGGAATCTAAATGAATCTTACCAGGTTACATGAAATGGCAAGGTGATTCTTTCTCTTTTTTCTTCCCCAAATCAAGCGCAGTTAGAAGGGCGGCACTCTCTGTATGTTTTCTAATCACACAGCGGAAGGTAATGCTTTTAAGGTCAGGCTAAAAATTGCGTTCTGCTGTGTAATCGGCTCCACAAAGTTACACACTGGTCAAAACGTCCAGAAAATTCAATTACTGACTCCCAGTGACAGCAGCACAGAAGCCCACCAAGGGGTTGGTGGATGTTTCTAAAATTAGGTTTTAAACGCCCACGACTTGCAGCCATTCCAGTTTTACGACCTTTGCCTAAAGTCAGTCCTTTGCATGCTAATGGTCCCTGCCCACTAATTTCAGACATTTAATCAGCACCACATCCTCCCCTTAGAAAAGTGCAATCAGAGTTGGCTTCACTGAGCCTGATTTGTCCTCTGTTCCCTAGAACCTGTTCCCATTCAGATGTGATCTCCTAATCAAATTTTGCCATGCAGGGTTACTTTTAATCAGCATCATCTGTGGTCTCTTAAGTCAAATGCATTTTCGTGCGAAGCTGACTTTGGTTTAGAGTTCTATTGCTGGCCCTAATTCCAGGTAGCTTTAGAAACAAAAGGAGCCCACTGAGAGAGTAATAAATCAGCAAATGACACCCACCCACTCTAGCCATGGACAGGAAAGCAATTTGAGACACGGCCTTTCTGCTGTCATTGGGTTATACTTTTTGAAAATAAATTGAACTAATTCTAAGTCATCTGAGGGAAAAAAAAATCACACAAGATGGATTCCAATTACAACACAGCTGTTGTCCAAAAGCTAATTCGTAGACCAGGGAGAAAAGGCAGTGAGAATAACCCGGTCACAGACTATTCTGGAAGGCTCCCCTGGTGATTTCATACCTGGTACAGTCAGCTTCTCTGACCACCTTTCTTTGGCATTATTTGCACAAGATGCCTAACGGACTGACCTGACCTGCTCTCACGAGGCAGCCCTTTTCTGATCTGGGCTCCATCATTCATTTTGTTCTTGAAATTGTATTGGCTCTGCTGACAAGGGCTAAGCCTATTAACAGCCTGGAACATTAGCAGAGCAGGGAACAAGAAGTCAAATGTTACGACTTAACATTTGGTCTTGCCCTTCTCGGCTCAGCCTTCCAGACAGACAGGATGTTGATAAAGACAAGTGTGCTTTTCTTTGCAAATAATAAAACCCATAAACATGCCCCTGGAGGGCTCCTTTTCATTTTATTTTTAAAAATAACAATAAACGGAGTCTCTGTCTTTCTTCCTCCCCTCCTCCAGAGCCATTTTCAAAGTAGAGGGGAATTGAACTCAATTGCCCTCTCTCTGGGAGGAAATCCCAGTGCCTCAGTGCCTTGTGCTGGTGAGAAGAGAAACCTCAGCCGTGGGTGCAAACACACCTGTGTGCATCATGCTCCCTTGTGGCTCTAGCCCCAAGTTGTGGACCTTCCTGCTCCAGGCCACAGGTAGTCATCGCTTGCCAGTTTATCTGGGCTCCACCCAGACTCACTGTCATTATAATAATCATGGCTACGTGCACTGAGCACTTACTACATGTTGGAAATAGTATTCAACCCTTTAGGTGGGTTACCTTAGTTGGTCTTCAAGATACACCTGTGAAGTTGCTATGGTTGCTGTGTTCATTGTGCAGGTGAGGATTATTTTGTCCCAGGACACACAGTTACATATATATATATATATATGTGTGGTGGCACTGGGATAGGAACCCATCCTCTTGGGTCTGTACCTTATGCTCTCAACTGCTATGCCCTGGAGCACACACGGTACTACTCTTCACCTCCCCAGTAGCCAAAACCCCTATTGGTACTAGCCCAAAGATTCCACCTGGGAGCCCATTTACCAGCTCTTTCCACCAGCCATGTAAGGGTTGGGCTTGGGAGAATAAGTTTTTTTTTGGTAGGTTGCCACTCATGGCAGCTCTTCAAGCAATCTCCACCAAGTCTCTAAGGGTCAACCTTCTTCTTGGAGATCCTGCTTATTCCTCCAGCTTTCGTTCCACCCACCCCTGTGGACTCTGACAGCTTCCATTACCACCTGTCTCCTGATTCCCAGATCTACACTTCTAACTGCTTGTTCGACATTTCCAGCTGAATGTGTCACGAGCACTGCAAACACAGCACAGCCCAAAGCAAGCTCAGTTGCTCCCTAGCCAAGAACAGTCTTTCCCTGATCTGGTAGATGCCTGGTCACCCCATACCCGGGCATCCAAACTGGGACTCCCTCATGTCGAGCCTCCTCTCCCATCCCTACTGCATAGATCGTCATGGATTTCCTTCTCGAAAAGTACTCTCACACAACTCCATCACCTTATCCCCACTGCCCTTGCCTTAGTTTGGGTTACTGTCGTGTCTCACTTTGCCACATCCTGAGATACAGAGAATATAAATTTGGAGTGATCTGGGAAGTGGTTATAGAGTGCAGGAAGGTGGAAAGAGGTCCCAGGTTACCAGCCTCACACCATTGAGGAAGGGAAGGCCATGCATGCCAGCCTAGGGTATGGCACACAGGAAGCCACCAAAGATACGTGTCTGTAGCAATTCAAAATCAAAGTCCTGGCTCCGGGGCATCTGATACAGTTTGGATATTTGCCCCCACCAAATCTCATGCTGAATTGTAATCCCCGATGTTGGAGGTGGGGCCTGGTGGGAGGTGTCTGGATCCTGGGGTGGAGCTTTCATGGATTGGTGCTGTCCCAGTAATAGTGAGTGAGTTATCATAAGACCTGGTTGTTTAAGTTTGGCGCCTTCCCCCACCTCTTGCTCCTGTTTTCACCATGTGACGTGCCCACTCCTACTTTGCCCTCTGCCGCGAGTGTAAGCTTTCTGAGACCTCATCAGAAGCAGAGCAGATGCTTGGCACCATACTTCCTGTACAGCCTGCAGAACCATGAGCCTATTAAACTTGTTTTCTTTATAAATTATCCAGTGTCAGGTATTTCTTTGTAGTCATGCAAGAATAGCCTAATACATTGTCTCAGCATCATAAAACTACATCTACAGAAGCCCCTGGATGCTACTGAGGATCATGTGGGTGGTCCACTCACTTTTACCTTTCTTCACAGATGCTGTTCCCTTTGCCCAGCATGCAATTCTCTACATTCAGATGCAGCCAAGTCCTGCTGTTCTCAAATGACCACCTCAGGGGTCACTTTCTCTTTGAAGCCTTTACTAACATTTCCAGGGTAGAAAGATTGCAGAGCTCTTGACACAGTTCCCTTGTAGCACACACCACATCATATCCGAATAAACCATAGATAGTTCTCTGTCCCTTCTACTCTGCTATGAGGTGCTTGGAAGCAAAAGCCATGCTTTAACTCTTTGCTTCTGCTCGCTTATGGCATAGTGAAAACAGCAAGGACTTTAAAGCCCAACTAAGGATACAAATCTCAGATCTGCTTTTATTTTTTTATTTTTGCTTATTTATTTATGTTTTTGAGACAGACTCTTGCTCTGTCACCCAGGCTGGAGTGCAGTGGTGCCATCTCAGCTCATTGCAACCTCTCCCTCCCGGGCTCAAGTGATTCTCCTGCCTTAGCCTCTGGAGTAGCTAGGTCTACAGGCACATGCCACCATGCCCGGCTTTTTTTTTTTAATTTTTACTTTATTTTATTTTTAGTAGAGATGGAGTTTCACCATGTTGGCCAGGCTGGTCTCAAACTCCTGACCTCAGGTGATCTGCCCCCCTTGGCCTCCCAAAGTGCTGGGATTATAGGCATGAGCCACCATGCCCGGCTTCAGCTCTGGTTTTAAAGAGCTCTGTGGCCATGGACCAATCACACTCTTTGATGCCCACACGTCCTGGTTCTGCAAAATAAAACAATCTTACCTTTCCTCCATCACTATTATCAGGATAAAATGGGACAATCCCTATATGTGGCTGACCATGTGACCTGGTGCACAGAATAAAATCAGCAAGTGGAAGCTATTTCAGTTAAAACTACAGAATAGATACTCAATAATTGTGGACAGAGATATGAGCTTTAAAAAATCAAAGGAACTAAGAATTGTAGCTCTTCAAAGTGAGGGGAGTGTTCTCTCCATGGACTTGTATGTGTTGAATGGTGGTCGCCCAAAACATATGTCCAACTCCTAACCCCCAGTACCTGTGAATGTGATCTTATTTGGAAAAATGGGTCTCTGCAGATGTAATTAAGTTTAAGATCTGGAGATGAGATGATTTTGGATTAGCTGGGTGGTCCCTAAATCTACAAGTGTCCTTTCACAGGAGACAGAAGAGGAGAAGACACAGGGAGACGGGCCCCTGAAGGTGGAAGCAGAGACTGGAGTTTTGCAGCTGGAAACTAAGGAACCGGGGCCTCCAGATGCTGGCAGAAGCAGATGAGATCCTCCCTGGGAACATCAGAGACAGCAAGGCCTACCAACGCTTTGATTTTGGACTTCAGGGCTCTAGGATTGTCAATAAACTGAATGAATTTCAGTTGTTTTTTGCCGCTGGTTGGTGGTGATTTGTTTCAGGATCCCCAGGAAATTAACGCACATGGTTAAATGCAAACCCCACCAACGGCCATTCTGCTCAGCGGATGGACCATGCCTCTTAGAGTTCAGGATGAACATCCAACTGGGCTAACACGGTTGATCAGAGTCTTCTTAAAGTCCTCAGCAATTTTACATTTTCAAGAGAGCTCAGTCTTCAGGGAGCTCTGTCAACTCTGAGCTCCATTTCCACTGGCTGTCAGCACATGGTCTTATGTTATTGGTGGTTCTTTGCAGTAGTTTGGGTAAATGTCCCATGGCTGGGAAATGAACGTCTCCACTCCTGAGAGACCTGGCCACCCAGGCTCCTGTGTGTCCTGACAACCCTCATGGACAGCAGCCTCAGAACAGTGTGTGGGCTGGGAAGGATCCATTTATCCCTCCATGGGAAGCATGCTTTCCTTCTCTACATCTTTTCCTTTCTTTTCTACTAGAAATATGTGTGATTTGCATAATAAGGCAGTACCTTAAATTTTGAAAGGCTCAGTGTTTAAACAAACAAAAAGCCCCTCAAAACAAACAAAAAAGCCTTTCCAAAAGGATACTTCTAGCATTAGGTCTAGACCCTTAAAACATTTTTTTTTTTCGTTTCTTTAAATTGCCTTATGGACCCGATGAAGAAAAAAGTACTAAGCCAAGTGTTGGGTAACCCAGAAACATCTGCATAAAGCAAGACCAACTTCAGCCCAGCATTGCTCTGCAGAAGCAGTCTGATCAGCCCAAAATGCTGGGAGTAGCCCCCACAGAGCCAAGCATACTGGGACCCTGCTACTCTTTTTCCCTCACACCCTACTAACTGCCTCCTGACAACCCTGTGCTCAGGAGAGAAACTCGAGGCTCAGAGAGGGGTCATCCACTCATTCCACAAACATTCACCCACCCAGGACCAGGTATTCTTTTAGCCAGTGTGGACGGAGCCATAGACAAGGTCACGAAGATGCCCTCTTCCTACAGCTTGCATTCTGGATGAGCAGAATGATGGTAAACAAGATCAACAATGGTATGTGCTAAGAGAGAGAGAAAATAAAAAGGGAGATAGTTCTAGGGTGGAGGCTCAGTTTTCTTTTATTATTTATTTATGTACTGAGACAGGGTCTTGCTCTGTTACCCAGGCTGGAGTGCAATGGCATGATTCTGGCTCACTGCAGCCTTGAACTCCTGGGCTCAAGTGATCCTCCCACCTCAGCCTCCCTAGCAACTGGGACTACAGGGGCATGCCTCTACGACTGTCCAATTTTTGCATTTTTTTGTAGAGATGGGGTTTCACCATGTTGACTAGACTGGACTCGAACTCCTGGACTCAACCAACCCACTGCCTTGGCCTCCCAAAGTGCTGGGATTATAGGTGTGAGCCACTGCACCTGGCCCAGGCTCTGTTTTAAATAGGGTGACCTGAGAAGGTTGCATTGGAATAAAGTCATGAAAGGAATAAGGAGGAGATGTGGATATTTTGGAGGAGAGACTTTCAGACAAAGGAGCTAGCAAGTGCGAAAGTCTTGAGGCAGGAGCATGTGGGAAGAATATTTAAGTCTGAAATATTAAATAACCACTGAAAGTCCCCCTTGGTTCTTCATGACTAATTTCTGACATTCTATCAATGTTCAAGGAAGAGTACCTGTTTAAAACAGGGGTAAACACTGAGGGTGTACTCAGGGATAAATGACTCAACTGTCAGCTTCAGAAGGGCAGAGACCACACCTGCTTTCCAAACGCCCATGTGCATTGGTTGGATCAATGAACAAATGCAGTAATGATTTTCGTAAAAGAGAAAAGATCTTCATGATTTCAAAGTAAATAAAAAGCACATTTCCTTCCACCCAGCTGAAATACAATCTGTCCAAATTTCATTATAGATGCAAAACCAAAGGCTAGGATTTTAACAACATAAAAGCATTTTAAAAATAAATAGAATAAACGGCACCATCTATGGGTAATGCATCTTTCTTTCTTTTATAAATATTAACTCCCACAAATAGAGATCTGTTATGTAACAAAGATGCTAAGTATTGCTCTTCTGCTCAGCAACCAACCAAACATTTGGCCGTTCTCAACTTTCTACTTACAATTAACTCCAACAGCCTGGAAACTTTAATAAGAACAAATAAAAGAAGTAAAGCAATGGACCCATTAGAAACGAACAGGCTGGGTGCGGTGGTGCACATCTGTAATACCAGCACTTGGGGAGGCCGAGGTGGGCAGATCACTTGAGCTCAGGAGTTCAAGACCAACCTAGGCAACACAGCAAAACCCTGTCTCTATAAAGAAATATAAAAGTAAGCCAGGGCATGGTAGTGCACTCCTGTAGTCTCAGCTACTTGGGAGGCTGAGGTGGGAGGATCGCTTGAGCCCAGGAGTTTGAGGCTGCAGTAAGCTGAGATTGCACCACTGCACTATAGCCTGGGTGGCAGATGGAGACCCTGACCTGACGAGAGAGAGAGAGAGAGAGAGAGAGAGAGAGAGAGAGAGAGAGAGAGAGAGAAATGGAGGGGGGGAAGAGAGAAAGAAATGGAGAAAGAGAGAGAGAGAGAGAGAGAGAGAGAGAGAAAGAGAGAGAGAGAAAGAAATGAACAGAAATGAAAACTTGGTGTTGAATTGCCTTGATCTTAGATTTTGGACCTTCCTGCACCAATTTAATCAGTTACCAAGTTGATCAAGTCTACCTCCTTAATTTGCTCACACCTGTCTTCTTTCTATTCTCACTACCTCTCCAGTAGGTCAGGCCACAAAAAATAGTCCCACTGGTCCCACAGCACCACCTCAAGCACATATTCATTAAAATAATCTTCCTGATTCTCAATGCCAATCACTCTGCTATACTTCTCTACATCCTCCCATGATTCCCTATTGCTACCAGGACACCGTTTAAACTCTGTGGACAGCACCATAGGCCCTTGGAGATCTGTCCCCCTCTGCCAGCATTTCCTCCCACTCCTCCCCTCATCCATTATCTACTAGCAGTACTTAATTCCTGGCCATGGTTAGCCAAACATGTCATGCTTTCTCTACTTCTGAGCCTTTGCAAACACCATTCCCTTTGTCTGGGACAGCCTCCATCCAGGTGTCCCCCAGGTAAGCACGTGCTTATAGTTTAAGTGTCAGCTCAAATGTTACTCCCATGTGAAGCCTGCCCTAATTTATCCCTGTCTAACTGGGAATTGAGTTTTCCGCCCCCACACTGTGCCATACCCATGCCTACATTTAGCATAATATCTCACTTATCACAGTGGCACATGTGGCTCTCTGTGTCCTGTGAGCATATCAAGGGCTGTGACTCCATTCACATCAGTACAGCTCCTGGGATGACAGGTGCTGAATACATACTTGCAAATGAAATAAATGATTGATATGGTTTGGATTTGGGTCACTGCCCAAATCTCATATCGAATTGTAATCCCCGATGTGGAGGAGGAACCTGGTGGGAGGGGACTGGATCAAGGGGGTGGATTTCCCCCTTGCTGGTCTCATGATAGTGAGTTCTTGTGAGATCTGGTTGTTTAAAAGTGTGTAGTGCCTCCCCCTTCTCTCTCTTCCTCCTTCTCCAGCCATGTAAGAGATACCGGCTTCCCCTTCCCCTTCTGCCATAATCATAAGTTTCCTGAGGCCTCCCCAGCCATGCTTCCTGTACAGCCTGCAGTGAGCCAATGAAACCTCTTTTCTTTATAAATTACCCAGTCTCAGGTTATTTCTTTAGAGCAATATGAGAACAAACTAACACAATGATAGTGTAGGAAGTCAGCCTTAGGAGGCCTTCCCTAGGGTGATTCACTCTCCCCAGACCAGCCAGGATCTCCGCCTCACTGAGGTGGTAACAGTGAGGTATAGTGGGCATGGAGTGGTCCTCAGGCCACAGTAGATACAGCCCTGCTCCACTTCTTACTGTGGGCCTGGACAAATGACAACTTTCTCTGTGTTTATAACACTCTCTTTAAACATGGGAATTTTATCATCTACTTTGCAAGGTTGTCAGAAGGATTAAACAAGAGGAAATGTGCAAAATGCTTTCATATCATGGAACAGACACTCAGTAAGTGGAAAGTGTTCAAAGACTGACTCTGCTACCAACGACTTGCACGTGGGACTTTAGGTACGTTAACCTCACTAAGCCTCAGTTTGCAAATAGGGAGAATAATAGAACCTGCCTCACTGCATTGTTGTAAGCACTAATGAAATGATACACATGACACCTAATCGTGAACATTTATCAAGCAGTTATTAATATTACTGTATCCAATAGTCTCTCCTGTTGTGCTAACTATTGCTCTGAATTATGCCAATCTGTAAGGTGTTTGAAGTTGGATATCATCTATGTATTTTCATTGTCATATCGTTGAGAGCGAGGGCAATGCTGGGAATAGAGTATTAATAGATGCTCATTAAATGTTAGTGGAGCCAATGCCTGAACGAATGTTTACTGCCCTTCCTGCCTCTCCAAACTAGACCTGCCCTTGAAGGCTCAGCACAAGCTTCTCCTCTCCTCTTGCCTCCTGTGGAATGTGACCTCTTCTGCTTTTGAACACTCATGACATTTGTGTGTCTCTCACATTTGTGTTTCCTTGTAGCATATTTCAGCCTGGAACCCTCCATGGTTATTTAAATTTCAACCAGCCCTGTCCCCTTTAACAGAGCTACAAATTGGTCAGTGACTGACTGCCCGGTCTATGCCCTGGAACCTTAAGTCCCAGCAAATTTTCCCATCCAGAAAAGTAGCCCATGACTGTGAGAAATGGTTAATTTTACAGGATTCGAGCAAGTCAAGAATGACTAGACATTCTTCCTGCTCCAGGAATGGCTAGTCAGCGATATATTTTCACAGAGGTACCATTTAAACAAACTCATAATACTCTGAGCAGAAGAATGTATTCAAATCCACCAAGCATAGCTCTTTGCAGCACTGAAGATTGCTGCTGTTTAAGCCAGAGGCACCCACATTAAAAATAAATGCTTAGTAGGGGAATATTTAATGACATGGAAAATGTTTCTATTACATTGTTGAGAAGCAAAAGCAGGTTACGAAACTGTATGAACAGCGAACTCTCATTTTTGTGAAAAAGGTATTTATGTATCACAGTATATAAATAGAGCAGGAGAATTATATACAGTAAGATATTAACAGCAATTAACTCTGGATGATGTAGTTACGCAATGTTCATTTGATCCTTTGTGTCCTTTCCTTTTTCTAATTTTTTTTTTTTTTTTTTACAATAAACACGTATTATGTAGCGGTCATAAAAGGCTAGACTAAGTTTTATTATCAGAGCAGAATAAAATGGTTAAGGGCTTTTGGATGCATGTATGTGATTTTGAGGGGGATGTACCACAAGGTCCATGGCCCTGGGTGATGGGTGTGGTCTTCCTACCTCTTTCTCCTCCTCAGCCCTCTGGGAAGCAGTGCAAATCCATGAGTCTCAGGCTTTTCTTAAAAACAGACAACTATTCCCTGAACCAAGATGTGATGGCCATTAGTAATTCTAATAGGGGCACCTGGGAGGACCTCATATTGCAACAGAAAGAAGGTATGAAATAAAGAATGCACACCCCTCACTGGCTCTTTAAATGTCAGTGTGCAGGTCTCAGCATTTATATCTCAGACATCCCCCAGAGAGCTGGACCCAACAGCTGCTGGGGAGGGAACCAAGAATTCAAGTAAATGTTAATTGGCACCAAGGTGTGACACAGGGGTCCTGAAAAGGCTATGCTGGGAAACCTCATCTTTCCCTATTCCTCTCTTCTTCCTTTAATGTGATCATCCATAAATCATGAAGGGGACTTGGTCAGTGGACACAGGAGGACAGAGGCTGTTTAACCCTTCCTATATGAAGACATCCATTATTCATAAGTGATTCTGCGACTATGACGGCACCATGTGGCCTGATGCTTGCATGGAAGTGAAAGCCCACAGCCAATCAACAGACTGATTCCTGACCCCCAGGTATCCAGGGAGCTATAAATTAGTAATTCCATATGGGAGTCCTTGATTGTTTTGCCCACAAATGTCATCTAAATGCCTGCCACTGGACTTATTAGTTATTTAGTTGGTTAAAAATACAATGAAGTGGACATTATAAAGAAAGTGAAAAGGTAACTTACAGAATGGAATAAAAATATTCAGCAAATCATACATCTGATAAGAGTCTACTATCCAGAACACTTATAACTCAACAAGAAAACTAAAATGTAGGCAAAATACTTGAATCAACATTTCTCTAAAGAAGATATACAGATGGCCAATGAACGTGTGAAAAAATGCTCAATATCACAAATCGTTAGAGAAATGCAAGTCAAAACTACGAGATGGCACCTCATAGCCACTAGAATGGCTAACATAAAAACCACCAACAACAGAAAATAACAAGGGCTGGGAGGGATGTGGAGAAACTGGAATTCTTGTATACTGTTGGTTAGAATATAAAATGGTATCACTGCTATGTGTAATACCACATATGGTACCAGTATGATGGTTCCTCAAAAAGTTAAACATAGAGCTACTACTTCTAGATATATATTACAAAGAATGGAAAACAGGCACTTAAACAAATACATGTACATGCACGTTCATAGCACAGCACATTAGCCAGAAGGTAGAAATAGTGCCAAATATCCATCAACAGACGGATAAACAAAGTTTGGTCTACCCATACAACGAAATATTATTCAGCCATAAAAAGGGATGAAATACTAATGCATGCTACAACATGGAAAAATCTTGAAAACATTATGCTAAGTGAAAAACTCCAGACACGAAAATGTCACAGATTGAATGAGTTCATTTATATGGAAGGTCCAGAATGGATCAATCCATAGAGACAGAAAGCAGGTTGATTTTTGCCACGGACTGGTGTAGGTGAGGAAGAAGAGGGAGAGGCTACTTAATGGCTCTGGAGTTTCCCTTTGGGATGATAAAGATATTTTAGAAGCAGCTAGAGGTGGTGGTTGCACAACATTGTGAATGTACTAAATGCCACTGAACTGGTCACTTTAACATGGTTAGTTTCATGTTATGTGAATTTTATATCAATTAATGTACTAAATGCCACTGAATTGTTCACTTTAACATGGTTAGTTTTATGTTATGTGAATTTTACATCAATTAAAGAAATACAAAAAAGAGCCTACTATGTGCTGGTTTCTGGGACTACAAAGGTGAGTGAAATAGTCCCAGACCTTGCTCTTACATAAACAATAGCCCAGTGTGGGAGGCAGATATTAATCAGATAAGTTTATGTTAAATTCTAATGGTGAAATGAGAGCTGAACAGGTTCAGGTGCCATGAAAGTACCTCCAAGAAGGACTTGAATGTCTCTCACAGACCAGGAAACTTCTCAAGGGATTGGTGGTTGAGCTAAAATCTGACAGGAGGTTAAGAGGTAATGAGGACAGTGGGATGGGGCAAGATGGAAAAATACTCCAGGTCATGAATGCATGTGCAAAGGCCCTGGGATGGGCATGGGTGAAGATGGAAACTGCCAGGCTGGAGGGCAGAGAGGGAGGGAGATGTGGTGTGAGCAGGGGCTGGATGGAGATGGACCAGATGGTGCTGGTCTTGCAGATCCACGGACAGGCTTAGATTGGTCTCCTGAGAGGAACAGGATGCCTGCGGGGTTGATTTAACCAGGAGGTTGACTTGATAAGATGGCTCTAGTGTGGGACACCTGTTTTTTTTTTTTTTTTTTTTTTTTTTTTGTAACAGCTTTACTGAGATACAATTCACATACTGCACAATTCACCTATTTAAAGTGTAGAATTCAACTGTTTTAGCACATTTACAGAGTTGCGCAACCATCACCATAATTGATTTTAGAACATTTTCATCACCCCAAAGAAAAATCCCATACCCATCAGTAATCACCACCAGCATTCATTTTCCATGGCTGCCGGAACAAAGTTCCACAAGCCAGGTAGCTTCAGCAACAAAAATACATCATCTCACAGTGCTCCGTTCATTTTTATGGCCAAATAATATTCTACTGTATAAAAATATTCCATTTTGTTTCTGAATTCATTAGTGGATAGGCCTTTGGGTTGTTTCCAGTTTTTAGCTATTGTCGTAATGTTGCTATTAATATTCACGTTCAGAGTTTCTTTGTGGATGTGTGTTTTCATTTCTCTTGGGTATTACACATTGTTCCCTTTAAACATTACTTTTCATGGGTTGGAGTTTTAAAACTGGAGTTGATGGATATCACAGGGAATAAATTCTGGAGCCCTGTTGACCCCAGAAGTTGTTTGTGAAATTACTGTTTCATAGAAGGTTGTTGTTACATGGGAATCTTAACAGGGCCTGGCATGACTTGGTTGTGATTTGCGAATCTACCACTGAAGTAGGTGAGGAAGAGAGTGAATGGATCTCTTAAGATCCATAGTGAATCGCAGGAACGGAATGCCATCCCTGTGAGGCAGATGAGGAAACTGAGCGTGCAGGAGCTACCGTGACTCACTGGTATGTGGTTGGTAAGAGGTGAGGCCAAGATTTGAGCCTGGGTCTGATCTCAGAGCAGCAACTATAAGTGGCACACCCTATCCAGATCCAGGTATTTGGTTCTCGGCCTGGAGTCATAGCTGCTTTTCCTCACCAGTGTTTTTGAGGCACAGGCTCCCAAGAGAACACCACCACAGAGGCCTGGAGGGCTCTCCCTGCTTGGAGCTAGGAAGTCAAACATGTCAACAGTCAGGCCAACCTTGAGGCTCTAGACTTTGGAGGCAAGCTCAAGTGCATGAGTACAGTTTCTAAGAATGGAGAGCGGGGCGCTCCCATCTGATGCATCAAGGGTGCACACTGAGACAAAAAATAATGACGACAATAGCAACATCAGCATAATGACAACATCTGCTGCCATTTCCAGAGCATCTTCTATGACCCAGGCACTTCTCAGTTTATATGGTAAATTGTATCAGTTATGGCAACTGTGCATAGGTCCCTTTGTTAAGTAGGATCCCAAGGTTATATCTGGACTCAAAGGGCAAAAGTGTTGCCATTGATTAGTGACGTCTACTATGGGTACAAAAAAAGGGCAGAGAGAGCGTGTGTCACAATGCTGGTCACTGTCCTTCCTCTAGTAGTTTCCTTCCTTCCACAGGTTTGGTGGACACCTCCATGCTGCCAGACTATCATTCTGGTTTTTTGGCTGAACTCATTGGTGTCCTGACCCACCACTGAATGCTGACTATGCAGAACTGAGCCACACCCACCAGTACTAAACCCAAGGATCCAAACCATTTAAAACACACAAAGTTTGGTTCTAGCTCATTTGTTGGGAGCCACATAATCACCTCCTAGGCATACTCCAACCTTACTCCCTACCTCCCCAAATTCAATGATTCAAGGTTCTTTCAGTGTCTAAATCTTTTTTATTCTTTAAATTTCTCAGCAGCTCAGCAATGTGTCACTGCATTGTGTGCAGTCATAAAAATAATATTAATGTTTCATAGTGTGAGACGATGTTCTTACAATATTCTGTGGATGAAAAATATTGAGTGTGTCAACATGTTCAAGGCCTAAAAAGAGAGCTTCATCACTCAGCCCATGCTCGCTGTAAGTACTGTATACATTTCAATCCTTTATGTGTGAAACTTAATGAGTTTGGATTCTTTGCCTCATTGGTCATACGGCTAGGAAATAAAACAAAAGAAAAGGCATAACTTTCCCACATTTAAATTTTAAACGCATCAAATCCTTCAAACAAACCAAACAGAAATGATTACTGAAATTTACAGGAGAAATGATGGATGATTTGAGTTCCCAAAGCATATTTTGGGTCTGTTCTGAATTCTTCTAAATCACGAATGCCATGTTTGGCTATTATACACGTTCAATAGCTTTTCCTCTGCCCATGTCCCAGAAGTGGCCAGGACTAACATCGAATAACTGGTGAGTGAGAGGTAGAATATTCAATTCAACGGATCAGGGATTTATTTTGGGGCCATATGGTGCCAGGCACTGTGCTCGGTACTGAGGACTTAAGAGGTGAACCTGACACTGACAGTATGTCCATCCAGGTGAGACAAGATGGTCCAGGAGGGAGAGTACGAGAGGAATGAAAGAGAGTTTTAGAAAGTGGAATAAAAGACCAGGTACAGTGGTTCATGCCTGTAATCCCAACACTTTGGGAGGCCAAGACTGGTGGATCACCTGAGGTCAGGGGTTCGAGACCAGCCTGACCAACATGATGAAACCCTGTCTCTGGCTCTTCCCAGCTACTCGGGAAGCTGAGGCATGAGAATCGCCTGAACCCAGGAGGCGGAGATTGCAGTGAGCTGAGATCATGCCATTGCACTCCAGCCTGGGCAACAAGAGCGAAACACACACACACACACACACACACACACACGTGGAACAAAAAATACCTAGTTATCAATTAGGGTTTTGATGATGACTATAAAAATAAATAACATCTATTGATCACTTAACACACGTCAGCCTTTGTGAGTTTTCTGGAAGTTATCCCTGTTTGACTCTCACTGCATCCTGTGACATGCGCGTCACCATCTGACCCACTTCATAGACGAGAAAACTGAGGCTCAGAATGTTAAATGACTTCCCCTAGTTAGTCCAGAGGAAGTGACAGAGCCAGGATCTGTCCCCATGCAGAGCGACTGCTAAGCTCTGTGGCCAGAGTGCACATTTCACATGAGGAACGAGGGGAACAAGGTACCAGTTTGGTGGCTAGCTTCTAGCTCAGGCACCTAGCTGGATGGAATTGAGACAAATCATAGGATATGAGCAAAAAGAAAATGCAGTTTATGAAGACAAGAGAGGGAGTAATTGAGGGGTGAGTTACAATTGAGAAGGAAAAAGGGAGAATAAACTTTACCCCTGGTCCTCCTCAGGAGCAAAGTGCCTGTGCTGGATTCTCACAGCACATGCCAGCGTCACATTAAGGAGTGGCAGACCCAATATTTCTTGATTATCTGATATGGTAAAAGTGTATGGTCACCATTACCTGGGAGTACAAACTCAGGGCCTGTTATCTCATGTTCAAGATCATTCTTTCAAATTTGCTTAAACTTAGATTCTATTAGCCTAATTCAACACACAGATAATTTAAGTGATCAATAGCTTACCGCTTTAAGGGTTAGTTTTTTTTTTTAAAGAAGTAAAAACTTTGCCCAATATCAAGCTGAGAGAAATGGAAAGAAGACTGTTAGAGCTTCTTCCAGGATGCAACCGTCAACTGTGTTTCTGTCAATGAGCTGTTCTAACTGTCCCCCATGCGACAATTTTCCATCTTTTGATTCTCTTGCAGATAAAACATGCAGGCTGCTTTCTCAGTAGTAAAATAAGGTAGAAAACCCATACGGAGCAAATTGGGTGAAGATTTCCGCTGGGAAATTCTCCCTAATATTCTGGTAATGACATAAAGTGAAAAGGACTGTTACGATGTTTGTGAAAATATGTGTATGTCAATGGGGTCTCTTTTGGCTTTCTTTGGTGAATGTGGTTCCCTCACACTGGTGAGGAATGCAGCTCCTCTGCTTTTGAATGTTTAGCTGGAGGTGCTGGCCCTCCGGTGGGGCCAGAAGGTCCATATATATATATATATATATATATATATGGAAATTGCACAGGGGAAATTGCCTGCATTCTGCTAACACCTGGAATGTCTTTTATATATATATAAAAGGATGAGATATAAAAATATTAATGTATATATAGTATATAATTTATATATACAATATATAATTTATATAAAATAATTATAATTATAGTTTCATTTATAAATTTATATAATTATGTTTTTATATAATTATATAAATATAAAAAATATGATTTATATAATTATATAATTTTATATATTATAAATATAAATATATACATAATACATTTATATATATATTTTATATATAGACATACAAAAGGATGAGAAAGAATCTCTGGGAATACTGGGATGGACTTTGTCTCCCGCTGTTGAGGTCCCCAGCTGTCTTTTCCAGCGATCGCACACACTGTGCTAGTTCCTTCCCACAGCAGCCTAGTAAAGCAGTGAGGCTGTTCCATGCTAGACCATGAGTGCAGTGAGGGCAGCAGTACGTTTTTCCTTGGCTTTGCCATTCTCACTGCCTGATGCAGGAACATGATCAGAACTCAGAAGGGGTTGGGTTAAATGGCAGACAGAGACATCATCTTGTGGGGCAGACACAAAGTCACATCCCTGAGACAAGTGTCATCAGAGACAAGGTGTGAAAGGTGGGGATTTTAGAAGGTGGGGTGAACAGACAGAAAAGACCCCATGTGGCTCTCCTGCTAGTTCTCCAGGTGCTTTTGTGGCCACTAAGGGAAGTGGATACTCTGGTTGGCATCTACGATGCAAGACCTATGCTAATGAAATCAACAGCATGAGTTAGAATCCTGTGTGCTCAGTTTCCTTTGCTTTGCTTTCTGGTCAACAATAGAGCTTTTTCCCGTTTTGTAAGAAAACACAGGCTACACAGGACCAGGGACCTGAGTCTGAGAAAGGGAATGAATGATGATCAGTTTAAAACCACCAGCTCCTGGCCGGGCATGGTGGCTCACTCCTGTAATCCCAGCACTTTGGGAGGCCCAAGCGGGCAGATCATGAGGTCAGGAGTTCGAGACCAACCTGGCCAATATGGTGAAACCCTGTCTCTATTAAAAATACAAAAATTAGCCAGGCGTGGTGGCATGTGCCTGTAGTCCCAGCTACTTGGGAGGCTGAGGCAGGAGAATTGCTTGAATCCGGGAGGCGGAGGTTGCAGTGAGCGGATCTTGCACCACTGCACTCCAGCCTGGGAGACAGAGTGAGAGTCCATCTCAAACAAAACAAACAAACAAACAAAAAAACCACTGGCTCCCCTAGACAGGCAGACAGGCAGAAAGCCAGATGCCTAGATATCTCTGAGCCCATGTCCTATGTCTTTGTGAAGAGAGGATAGAGAACTTGTTATCTTGGGAAGAAGATAATTAGGAATCTGGAGGGATTTCTCCACTGATCCTGATGGAAATTGTGTAGGATACTTTTAGAAAAAAATAGAAAAATGTATTTTTACTAAACGTATTCTTGCATTTATTCAAATATCTTTCGAGCATAATTTCCAGAGGAACAATAGCAACATGACTACAGCCCACTACCCCCTGCAACTTGTGTAAAGTTACTCCCCAGGGAAGGGGAACACACTGTTTTACCAGAGATGGCCTTGAGCAGACTGGCTTATGGGACAATCTGTCAATCAACTGGTAGCCACATGTACTGTATATGCCAACATGGTAGAGTGCAGTGTGGAGCTGGTTCCACTTAGGAGAGGCAGGGGAGGTTTGGTGGGGGTGTTTAAGCTGGGTCTGAAAACATTGGCAGGAGTCTCCCGGGTAGATGAGGGAAGGAAGAGTGCACAGGCTGAAGGAACAGCATGTGCAAAGGACAGAGGGCAGGTAAGGTCCTCGTAGGTTTGTGGAATAACATTATATTTGGCAGGAATCTAGGGTGTTCAGAAGGAGGGCAAGGAGAGGAGGCCAGACAGTGGTTTGGGACTAGATTATAAGGAATTTGGAGTTGCTGCACGAGGCAAGGAGGAGCCATCAGTACTTTCAAGCAGAGGAGAATGTTTCAGAAAAGGAGAATGTTCTGGAGGCAGTGAGAGAATGGATGGAGCTGGGAGCAGAGAGGCAGTTCTGAGACTCTGCAATGGTCCAGGAAAGAGAGGCAAGGAAGTGGACAGAGGCCCCAAAGGAACAGAATAGTGAGCGAGTGGCTTTGGGAGCTGATTATGAGGAGCTCTGGAGGATGAACTGGGACTGAGGGAGGAAAGGGAGAGTGAGGATCCTTTATAACTGCTGGAAAAGACACTGTTACAGACGTTGTAGATGTTAGCAGAATGCATGCAATTTCCCCTCTGTCTTCTCAATCCTTCCCATCTACCAGCAAGGAGGCATTTATTGCTGGTGCCCTTTGTTGAGTCCAAACCCTGGCCCCACTTGGGAGTTGGCCAGATTTGCTCTGTTGGGTTCACTATCATCCCCTAAAGCCATAGCAAGGCCAAAGCATGTCAAACTACATGAACTGAGCTCAGAGTAGAAACAATGATTCATCAATAACTCAGTGACATGTGTGGACATTCATTATGCTCAGAAACCTCATAAATGAACCGTGAACAAGTGACTGTTGAATTTGGAAATGACATATAAGACTCAAGAAGAAGGACCAGAATTTCATCCTGTTTGTTCTTCCTAGGAGATAAGGGAATTTTCTGGTTACCACTCTCCAGTTCATCTTTATAAGAAATTAATATTTTTAAAGGCCAAACTCGTGACTTCATTTTTCATCTTGACAGCTTCTGAAATGCAGACAGATTTTGCATCAGATCGGTTTTTTTCCTTTTGTTTTGGGGGTGAGTTTCATTTTATTACACCAGCACATGTATTCAGACCAATGAATGCCTTTGAAATGATCTTGGGAGGAGAAGAGAATTTGATTTAAATGGCAAGCTCTGCTAACTGGACAGTTGGTGCGCATCCTGTCTGCTTGTGAGCTGGGTTTGGAGGTGAAGTAACGAGGTGTACATGCTGCTGATTCCCCAAGTGAATGTGGGCAGCACTCTGTGCAGAATGTGATGAGTTGGGATTTGGTTGCAGTTAGAGGCAACAGAATTTACAGGGTTAAAACTTGTGTCTAGGCCAGGCATGGTGACTCACGCCTGTAATGCCAGCACTTTGGGAGGCCGAGGCTGGCGGATGATGAGGTCAGGAGATCAAGAGCATCCTGGCTAACACGGTGAAACCCCACCTCTACTAAAAATACAAAAAATTAGCCAGGCATGGTGGCAGGTGCCTGTATTGCTAGCTACTCAGAAGACTGAGACAGGAGAATGGTGTGAACCCAGGAGGCGGAACTTGCAGTGAGCCCAGATTGCGCCGCTGCACTCCAACCTGGGCAACAGAGCGAGACTCCATCTCAAACAAAACAAAACAAAACAAAACAAAACAAAACAAAACAAAACAAAACAAAACAAACAAACAAAAAACCTTGTGTCTAGACATTTTCTTGCTTTAAAAAATTTTTTAAATAAGTACATATTTCTGCCTTAGACATTTTCACATGCATCAGCTCTGCCATTTACTAGCTAAGTCTTATGCAAGTGACTCCTGTGCCTCAGTTTCCCTGCCTGCAACTTGTACATGCAGATATTTCTAATTTTACAGGCACGCCCTGGACTCAAGGGGCACTCATTTATCTCTGATTCATCTCTAGTCTCTGTGAGTTCCCCCACTATGTGCCAAGAACCAGAAATACAAAGTTAGATTGATATGGCAAATCTTATACAGACTCACAGACTGCTAGCGAAGGCAAAGAAGTCAATGGTTTTAGAGAACATGGTGATGAGAGCCATGACTGGGCACTGGGAAAGCCCAGAAGAGTGGCAGCTAAGCCTGGCTGGGGAGTCAGGGATCTCCTGGAAGAGGGGAGGCTGAATCTGAATTTTGAACAAGCAGGGGTTGGCTGGATGGCAAATGGGGAAATTGTAAGAACTTTCAGGCACAGGCAGGACAGAAGCACAGAGCCTAGAATTGTATGACACACAGGGAATGGCAGGTGGTAAATCTCCCAGGGATGGAGGGAATGTGGGGAAATGGAGAAAGAATAGGCGAGGGATGAGGGTGGGAATAAGGAGAGCATTTCTCTTTCACTGTGTTTTTGTTTTTCTTGGTTGCTGAGCTTTTCTGGAGGAGTGATTCTTAGGAGCTGAGAGCTCCTTCTCTTCTCTGGGATTCTGCCTCTGGAAGTAACATGCAAAGAACACCAGGCAGATGAAAAATGATGAGCTAGATTATTATCTGAGCAGGTGGTGACAACCCCGAGGGCAGAGTGCTGTCATAAAGTGAGCCGGAGAGCAGGGCTTTGCCTGAGAGTGACCAGAACCTCCCATTAGATGCTCTGCCTGGCCTCATCAGATGGTATGAGGAGGGTAAACCCATGCCTGCTCAGGGCATGGGTGAGTCCAGGAAACAGAAAGCACAAAAGGGCTTGCTGCACCTGGATGGAGAAAGTAGAAGAGGGAGAATGGAGAATGGAGGTGGGGTGCTGCCTTTGAGAGTCAGGGACCTTATCTAACAGTAAATGTGGCTGGAAGGGCGTTTCAGTTTCCCATGATCATTTAGCAACTTGTCTGCCTATGACAGGAGTGAGTAAGGGATTGAGAAAGAAGCTGGAACTCCCATCCCAGCAGGCCACCCCTGCCTCATGGGCGGAAAAGGGCAGATATTCTTTATGCATTGAGGTGCACGTTAAAGAAAGGGAAGAACAGTCCTTCCTTCCTAGCACAGAGTGGGTGCTGGGCAACAATGCTGACCCTTGCTTCCACCGCAAGCAGAGGTAACTGGGCTGCTACTATCAAATGTCTGGACATCCCCAAGAAATTGGAAGACCACTGTGGTACTGTCAGGCCAATTTAGAGCCCAACACACCATTCGGGGCATCTGAGCAGGTGGCAACTTCCATAGTCCAAGTCAAGAGAGGGATGAACACAGTTCTATAGCCTTGCAAATCTTCTCACATCTGCTTTACAACTCAACTGAGTCCCAGTCTTAAACAACATGGAATGGTGTGCAAATGCGATAGCATGAGAGGTGGGTGCTGAAAGAAGAAAGATCAGACAAGTTACACATTTACAAACTGGTATCACAAAAGAAAAGTCATAAGCCAGAAAAGAATAAATCAGTTAAAAGCAAGGAAGAGAAAGGAGAATGCCCAGAAGTCCCCATGCAGCAGGAAAAAGCGTGAAGAAGGAGATGAAAATCCATCACCTTCAGCCACCACATAAAGATCACATTGCTCAGATGTTCCACTGCCTCATCCTTCCTCTCAGGGAGTTCTGAGAATTCATCCAAGCAGAGAACAGGAGATGAATTAAATGTCACCAAATGTCCTCAAGGAGTGGAATCATTTGTGACAAAGAAGCACTCTTGGGGAAAGAAGAGACTTGGTAATCAGTCCTTCCGAAAAACTCTGCAACCAAGAAAAATAAAAACAGTGGAAGAGGAACAGAAATCCCGAGGGGCATGTGAGGTCAGGGTTGTCAGGGCTGGAGAGAGTGGTCCATGCCTATAGCTTCGAGAACTCTTTTGGATGGCATCCAGTAGGAGTCTGGAGTCAGGGTACTATGAGGGCAATTTTAGCCAGAAACCGAGAAGTAAGCCTTTGGCCAGATCTGAATAATTGCTTTTCTAGAGGACAAGAGTCTGAAAATGATCACTGGGCCTGAAGAGTATTGGAGAACTACAACCGTGCAAGAGGACCCACAGACCTGGCAGGTGCAGGGCAGGGAAGCAACGCAGGGAGAGACTCAAAAGCACTGAGGAGCGAGAGATAAAATGAGAAGTTCCCTCTGCCATGGTGATCCTATTTGGTATTTCATTTGTATGAACGAGACTGTTTCTAACTGAAAGAAAAAAAAAACCAAAAACCAAACCAAAACAAAACTGTTTGCAGCATTTATTGCAGGACTCAGAGAATTGTGCTGTGGTGGACATGGGGTCTCTGGATCCAGGGCAGAGGAGGGCTGCCTTTCTCTGTCCTCCCTACTCTTCTCTCTGGCCTCTGCACAGACTATCCCTGATCCCTGAATGTATCAGACATTATTCTTACCTTTTTCCCACTCGGTTTAAGATTCATCCCTGCTGGGCGCAATGGCTCATACCTGTAATCTCAGCACTTTGGGAGGCCGAGGCAGGTGGATCACCTGAGGTCGGGAGTGTGAGACCAGCCTGGACAACATGGTGAAACCCCATCTCTACTAAAAATACAAAAATTAGCTGGGCATGGTGGCAGATGCCTGTAATCCCAGCTACTCAGGAGACTGAGGCAGGAGAATCACTTGAACCCAGGAGGCAGAGGTTGCAGTGAGCTGAGATCATGCCATTGCACTCCAGCCTGGGTGACGGAGTGAGACTCCATCTCAAAAAGAAAGAGTCATCCCATATGTCACCCTTTTCAAGAAGCAGCCCCTCCCCTCCTTACTGCCCCTTGTCTGGGTTTATGCTAATACCTTTATGTCACATCACTTACCCAATCGTTCCCTGATTACTTGCTTTCCTGCCACTTTTCCCCACTAGATTTTGAACTACTTGAAAACACATACTCGGTCCAATTTGCATCTCTGGGGATTCGCCTGGTGCCCGGTACACAGAAGGCACCTGATAAATACCAACAGTTCTACCGATACTAGAAGCACCTCTCAGATGTTGAACACTTACTTGCAAAACACCAGGCGTGGTGCTAATCATTTCACATATTTGACCTCATTTAGTCTCACAACTGCTCTGTGAGGAAGGTTCTACATCCCCATTTTGCAGATGAAGAAACTAATGATTAAGGTTGTTTATTTCAGTCGTACAGGCAGGCTGTGAAGACACTGAGTTTCATACCTGGGTCTCTCAGATTCCAGGATCTGCACTCACAGTAACTAAGTGGAATAAACAAAATGACCCATCACACTTCAGTTTCTAGATAGTACTGGTGCCAAGTTACCTAGAGAGATAGCAGGTCAGCTCCGCCAGGGAGCGGAGGAAAGGCAGAAAATAGGGCAGGAGGCTTTGGTTTGGGGATAGTTATACGCCACTTGACACTACTGGGTCTGTTTTTCAAGAAGACTTGTCCAGTATACGTACTGATACACACACACACACACACACACACACACACACACACACACACACACACCTTCCTAAAACTGGTCTTTTCTAGAGGAAACTTGCACTTCAGTCAAAAGGATTCGTAAGGCTATATGTAAAATTTCCAGCAAATCAAGCACATTGATTACTAACAGGGACAGGATAAATTGTCACCACTCCCAAAAGACTTCAGCTTAACCAATTTTAGTTGACATTAAATTCTGAACATCTCAACCTTAATTAATGCATTTGTTCAAAGTCATTCTTTGTCTTTGTACGTTGCCTTAAATTTAACCTTTTTTCAGGATGTAAAATTGCAGCTTCAAAAACATTTTTATCATGTTGTATTTGAAGTGAATAAATGCAGTTGTTCGTCTCAGGAGTCCATCCTGGTTCCATAACTGTTTAAAACCTCCAAAAAGAATCACCATTCACTCCAAGTTAGTAATCTTGCACAAAGTCATAATTCAGTAATGCTTCCCCATGTTATTAGGCTCTGATGGAGGCTCCTAAGAAAAGGAAGCAGCTGGTAGATGCCACTTCTTGCCCCTCTTTGCAAATCCATGGGCTATTCCTGGAATGTGGCAACAGGGAGAAGTTTGTTCATTAATTCACGCATTATTCACATGCTTACTCTGTACTTCTGATCATGAAAGGAATCTTATAGACCAGCTAATCCAATCCTCCTTCTATTACAGATGAGGAGACACACCCAGAGAGAAAAGGGGACTTGTCCAAAGGGGACTTGTCCCTCTGCTAGCCTGCCATAAGCTCAGGACAAAATCCAGGTCCTCGTCCCTCTTGGCTACCCACAGTCTAACCAAATCTACAATACTCAGGGTCCTTTATAGTAACAGTAGAATAGCACTTCTAGCTAAGTTTCAGATGCATGTTTATCAAGTCTGGTATCAGTTTTATAGGAATACAGACATGATTTATTTCTTGATATTCTCCTCCCTTCAAGATTACTTTTGTTCTAAGTATCTTCTACCCAAAATAGACAGGCAGAAACCCTCCATGTGGGTAACAGACATCAAAAACATTCTTTGCCAAACCTACATGGCATGAAGTTTGAAGGTTCATTAAGAGCAAAGATAATCTATTCACTTAAGATACGTTTTACCTCAAATCTTACATCTGTAGGACTATTTATTTTCATGGGTCTCTTCTTACTCGTGCAGATTTATGTGTGATTGCCAAGCTTCATGAAATAGGCAAATAGAAATTAAACATCTAAAAATACATAGAATCCAAATGTAACCCAGTGTTGTTTCTGAATCCGATTGAGACAATTGCTTCTTGTTCACTGTGGGTTACATAAGAAAAGAAGTTGGTGCTGTTTGCTATTTTTTTTTTTTTTTGCTATACATTTTGCAATTTTTTTTTTCTATTCTGGTGGTAGAGCTGAACTCCTCTGCTGACACAGGAAGATGAAAAGTTCTTACTCTCTGACAAGGATCCTGATGCACCATCTAATGCAATCAAGAATTCGATTGCCCTATCCAGGTCAGAAGATTCCAGTTCTGAACTATCCTTTTGGCACCCAGAGTTCCACTTATGTCAGAGCCTCCAAATAAAACAACATGAGACCCTTACAAGGCTGGAGCCCCTATGCAGACTTTTGCACTAGTCTGAGATCTAAACTGTGGAAGAAACCTGCATATCACCATGAGCTCTCCAAGGTCCTGGCCATATTCTCTGGATACGGATTTCTCAGAATTCTGCTCTCTGGGATCTTGGCTCTGAGGCAGTCGCTCCACTGGATTCCAACTTGTGACTCTAACCATTTGTATCATTCACCTCCCATCCTCTGGACCTCTGAATCACCATTTGACTTTGATGCTCTGTGTTTAGTTTAGTCAGATTCAGACCAGTGGTTGCTTTTAAGGAACTACAAAACAGTGTTGCTACTGAGCTGTGGAACAAGTTGTAGTTGATGATACCATTATAGCAATCACCAGGCACATTTTATTCCGTATATCCTATGAACAATAAGAAATTCAGGTACATTATCTCTCAAAATTCATCATCACTTTCTATATTAGGTAGTATCATTGTGGAAATAAGAAAATGAAGGAAATTCTGCTTAAGATCATTATAGAAAATAAATGACTTTTAACATGTAAAGTGCTTAGACCAGTGCTGATAGCCTAGTAAATACTCAATAAATGTTAGCTGGTAATAGTCTTTCTTCTTATATTGTGCTACTATTGACTTAAATGTAGAGCCCTTGCAGAAGGGGAGGAAAATATACTTTGATAGCATGCCCTCCCTTGCCTGAAGTATTTTTTTTTTTTCTGAGATGGAATTTCCCTCTTGTAGCTCAGGCTGAAGTGCAAGGGCACGATCTCAGCTCACTGCAAACTCGGCCTCTCAGGTTCAAGTGATTCTCCTGCCTCAGCCTCCTGACTAACTGGGATTACCAGCATGCGCCACCACACCTGGCTAATTTTTATATTTTTCAGTAAAGATGGGGTTTCTCCATGTTGGTCAGGCTGGTCTCAAACTCCCGACCTCAGGTAAACTGCCCGCCTCAGTCTCCCAAAGTGCTGAGATTATAGGCGTGTGTCACTGCGCCCAGTCTGAAGTCTCTTTTGAGGGAATGAGAGAAGAACTTGAATGAGTATGTTTCAAGGGAAGAAAAGAACAGCACACAATCAAAAATGATTTATTGGTTTGGGAGTCACAGAAGGTCTGAGAGGAGAATTAAATAATAATTAAAAAACCTCCAGAAAATGTAGCATGAACTTACAGGTGATTATACTTCTTACTTGTTCTAATTTGCTAGACATACCCTTTCCCTTCCAGGTTAATCTGCTCAACCCTCAGCCCCCGAGGGGGCAACCTTATGGAACATGTGTCCTTGCCACAGCACCATGGCTCACTAGGCCAGGGGTGGTCATACCCCAAAGGGAAACCAACTCATATGATTAAGGTTGAGTCAATCATTGTAATCTCTTGGGAATTTGGAATTGAAACTTGGAGAGACTAAGTAAGTAGGTAGCAAGGCAAAAAGATGTCAATACAGAGAAAGAAGCTAAGTAATACCAATGGCAGAGCACACAGAAGGGAGGCCCAGGGACCAATGACCATTTTTTTTCTCATCAACATTATAGACAAGCAACACTAAGTGAAACTCTAAATAGTAGATCTTCAGGAGTTGCTCATCTTGTAGGAATGAAACTTTGTACTTGTTGACTAACACCACAGCAATCCCCCTCCCCCAACTCCCCAAAACCATTTTCCCACGCAGCTTCCATGAGTTTGACTATTTTAGATTCATTGCATATGTGGTATCATGCAATATTTGTTCTTTTGAATCTGCCTTATTTCACTTAGCATAACATCCTCCATGTTCATCCACGATGTTGCAGATGGCAGGATTTTCTCCTTTTTAAAGGCTGAGTAGTGCTTCATTGCATTACCTATCAAATGCAACTTTTATCTTTGTAGCATTAGGTTTCAGAGCTGGAAACTATGAATAAAAGTAAGAGAGAAGAATTTTGCTCAATCAGAACTATGAATATGTCTATTATATTCCAAACTCCATGAGAGGGAGACCTCTCCTATCTCGTTCATGCCTCTGCTCAGCTCTTGTCCAGGTACTAACACAGAGTAGCTACTCAATCTGTATTTATCGCATAAAGAACTAAGGAGACAATGGGTTCTATTAGAAGGAGCTGGGGTGCTGCAGGAAGTTGAAGAGATTTGGGTTTCATGAGTTCCAAATCTGCCACTGTCAGTACAGGATGTATCAGGCGATGAAGCCTCCATCGTTTGAATAACCAACATGTATATCGGCCAATTGTTTGATCTGATTTAATCTTTTATTTTTTATTTTTAAAAATAAAAGAAATAGAAAACTAATTATCAATCAGAGAATTTGGGCAGGCACGAAAGCACCAAGTTTCAAAAAGACGCTGTGGTGCCTTCGGCTTCTTGGCTTCCAATCCCTGTTCTTTGGGACAGTAGGAAAGTTGCTTGGCCACTCTGTGCTTCTTATCTGGAAAATGGTTAGAATTAAGGTGAAAAATGGGTAGAATTCAGTCGTCTACCTCAGAGTTTTCAATTTTTCTTTTCTTTCTTTTTTCTCTTTTCCCTTCCCTTCCCTCCTCCCTCCTCTCTTTTCTTTTCTTCTTCCCCTTCCCCTTCCTCTCTTTCCTTTTTTCCTTCCTCTTTCTTTCGTTCTTTCGTTCTTTCTTTCTTTCTCTCGTGTTTTGCTCTTGTTGCCCAGGCGGGAGTGCAATGGCGTGATCATGGCTCACCACAACCTCTGCCTCTCAGGTTCAAGCGATTCTCCTCCCTCAGCCTCCCGAGTAGCTAGGATTATAGGCATGCACCACCATGCCTGGCTAATTTTGTATTTTTAGTAGAGACAGGGTTTCTCCATGTTGGTCAAGCTGGTTTTGAACTCCCAACTTCAGGTGATCCACCCACATCGGCCTCCCAAAGTGCTGGGATTGCAGGTGTGAACCATCACGCCCGGCCTTCAGGTTTTCAAATAAAAATTAAAGATGATGGCACATGTGAGGTGATCAACACAGTGCCTGGCTCATCATAACAACTCACAACATTATTATTCACTCTCCTCACCCACAGAACTGCTGCCTTAACTTTTCAGAATACAGTCTTTGCATTTCTCTGTCTTCACTCTGCCCTCCTAGATCCTGGCAGTGGGTCTTAACACGATAGCAGTTTTTAAAAGAAAGGAGTTCACCTTCCCTTTAGCTCCCACCAGGAGCTCCTGGAGAGGGCTCCAGCATGACTAATTTATGAGATGCTGGCCCCACTGAGGGAGGTGGGCCTGTGGTCCTCCACAGTGTTGGACACTGACCTCTCTGTCTGCCCTGGTGTCACAGACACAGAGGACCTGATGTGACTGTGGACACCCAGCTTCGGATACCAGCACACTAGGCATGACCACAGATCCAGTTTTCCCACCTACCCAAGTGGGTAAATTATTTAAAGAGGTACCTTTTCCCTGAAGTTATTTCTCTGTTGCTCTCATTAATTCATAACAAGGGCCCACATGAGTTACTGTAAGTACTAGGTATTGCAACAAAGTTGAAATGATGTCAACTAAATTAACTGGAACACTAACACTCAAATAAAGGCAATTTAGCTTTTGAAAAAAAAAGGGAAATAAAAGTTCCACTTGCATTCATAAATGTTACATGTAGACTCAGATGCCTCTCTGACTATATGCAGATTTAAAATATAAATTATTTAAGGTGCCCAAGACCTGTGGTCCACGTTGCTTATTCTAAGGCAGTGACACATACATTATTCATGCATTCGGCACCCAGTGATATCGCCCAAGGCACAGCCAGTCAGGGAAGAAGTTGTTGCACATAACAGACAAATCTAAATGCTCTTAAATTCCCCATTTTTTTTTTTTTTTTTTTTTTTTTTTGCCTTCAAGCTTTGTTTTTGATGGAAGTATCTTTCATAGATGTTTGTGGCTGCTGGGAGAGACTCTTTAAAAACATCAACCCTCTCTGCTAACCGGTACCGCCCAGATCCAATCTTACCACTACAATCTGCCAATATCCCAATAAACAATGTAGGTTCACTCTTAAATCTTCAGGGATTGCAGAAAGCAAGTGTGATGGTCTCAAACTCCAGCCCCTTCTACAAGAGGTGACATCTTATGTTCAGCCAGGAAGATTCTTGTCAGTGTAGCAAAACTCATCTGCCTCAGGAAGAAATGAGCCCTGAAGATTGTGTGAGCATTGGTGGGTGCCCTTTTTATACAATGCTGTACAATCATCGATTTCCCAGTGCTCGATGCCCCCCAGGTCTCAGCAAACAGCCAAGAAAAGGAACCTTGTCTGTGGAAGTGACAGATGTATAGATCCTTCACCCCAGAGACCCTAAGCAGTTCCTCTTTTATATTGCTTTTATCTGGAAATCTGTCACTCAAAATGATCGGAACATGTACCCTAATTGCCTCTCTACTCACCCTAAGTCCCAGGTGGCCAGTGAAGTCTGAAATTGGGCGCTACTAGGGTCAAACTGGTATCACAAATGGGCATTGAGATGAAAGGCACCAACCAAGTAACAGTAATATCTAGGAGGACGGCAAGTCCCTGCTGCTTATCTCCTGCTGAGACACCTCCCAGTACCTCCCAGACTCAACTCCAGGGCGTTTCCTACAACAAAGGGCAAGGCGGATATGTCACCCTGAGAGCCTGATGGCTGACTTTCAGATGTCCCTGTTTCTGTATCTGTACTGTTTCAGAAAGGCTTACAGAGAGCTTTACTTGCTTCAACACAGAATAGTACGTATAATGTCACCTATCAGTAACATGTTCTGTCATACACACAGAACAGGGGCCCCCAATCTTTTGGCATAAGGGACCAGTTTTGTGCAAGGCAATTTTCCCACAGACCAGGGTTGGGATGGTTTTGGGATGAGTCAAGCACATTACATTTATTGTGCACTTTATTTCTGTTATGACTACATTGTAATGTATAATGAAATAATTATACAACTCACCATAATGTAGAATCTGTGGGAGCCCTGAGCTTGTTTTCCTTCAACCAGATGGTCCCATCTGGGGGTGATGGGAGACAGCAATAGATGATCAGGCATTAGATTCTCACAAAGAGCACACAACCTAGATCCCTTGTACATGAAGTTGACAAGAAGGTTCATATTCCTATGAGACTCTAATGCTGCCACTAATCTGACAGGAGGAGGAGCTCAGGCAGTAATGGGAGTGATGGGGAGTGGCTGTAAACACAGATGAAGCTTCGTTTGCTCACCCACTGCTCACCTCCTGCTGTGTGGCCTGGTTGCTACAAGTCCGGGGGTCGAGGACCCCTGATGTAGAAAAATCAGCTGAGAGTTGTCATTATGGTTATTAGCTATCATGAAAATCTGTAGACAGGATGACAGAGGCACAGGGATGGAGGAACACAGCCTAGGAGACATTTCAACATTTCCTTTGCTGTAAAGTTCCCTGGCATCCGCTGAGACTGTGAACATTTCTTCTTGCCTAAGTGTGGCGTGAAGTGTGGGGTGCCCCATGACAAGATGACCTCTCTGTTAGGTAAGTTATCGAAGCCAGGCCAATATTGATTCTAAGCGACATTCTTGATGTTGTGGAAACAGTTTCTGTTTCCCTCCATGCCCCTTGATTTGTGAGAAATACCGACATAGAGACAAGGAGAAATATGTGATGAACTTAGGCTGTGGATTCAAATCCTGACAGAGCCACTTAAGGGCTCTGTGATTGGGGATGAGTTATTTGACCCCTCCCAGCTTCAATTTCCTCATCTTTGAACTGGGTACAACAACAACTTTGGCTTTACTTGGCTGATTGACCACCTCATGTGAGAATGTGTGTTGCCTGCTTTGCATCCTGCTTGGTGCATAATTGCTGCAATTTGTTCATGATGATGGTGAGGACTGTGGTAGATTTAGATGAGGCATTTGACCAGTATTTGCCTCCTCCTCCTGCTTCCTTATACTATCTTTGCAGAATGTCCCTTACCATTTAAAAACATGAACAAGGATTTTCAGGGCTGGTTTACTCCAGAGACTATGAAGTCCTTATCAAAATAACAATAATTAAAAAAGATAGTTTATCTGATTTGATGCTAGACCCAAATTGTCTCTAAGCCCCTCTTAATGTTTGAGTTTGAACGCTGCTGCAGGCAGACACAATAGGAAAGACTAACTATTTTACTGTGCCTACATGATTTATCTAATTAAGTCTTTTGGTAAAGTCATTTAAAATTAATACTGTTGCATAGTTTGAGTCACTGGGAAAGGCAGGGAAACAGTGAAATCCTCTGGGTACCAGTGTTGCTTCCCCCGGGCCATAGCTTTGTCTATCTCTAATAAGCCACTGATTCCAAAACTACTTGCCGTTGAAAAAACATAAGAAGTTGATAGAAGCAGAACGGAAAACTCTTGCATGGATTTTTCATGTACAGTGCTTGCAACTGTCTAAGGAGTTGACAATTCTCAACTGCAAAATATTTTGCTTTCTGGAGTTGGGGGCAGAGAGGCTGTCCAACATTAGCCAAACTGCCATATTCTGCTTAAAATCAGATTTAATGACACCTCTTCTGACGGACTTTCCAAACTATCCCCCAAACAGATTGTGCTTCTCAAAAAGTCAGAATGGTTCCATGTAGCCTTGGGCTTATCGACTGGTTTTCTCCACTTATGCTAAGTATCATATATCATGTTTTAACTTTACATCTGGAAATCCCTCTTCTAAATCATGTGTAATTCAGTCAACTAAGTGCTCACATAAATCTTTCAGCTTTTCCAGTGAACACTGGAAATCCAAGCACCAGCAAAGTCTGAAATTTACATAAAAAGATGTCTTTTAAGACAGCACTTCTCAAATTTTAATGTGAATATGAATCACCTGGGGGAATCAGTTAAACTGCAAACTGTGATTCCACAGGCAGAGTCTGAGTTTCTGAAAGTCTCAAAAGCTTCCAGGTGTTTTCAACGCTGCTGGTCCATGGACTGTACTTTGAGCAGCAAGGTTCTAAGATACTCCTATGTCTGTTTCTGTGCTTGAGTCTACCACTGTACAAACCATGGTCTCCACAAACATTGTATACCAACTTGTCACTCTGCTACATGGAAATATCTCCCCTCTTCCAAGCTGCTCAACTGTCTGGTTGATGAAGTACCAGAGCAGCTCTCTCTCTCTGTATACGAGGTGGTCAGAGAGGGGCTGCAAGCTGGTAGATCTTGACTTGCTTTTTCACTCAATGGCTCCTACCCTCCACCCCTGGCCCTGCAGGGTTCTGTCTGTCTGGCACAGGGGTGGCCTCAGGAAGCATCAGCCTAAATAACAAAGAGGGAGAGGTTCTCTAAAAAAAGAAAGATTCAGGAGTAGGGCAATGCAATGGGAATAAGTGCGCTGCAGTAACTTTGTGTGTGTGTGCAGGGAGGTAAAGAAAGACAAACGTTTTTGAAGGAAAAAATGAGGAAGATTACATAATTGCTTTGAAATCGTTATTCTTGGCTACAAAGATCAATAATAAGGGTGACATCAGTCTGCGCTTGGACAGGCAGTTGCTGGGCAGATGTCCTTGCAGAAGTATTTGTGTCTCTGTGTGTGTGTGTAAGGTTGTGATGGTTTTTGTGCAAGTTGTGGTTTTCGCAGAGTCTTTTGTGACAGTTTTTGTTATCAGGCATCCAAGTGTGAGACTCCCCTCTTCATAACCCTCCTCAGCTCATTTTTCAGGACTTTAAATTGATTGTTAATTTTTTTAAAAAAAGTTTTAACATAAGTGGCTTCATTTTGATTCTGACAGCTTTTGCAGAAGTTAGTGTTTCCTTCCTTCACAGCCATGCTGATATTTTTCTTCTTTACTTTCCACTGGCAACTTATCGTTGCTTCCATCACCATTACATGCTCCTTTCTACGCCTCCCTTTAAATGTTTTGTTTTCCTATCTCTTCTTCAATCTCATTTCGGTTTGGCTTTCTGTTGCCTGCCAGAACATCTTCCTGTCTCCAGGGACCCTGTGATTTTCAGGCTGGAGTTCAAATTTTGCCTTTCCTCCATTATCTATTTTTTTAAAATAAGTGTTCGCTGCTTCTTTTCTTTTCTGCTCAATAGGATTTTACCTTCTATTTCTATACCCTAGTTTGGAAAGATCTAGAAAGCAAGATTCACAGACAGAAATGGCACTATTGCATTGAGGCCTAACCTATAATCTCCTAAAATGATCACACCTTTTGACTTAGTAATTCCATTTCTAGGCATTATTAAGAAAACAGGCAGAAACACAGACAAATATATCTGCACAAGAATGTTCACTGCAGAACTGTTTATAATACCTACAAAAGAAACAAAATTATCTATAATAAATTGATGGTTAAGTAAACAATAGTTTGTAAAAATGGCAAACATTATATTGGCATTTAAAAACCATGACTTTGGGCTGGGTTTGGTGGCTCATGCCTGTAATCCCAGCACTTTGGGAGGCCAAGGCAGGTGGATCACCTGAGGTCAAGAGTTCAAGACCAGCCTGGCCAACATGGTGAAACCCGTCTCTACTAAAAATGCAAAAATTAGCCTAGTGCGGTGATGGGTGCCTGTAATCCCAGCTACTCGGGAGACTGAGGCAGGAAAATGGCTTGAACCCAAGAGACAGAGGTTGCAGCGAGCTGAGATCGTGCCTCTGAACTCCAGCCTGGGTGACAGAGCAATACTCCATCTGAAAAATAAAACTAAAACGACAACACAAAACCCCATCACTTTGATGTCTACAGGGCAGGTAAATATGCTCATGAAAGTTACATGAAAGAATATAACTGAACAACGTTGTATATATTAAAATTCCAGCGTTATAGGAAAAACATATGCTTGGGTGGCCAAGGAGGGTGGATCATGAGGTCAGGAGATCAAGACCATCCTGGCTAACATGGTGAAACCCCATCTCTACTAAAAATACAAAAAAAAAATAGCCAGGCGTGGTGGTGGGCGCCTGTAGTCCCAGGTACTTGGGAGGCTGAGGCTGGGTAATGGCATGACCCTGGGGGGCGGAGCTTGCAGTGAGCCAAGACTGCGCCACTGCACTCCAACCTGGGTGAAGAGCGAGATTCCATCTCAAAACAAAAAAAAAAAAAAGAGAAAAGAAAAAAAAAAAAAGAAAAACATGCATAGAAAAGAGCTAGCAAGAAACACTCATTAGTTACTAATAGTTTTCTCTGGATGGTGGGATTAGAGATGTGAATTTTATAACTTTTGTATTTCCTGTGTTGCCTACAATGAAACTAGATTCCTTTATCTTCCTATAAAAACAGTCTTTTTATTTCAATTTAGATATTACATCCCAATCATGGATAATTTTAACTTTTGGAATGTTAGGACTGCTCTGAACTTACATTAGAGTTTCCACCAAATACCATAAAATGCTACATTGAACACCTGTAATAAATGCTTCCTAAGCAAAAATGTTTACAATAACCACAGTTTTTTTTTTTTTTTTTTTTTTTTCTTTTGAGATGGAGTCTCACTCTGTCACCCAGGCTGGGGTACAGTGACGTGATCTTGGCTCACTGCAACCTCCGCCTCTTGGGTTCAAGCGATTCTCCTGCCTCAGCCTCCTGAGTAGCTGGAATTACAGGCACGTGCCACCACTCCTGGCTAATTTTTGTCATTTTAGCAGAGACGGGGTTTCAACGTATTAGTCAGGCTGGTCTCAAACTCCTGACCTTGTGATCTGCCTGCCTCCACCTCCCAAAGTGCTGGATTACAGGCATGAGCCACTGCGCCGGGCCAATAACCATAGCCTTTGAAAGACTGAACACAGGCATGATACGTTTTCATCTTTCCCCTGAAATACAGTAATCTCTTTGCCAGTTTCAACATTCTTTCTTTAGTGACAAATTCATTTAAGATGCAATTCCTCAACTGGCTAGCAAACTAGCTTGACTATTTTGGGCATAATTACAGATAATTAGGCAGCTTCTTAAAGTAATGTGACTTTCTACTCACTGCAAAAAAAGTAATTTGCACTTTCAGTGTGAATCCATTCTGTCTCTATATTCTGCAGTATCAACATTTTGCATCTCCCCTATTAGTTAATGCCTGACTAGGAGATGGAGGGCCATGCCAGGGTGATGTCTTGAGAAAGAATTTATCATGTGAGCACCAGCAATTGGTGCACCCTCCACTGGAACACACAGTTACAGGAGTTGCCAGATTGGCATTTCCTTGTGCATATGTCTTAGTTATTTCCTGGTAAGATAATGGCTTTACACATAAGCAGCTGGGTTCTGGCCTCCCACTCTGACCTCCCTCAAACTATGCTCTTCACCATGGCACAAAGAGTCCCCAGGACCAAGAGAATATGCCCAACTAGGTCCATAGGCTCCTTTCTAGATCACACCCTGATGCTCATGTACCTGGAACCCCAGAATTCACTGTCTAAAGGACAAAGGGCACTCGGTCTTCCCTGGACAGGGCCATATCATTTATCCCAAGGTGGGAGGTGGCGGAGTTGCTAAATTATTTTCTTAGTATTCCCCTGGAATGAATCAATTTATTATCCATCCAATTACTTCTTCCATTCATTTTGTCATGCATCTAACCTATTTCTTATTAACCCACTAACCAACCCATCCATCCACCTATCCACTTAACTACCCATCCATCCATCTATCCATCCATCCATCCATTTTTTCTTTCAACTAACATTAAGTAATTATGTGCAAGGAACCATATTAGTTGCTGGAAGGAACAGTGAAAAAGATGTTATGGCCTCTGACTTGACACCTTCATAGGCCAGTAGGTGAGATGGGTAGACAAACTGACAATTCAAGTACACAGTGACGAAAAATGGAAGAAAGGAAAGGGAGAGGCATTTATTTCTCCAAGGGAGGACAAGAATCAGAAAAGGGTCCCCAGATGACACATCTTAAACAAAGACAGTGCTTTGCTAGGAAAAAAAGAGAAGCTTGGACGTCCACCCTGAGTGGATACATGAGTAAAGACTAGGAAACATGAAGATGCAGGGTGGGTGTTTGGAAGGTAAGACATGGCACACAGTGAAGCACTAATGCATGCACTGACATGAAGTGAACCCAAGACTAGGAGGTGGGTTGTCATGGCCTAAGAGATATCTATGGCCAAATAACACTTGTTGACTTTATGTAAAGCAGGGTTGTAACATGATGAGATGTATATGTTAAAATAATTAAGCCAGGTGCAGTGGCTCATGCCTGTAATCCCAGCACTATGGGAGGCCGAGGCAGGTGGATGACTTGAGGTCAGGAGTTTAAGATCAGCTTGGTCAACATGGTGAAACTCTGTCTCTACTAAAAACACAAAAATTAGCCAGGTGTGGTGGTGTACACCTGTAATCCCAGCTACTTGGGAGGCTGAGACATGAGAATCGTTTGAACCCAGGAGGCGGAGGTTGCAGGGAGCTGAGATCATGCCACTGCATTCCAGCCTGGATGATGGAGTGAGACGCTGTCTCAAAGATAGATAGATAGATAAATAAATGACTTAAGAGGGCCATGGAACACAGATGGGGGTAGGTTTACTCATCAGAAGACTACTTGGGAGACACAGATTGGCTTCAGAGAAAGAAGACAAGGGGGAAATGTTAGAGATTTATTCCTGGGACAGAATATGCAGAGCATGGTGGGGAAGGGAGAGGGAGGAATGTAAGGCAACTTAGATTTCTAACTTGAGAAGTTAGGCTTACCATCAGTGAAAAAGGAGAATCCTGGAAGCAAAACAGGCTAAGGAAGGCAGCTTCCAACTCATTCACTGCTTCATCGATTTAACAGATGTTTATTGAATGGCCGCTATGTGTCAGCAACAAAGGATACAACAGTGAACAAAATAGACGTGATCTCTGCCCTCATGGAACTTTCCATGAGGTTTCACAAGGAAAGCTTTTCTAGGCGTTCATCAGAGGCATCGGTATCTTTCCCCATCCTCATGTGTCCACAGCTGCATCAGCAGGAATCCCCCACCACGCTGGTTTGCATGCACGAGCCAACTCTTCCATTATGAGCAGAATTTGCCATCGGATTAACTGCTTGGCAGTTCACCTCCTATCAATCAATTGTCTCCATCATTAAGACACTGCCACCAGCAACGTTCAATCACCAAATGTCACTGATGGCTCCATGCCACACGTTACCTCTGTCACTCCTCACAGGAGGATTAAGACATCATAGTAGATGCTGGAAAGCTTTGCCAGACGTACTGACAACTTCCGTCAGCGCCCCCTGATTGAAAATGGCTTCTTTGGGAGAATGTTTTGAGTTCACCCTGGCTTCAAACTCCTGCTGGACAGCTGATCGAGAGATTCCACAGGTGTTTTGTTTGTCTCTGTCAAGTACTTGGGGCTTCACGAATGTTTGAGCACCAACACACACAGCCACGTTGGAGAATGCATTTCCCCTGGCAAAGTGCATCCTGTGGTCTAAGGTTGTGAATCTTGAAGAGTCAGAACAAGTTATCACCCCTGCACCAGAAGGCAAGAGCATCTTCAACTTTGAGCAACTGGTGCTAATTAGTGTTTTTGGCTTGGTCAGCCAAATGTGGCAAACCCTGTCTCCTTTCTGTGTGAACAATCCAGATTGTGTCAGCAAGATGAGCGGGAAAGACTGGCAAGCATACAGTTAAAACCTCCGAAAGAGTCTTCCCTTCTCTGTGTCTCTCTCTTTCACCTCCTGCCACCAACAGTTACAAATGCCTTGATTACAGTAATGAGCTTTTGTATCACTCCTGCTTCCACCTCTCCTGGAAGGGATTACAGTGAACGCCTCTTTCTTTAGCTGACAGGTTTTGCTTTGCCTTTCTCTTATTGGAAATTCAATGTGGTAGCGTTTTCATTAACTTGATTTCTCATGCTGAGCGAGTTTTTGTTGTTGCTGTTGTTGTTGTTGCTGCTTTTGAGTGTAGAGAAAAATGATGCAAGAAGTAAAGCTATGGTCCCAGTGCTACAGGAGTGGGGGTAGGGGGTGCTCTGTGCTGGAATATGATCATAAGCCAGACTGGGGACCCCAGAAGGGGACCCTCTAAGGCACAAGCAGGTGAAGCATATGGCAGCCTGCAACTGGCAGCAGGCAGCCTGGGGCCCACATCCTCTACCACGTTCCCCTTGATACAGGCTGCTCAGCTTGCACACACTTAATTTGATCAAAATGCTGATGTGGTACTTTCTTCTGAAACTTCTTTCCTTTCTAACTGATATTTTACTTTCAAGTAGGTGCTTTGCACAAAGGAAGAAAGAGAGGTGGGGTGAAGCAGAGAGAGGTGACTTGGAGAGTGGGATGTTTTCTGGGAACCAACTCACAGGTGCTCCTGTGGGCTCTCCCAGGTGAGACCCAAGGACTCCATCACAGCTTGTCGGCATCCTTCCCCGCAAAGGCCCTCCAAGGACCGAGCTCCGTTAACAACATGTGAACCAAGGTTCAGCGTGGCTCTCACCAGGTCACCTGGGTCTCTTCCTGCTCCTCTGAGCTTTCAGAGCGCTCTTGATCCGTCAGAGTGCTGACAAGCACACAGGCACACAGGGAAGGAAATTATGCAGATGAGGGGAATAAATCACACTTCTTCCTCAGTTTTCTTAAGGAGAAAATGACACACGAGGGGGCAAATAAAATATTCAAATGAAATTCTATTGAAGGCTTTCTTTTACCCTTGTCTGTTTTGCTACAGTGATGGCAGGAAAACCTTTCTAATGCAAGGACCATAGGTTTCTCTTCAAGGGCAGAAAAAAAGAGGGGAGGAATATTGGAAGGCAGGGGGTTGGAGGTGAGAATCCAGGTTAAGGTGACTGGAAACTTCATTAACAGAGAAAAGAAGGCTGCCTTGTGGGGGATGGTGAAAATTTAGGAAGAAAAACCATCTCCTCACCTGGACGTCTCCAAATGCCTCAGGAACCCATCTTGTGGTCTCCACCAACACCACATTCCCCTTGTAAAAGAACTGGCTATCCAGGGTCCCAGGATCTCAGAGAATGGCATGACCTTTCACCTTGTTAGCAAGACAAGACCCAAAGGTCACCTCTGACACTGAATCTCTGATCTTTCTACAACTGAAGCCAGGTTTCTCAACCACTGCACTATTGACATTGGGGCCAGATAAAGTTTTGCTGTTGGGCGAGGGGCTGCCCTGTGCAGTGTAGGATATTTAGCCGCATCCCTAGTTTTTACCTATGAAATGCTAGCAGCATCCCCTTCCCACCAATTTCCCAGCCAGTTGCAACCACAAAAAAAATCTGGATATTTCCAGGTGTTCCTTGGAAGACACAGCTGTCCCTGGTTTAGGGCCATTGAGCTAAATAAGCCACCACCAAGGCCTGTTGAGTGTGCCTCCTAAATACCACCTGAATCTGTCTACTTCTCCCCACCCTGGCACCCCCACAGGGTTTAAGTGATCATTCTCTCCCACCTGGACACCTGCTCGTGGCAACTTCCCATCCCCCTCCGTCCTGCTCCAATCTATCCTACAGTGAACAGCCCAGGTGATAATTCCAGACTCAGCTCTTCACATACCATCTCACCACCGAAATCTCTCAAAAGCTTTCGTGTGCTTTGCAGATACCAAGGAAGATTCCTAGCAGAGCTTACAGAACTCAGCCTTGGTCTGCCTGGTCTGCTGTCTTATACCACTTCCCTTCCCTAGCAGCTCCTGATGCCCCAGGATAGCTTCTGCAGGCCACAGCTTCCCACTACAACACCCTCCGCACTCCTTCATCTACTTCAGCCTTGGAGGTCAAGGCTCAACAATGACTTCATTCTACCATGAAGACACATGCACGCATATGGTCATTGCAGCACTATTCACTATAGCAAAGACATGGAAGCAACTGAAATGCCCATCAACTGTAGACTGGATAAAGAAAATGTGGTACATATATACCATGGAATACTATGCAGCCATAAAAAAGAATGAGATCTTGTCCTTTGCAGGAACATGGATGGAGCTGGAGGCCATTATCCTTAGCAAACTAACTCAGGAACAGAAAATCAAATACTGCATGTTCTCACTTATAAGTGGGAGCTAAATGATGAGAACACATGAACACACAAAGGGGAACAACACACACTGGGGCCTACTTGAGGGTAGATGGTGGAAGGAGGGAGAAGATCAGAAAAAAACAACTATTGGATACTCAGTACCCAGGTGACAAAATAATCTGTACACCAAACCCCTGTGGCATGAGTTTACCTACATAACAAATTTGCACATGTATCCCTGAACCTAAAATGAAAGTTAAAAAATAGATTAAAACAACAACAGTCACTTATACAGAGTCCTGGACTTCCCACATCCCCCTGGGTCCAGGCTCACTGCTATGTACTCTTGAAGCCCCATTGCCTTTCCTTCTTAGCTTTTACCATACTCCATAATTCCACACTTATTTGTGCCATCATTCAATTAAAGTTTGCCTCCCCCACCAGATGGTTATCAAACTCCTTCATTCTCCCGGCAGCTTGCACAGTGCTTGATGCGTTCACCTTTATGGAAGAAATTGAACACATGGAGATGACCTGATGGATTAAAATTCAAGCCAGCTGTGGTCCTTGAAGTTGAAGCCAGGCTGTTCAGGACCAGAGGTGTCCCTTTCACTCCCTGTTTTTGCTGTGCCTTCATTCATTCATTTCTTCATTTTGCAAGTCTTTTCAGAGTACCTACTGTGTGCCAGATGCAAACAGATTGGCACTTGAATCTTTCAGAAAGACAGACATGGCCATGGGGCTGCAGTGCCCTCTGTCTAGTGGCACCAACTGACATTAACAGAATAACAATAGCCTAATAAGTACTATGAAAGGGCGCTGCTGATATGCAGATGGCTGGTGTTTTCTCTGAGGTCAGGGAGAGAGAAGCTAAACACACCCTCTCTCCACACCACTGGGTTTCCCAGAGTAGGAGTTGAATTTGAGTAAAGATCAGAGACATGGCATAAGACGTTAGTTACACCAGACCTCATCAGTCATGGCAGCAATCCCAAGATGTTATCTGGCACTTAAATTGCATTTCCTAAATGTATTTTTCAAACTTTGTTTCCAGAACGTCTTGAACCCAGAGGGAAAAAAAAAAACAATAGTTATTTTCTTCTTTGATTTTAAAAAACCCAGTAGCATGGCTAACAAATGCATAACAGGTACAACTGAAAATAAAATTTTAAGTTAAATTAAACGAAGTCACTTGAGCCATCACTTGTGGCTACCTCCTGCTATGCACGAATTCCAGACAAGGTACTGGGGATGCCAAGAGTCTGGGGATGCCAAGAGGGCCACCCTCCAGGAGTTCAGAGCCTCTGAGAAGGGAAGAGTTGGTGAGGTATCTGCCAAGATGTCCCAGGCTCTATATTTGGAGGATGGATGCCTCCCTCTCATTATTCAGGTTTTAACCCAAACCTCACCTCACAATGGCTCTTTCTGATTGCCTCATCAAATATCACTCTTCACTCTGCCAATTTCACTCTTTCTCATCACTCCATATTTTCCTTAGAGCACTTATCACTTCTGAACTTCTTAAGTATTAGCTTATGTTTTATTTCATATTTGTTCCCCAGCTAGAACATAGACTCTATGCTTTCCTGTTCACTCCACACCCCAATGCTTAGAACAGCTCCTGGTAGGTAGTTGTCATTGAATGATGAATGAATGAATATGCTCAAAGAAAGGGAGCCATCAATTCTCCCTGGGGAAGTTGAGGAAAGCTGCAGACAGGAGGCAATATTTGAACACAGTCTTGAAGTAGGAGTTGGAGTTAGCCTGGCAGATAAAGGGTGGGCAGATAAGGAGGTCTTGCTTGATATAAATATTGACACACAAGAAGACAGAGCAGGGAGAGGAACTACATGTAGAGTCTAAAGGATGGCAGAGGAGGTCTGGTAGACAGCTAATGGATTAAAATTAACCTACAGCCCTTTTCATCAGAAGGACTTCACTTCAATCACTGTAACAAAATAGGCAAGGGTAATGGACTGGAGGCTGGGGCAGGTTGTGAACAGCCATGAAGGCCTTGTCCAGGCAGTGGACTTTCCCCTCTCTGGACATTGCAGACAATGAGACTTCTTTAAGCATGAGAAAGATGCAGCTGGATCTGTAATCTGCAAATCCTCCTCTGATGTCCCAATAGAATGAAGCTGGTTATGGTGAAAATTAATGAATCTTCCCCTGGAGAGAGGAACATAATTTGTAAATATCTAATTTAGCACATCCACATTTTTTTTCCTTCTTCATTAACATCAGCAATCTTTAAAACTCCTTAACTCTTACTGTGAAGTCTTCTAGTCACTGGGTATGTCAGATGGTGCTTGGAGGGTTTCTACATCTTCCCATCCAAGGGTCATGTGGGATTTAACATTGAACAACTTCTAAGAAGGGCTAAGGAGCTGAAGGACTAATTAAATCCTGGTTGGGTAAAGAACACGAGCTCTAACAGTGGGCTTGTGAGTTATTCTTAAGTACTCCCTAAAGGAGATGAACAGAATAAAAGCTTCATCATTAAGTATGTTTCCAGTAAATGGAATCTTCTAGTTAGTTTAAGGAAAGTCTCATTAACTAAGAGAATTACATATCATACTTACACATTTCTCTTTCTTAATACCTGTGAATGTAATGACTGCTAAGGGGGAGAAGGACTAGCATTTACGGAGCTCCTGCTGTGGCCAGACATTGTTAAATGTATTTAGTATCTTTTAATCCTAGTAGAAACCCTTTGAACTGTTATAAATCCTCATTTCGCAGATGAGGAAACAAAGACACCGAGGGTGAAATCCCTTACCCAACACCATGCAGCTAGAGAGAGTCCCTGACTTACAACGATTTCACTCATAACTTTTTGACTTCACAATAGTGTGAAAGTGATACACATTCAATAGAAACCATACTTCGAATTTTGAATTCTAGTGTTTTTCTGGGTTAGCAACATGTGATGCCGTATCCTCTTGTGACGCTGGGATGAATCATGTGACATAATACCTATTTTATAATGAAGTGTTAAACATCTCATGTAATCTATTGAATACTGTACTGGAAGCGCTCTGAGTATGTTTTAGGTAGGGTAGGCTAAGCTACTGTGTTTAGCAGGTTATGTGTATTAAATACGTTTTTGACTTAACGATAATTTTCAACTTACGACGGGTTTACCAGGTCATAAACCGTCGTAAGATGAGGAGCATCTACAGGAAATGGTGGAGCAGGGATCTGAATGGAAGTGTAAACCCAGACTATACAGGGATTAAAATCACAGACTCAAGAGTCCTATAGACTGGGTTTTATGTAGGACTTTAACAGTCCACCCTATATAACATTGGGTGAACTACCCACTCTCAGTGCTGGAGACTCCTCTTCTGCTACGTGGGGACAGTAATAGTTCTCACCTCAGAGACATTGAGAGTGGGAGCATCATCTCACATTCAGCGAGAGGGTTTGCTTGAAGCATGCTCCACCTAGTAGCCACTGGGTGCAGCTCACTTTCTCATATCGCAGTGGTGACTGAAAGGTCCCATTTCTCTCTGATCCAAGCAACTGGACATGGAACGAAAAAGCTGTGTTCTCCCTGGCACTCCTGCTATGGGTCACATCAAGTGCCACTGATGGGGTGGTACAGAAATCATGGTCTTGCCTATTGAGGCAACTTCATGTCCATTTTGCCTTTGCTTAGGTCAGGGTTTCTCTATGCTGGCACTACTGACATTTGGGGCTGGAGATTGTCTATGGTGCTGGGAACTGTGTTATGCACTGTAGGATGTTCAGCAGCACCCCTGGCCACTGCCCATTAGATGCCAGCAGCACACCCTCTGTTCCCAGCTGGGGAATGGAAATACCCCCGTTCTCATTACAGACAACCAAAACATGTCTCTAATATCTGTTCCCTGGGGAGCACAATCACCACCCCCCCCCCAGTTGAGAACCACTGACTTAGGTGAAAATTAACAGTGATTTATGAAGCTAAAGACCAAGCTAGAGGTTGCTGGGATTCAAAGAAAGAGATCTCCTTTACTGGAATAGTTCACAACACCTGCTAAATAGAGATGAATTCTCACTGGGGAATCAAGGCAAGGCAAGTAACAAATTATCATAGTCAGTTAGCACCTCAAACGCCTGCTACCGAATCTACAACATTTTGTAGATTGTTAATTTCCCATTAAAGGAGCCATGTCATTTAATCAGCATTCTGTCATTGGGCTCCATAAGGTGGAATAAAAGCATGAAGACCCAGTAAGGTTATTTTTTAAATGTGTAATGAGCAGTGACAGCTATGTTCAGTCACCCAACATTTATTGAGCGTTTGCTATATGAAATGTCACATATTAAGTCTCTGGCAACATCAGGAAAATATTGAAGTCTTTTATGCAGGCCAAATTGCTGTGTGGAAGGAATATTAATTCAACCTATAGTTACTTAAAACATACGATGTGCCAAGCGCCAAACTAGACTGTGGGTAGAATGTACAGAAAGAAATAAAAGCTGTCTTTGCATGTTGCAGCTTACAACAAGGCAGCCATTCTCAAGGAGGGGTTCCCAGACCAGTGGCATCAGCATCACTTGGTGTTGTAAGTCGAATTATGTCCCCTCCAAAAGCTTATGATGATTGTCTTAGCCCTTAATACCTCAGAATGTGACTTTATTGGAAAATGAGGTCTTTGTAGAGGTAAACAAGATAAAATGAGGTCATGAGCATGGGCTCTAAGCCAAAATGATTGGTGTCCTTATAAAAAGGAGAAATTAGGACACAGAGACAGACATTCAGACAAGGAAAACAATGTGAAGACACCCAGGGAGACAGCCGTGTAAAGACAGAGGACTGGAGTGGTGGATGCTTCTGCAAGCCAAAGAGCTCCAAGGGTTGCTGGCAAACATCAGAAGCTGGAAGAGGCAAGGAAGCATTCTCCCCTGGACTAGCTGCCAGAGCATGGCTTTGCCAACACCTTGATTTCAGAGTGCTGGCTTCCAGAACTGTGGGAGAATACATTTCTGCTGTTGTAAGCCACTTAGTTTATGGTGCTTTGTTATGACAGCCCTTGCAAACGAATGTACCTGGGAACTTGGGCGAAGTGTACGTTATTGGTCCCTATGACAGACGTACTGAATCAGGCACTTGTGGTGAGGTGACCCAGCAGTCTGTGTTGTAACCCGCACCCAACACCCGGGGGATTCTGACGCAGGCTAGTGTTTGAGAACTAGTGAGATAGAGCAGTGGTTTGCAATCCTGGCTGCACAATAGATTCATCTGGAAAGCCTTAAAACAAAAACAAAACCAGATTCTGATAGGAATTCTATAGGGTGATTCTAAGGTGCAACCAAGGCTGAGCACCTCTGGTCTAGAGTGACGTATTTCAAATATTAGTATGTGCACCTCAGCAGGCCTCACCTGAGAGTCTTGCTAACATGCAGATTCTAATTCAGTAAGGCTAGCATGAGGCTGGGGGCTCTGCATTTCTAGCAAGCTCTGGGGTGATGCCATGGTGGCCCATGGCCTACACTGTAAGGAGCAAGGGTCAGATAACACTAACACATTAATACTAATAGCAATAATAGCTAGTATTACTGACTGTCTTCCAAATGTCAGACACTTGCTAGGGAATGGGTACAATGATGGATAAGAAAGACACAGGCTCTGTCTCATGGGGCTTGCATTCTAAAGCTATGATGCAAGCTCTGTCTAGAGCTCTATGCATTCTCACAGAAGACTTTATCCATGAAGAAACCTGATATGGTAGAGCAGAGTCTTATGTCAAGCAGACCAACAATAACTGCTGCAACAAATAAACCACTGTTTCTCAAGAGCTTAACAACCAACCATCCATTTCTTCCACTTTACTCAACATCATAGGGGAGTCAGGGATTCAGGACCTTCCATCTTGGGCTGTGCCTTTCTCTAGACCTTTGGAGTCCTCGGTTCACCTGGTGGATGGGGAAAGAAGGTGAGGAGACGAAGGAGTGGTTTGATGACTTCTGCCAAATTCCGTTGTCTGTCACATGGCCCTGCCTAACTGCAGGGAACACTGGAAAATGAAGTCTAACTATGGCCAAGAGGTGAAAAAAAAGAGTGTAGTGAACACACAATCTCTGCCACATGCCCCAAAGGATGTGTAAGGTTGGTCAGGCAAAGAACAGAGGAACTGGTGGGAATGTGAGGGACTGAAGACATGCAATTAACATTTGGTAAAGGATAATAAAGTAATAAAATTTCCACAGCTTCTTTGGTTATCATTTTCCTTATAAGAACAATTAGGAGAATTCATTTAGATTTTCAATGCCTCAATAGTATGACACGTTAAAACCTTTCTAAGGAAGAGTGTCAGGCAGCTTCCTAATACTCAACAGGCAGCGGGGTTAGATGCATCCAGATTTCTTCCCAACATCTTTGCTCACCACTGGGCACTAGTGTAGGACAGAGGCTGGAGTTAACAGTTGCGCTGAGAGTCTGAGATAAGACTGTCATATGACCTGGGGATGGAGCAGGAGTGAACATGAAGACTCCAACCAGGAGATGTCAAGATGATCCCAAGATAATTTCTACATCTTTTCACCCTGGGCTCTGTAGTCACATTTACCAAACAAATTGGCATCATGGATATAAAAATATTTTATTGACAATAGGCCAGGTGCAGTGGCTCATGCCTGTAATCCCAGCACTTTGGGAGGCCGAGGCAGGTGGATCACCTGTCGGGAGATCAAGACCATCCTGGCCAACATGGTGAAAACCCATTTCTGCTAAAAATACAAAAAGTAGCTGGGTGTGGTGGTGCACGCCTGTAATCCCAGCGGTGGCTGACTGCCACAATTACTACTTGAGACCATCACTACAACAGTTACTACTGTTACTACTTGACCATCATTACAACAGTTACTACTTGAGACAGTCATTATAAGACTGAAAAAGGGGGACAGATGTAGAAATGAAAACTTAAAACAAAAGAAACTATTTCAAAGGAAGGGACCTGGGAAGAAGAAGAGAGCTCCCTGCTTCTAGTGAGCAAAGGCAGACCCTGAGCTTCTATAATCCTTTGTATTTACTGGGTAGAAAGAGCAAGGTAATGATTGGTCAGCTGCTTAATGGATCACAGGTTTATATTATTAATTTTATAATTATAATTATAAATACTATATAATATTTATTATATATAATATTATATAATTATAATAATTAATATTTTATAATATTATTAATATTATATTATTACTAACAGGCTTCAGATGTACCTAATCGCAAGAAACACTGCGCTTGAGGGGTGACTGCCCTCGGTGTTCCTTCGGGGCAGCAGACGCAGTTTGTCGGTCTGCCAACATTCTGCATTTATGAGTACCAGTTTGCCGCTTAGACATACAGCCTCCAGTGGTATACTGAGTTGATCACGACCCTCAATCTTTCGGCCTCCAATACCAGCTACTCAGGAGGCTGAGGCAGGAGAATGGCTTGAATCTGGGAGGCAGAGATTGCAGTTAGCCTAGATGGTGCCCCTGAACTCCAGCCTGGTGACAGAGCGAGACTCCATCCCCACCGCAAAAAAAAAAAAAAAAAATTGACAGTAACATAAAGAATTTTAAAAATCAGTCCTGTCCAGGACAAACCACCTAAATTAGCAAAGATTCAGAAGCTAGAGAATTGTATCTAAAGTCAAAGAATGAGTTCCACCAATGGAATGTCAGGGAATTACATGCAGGATACCCAAGTCATGTCCACATTCTCCCTTGGGGAGATAACCCTAATAGTGATGCCCAGTTTCTGACTGCGGAGCCCTTCTTCAAATGTTAAGCTAAAATATTTCTTTCTAGAACCCTTCCTCCTCTGGGGCCACACAGAATGAATAAGTTTAACCTGTTCTCATGACCTTGGGCAAGGTACTGCACCTCCTTATGCTGCAGTTGCTTCATCAATGAAACGGGAATAATTATAGTACCTCTTTCATGAAGTTCTTGTGAGGACTACATGAGTGACATACAGAAAATGCTCTGAAAACATCAGCTAGAATTATCATCATCACTGTTAACAACACTTCAACAAATGGCCCTCATGCTCATCTCTGTGCCTTCTCCTGTCAGATATTCCCTCTTTCAATGGTTCAGCTTTTCCTTTCTGCAAGTTTTCAGCCTTTCGCTTTCACGTGGACTGGCATTTCTTGAAATTGTGTTCTAAGGCAGGGGTCTCCAAGCCCCTGGCTACGGACCAGTGCCGATCCATGGCCCGTCAGGAAGCGGGTCGCACAGCAGGAGGTGAGTGGCAGGTGAGTGAGCTTGACCACCTGAGCTCCGCCTCCTGTCAGATCAACCGTGGCATTAGATTCTCATAGAAGCGTGAACCCTATTGTGAACTGCACATACAAGGGATCTAGGTTGCATGCTCCTTATGAGAATCAGATTAATGCCTGATGATCTGAGATGAAATAGTTTCATCCTGAAACCATCCCCCAACCTTGTCCATAGAAAAATTGTCTTCCACAAAACCGGTGCCTGGTGCCAAGAAAGGTTGGGGACCGCTGTTCTAAGGATACTAGATCCTCAAGATGGTAAAAGGAGTTCCTTTAAAATCAAAGTTTCAAAAACACTTTGTAAGCCAGATGACTCCCTCAAAGATTTACAATGTATCTTGGTTTAATAAAAGTTCTGAAAGGTCCTCAGAATAGACCACTGTTTACATGGGTTCAAGTGTGTGCCCTGGTAGTTGAAATGTAGATTGGCATGATGTTTACGAAGGATGATTAATCATTATCTAACAGAATTTTTAATAAAATTTCATATTAATATACCTTTAACCAGGAATTCCACTTCTAGGTATCCAAGCTGGATAAAACTTGTATATGGGTTATTCCAGTTCAACATGTCTTTAAAGACAGATTATGCATTCTAACTGGACAAGTATTCCTTCCAAACTTGTCTCATCTCCTAATCTAAGAGCTATGCCTTTCTTTCCGTGCCTACATCCAAATCTCTGATAAAAATGTTCATAAGAGCTACTAAGTCAACACCAATCTACACTTTTCCTCTATGGCTCTACTATACTTCCTCAACTCACCCAACAAGGATATCCTACTATTTTAGGATCACATTCCTTCTTGCAAATGTTCTCTCAAGTTTCACTCTATATTTTAAGTATACATTTAGAAACAACCACCTGCATGAAATCTCATAAAAGTCATTTCAATTCAGACTGCATATTTTTTCACCCTCCACCAGATTAACAAATTCTTGGTCTGTCTTAACTGGTCATTTCAGTCTCAAGATTCTGATTGATCATCTGTGGAGATGAGTATAGTGTAACTGCTTCAGGGGACAGTGATGACTAATGCTTGGGAAACTGTGCAAACCAAAATAAATCTGAAAAGAAATAACCTAAACATACCCAGAAATAAATGTATTTGTGCACAGTCCAAGCAACAAGAGGCAGAGCTTCCCAAGTCCTCTCCTAATCTTTATAAATGATTTTCTCCTGAGCCACTTGGCACATTTCCATTATGGCCTTCTGAATATGTATAGACACAGCAGGTAATTTAAGATTGCTGCAAGTGTCTGGCAAAAACGTAGTGCGTATTCAACTTGTTTAGGAAACATCTTAATGACAAGCAAAGCAATTTATAGAGGACATATTTTTATAGCACGGTAACATCAACATTTATTATTTGGGCCATAACTGGGAAAGGAAACAGACTTCCCCCATTTAGACAACAAAATTAAATTCCTAGGAAGGCAATAGAGAAGTAGGCACAATCTTGAGTATAGTTATGGTATAAAATAATATTCTTTTAGAAATATGGTAGAAAACATGGGGAGAATGGTGTAACGACCTGATCAGATATTCCAAAGATATAATTCCAGAGTATAATTCCTTCCAAGGGGCTAAAATTTGATATTATCAAATTCAAGGTAATCTATCTAATACAGATTTATTTCTTTCCACAGAATACCACTATATTAGGTGATAACTATATGTAGTTATTCTTTGTAACTAATATTTTTTTTCTTGTAGAACTAATAATGTCTAAGAAGCTTCTATTTTAGAGTACTGAAGGTTCTAAGAATTCCCACAGCAATGAAACCTTCTTTAGATCCACCAGAGTGTGGGCAAATGGTTCCTTTTCCTTTTCTTCCTATCTCCCTCATCTTCTAATCCCCAAGAATTAAACAATCATATATCCACCAAATTCAAATTCAAATTACATGATATATTCAAGTCTTGTTGATAAGGAAGAACCCAAATAAATTATTCAAGCCAAATTAAGTGCATTTCACGTTTAGGTTGCAGCCTAAAGTTCTACACAGAGATTGCCATGGAAAGAAATACAGCACGACAAATTGTCTTGCATAGATCAGCCAACTCACTGTCCCAGTTGGCTCGGGAAAGTCACACAAAATCGTTCTTTGGTTTTATCTACTTGCTCAGCAAATACTTGTTCTGTACCTTCTTTGTAGACAGAGCATCCTGCTGGGCCTTTGAGACGTATCAGATGAAATGCCTACTCCAAATCTGTGGTTTCTATGTATTTCAATTTGATTTCAATTAAGTCATCACTTCTGCATGTCATTCTTATTGCTCGAATCCCCACAGCTGCCATTCAAAAATGTTTGTACATCCTTAAAATTCTGCCTTAGTCCTCAATGCACTCTTTTTCAGCAAATGAGCCAGGCTTCTGTTTTACTGATAAGATGAAACACCTGTGGCATGAGTTACCTCTACCCGCAATATCCCCATTTCAATTTTGATTGCCTCAGTCAAGGAATGCTGGTGTTATCCTGGCTACCTGACCCTCCATTACCCATTCTGTTCAGTTTATCACTAGTGCTGCTGTCAATTTTCTCTCCAAACAGCCCTCAAAGTGGTGCCTTCTCCCCATCTCCACCACCTAATTGCCATCTCTTGTTTGAACCAATATGGTAGTACCTAGTGGGCATTTTTCTTTTCTCCTTCTCTATCTCCCCTTAACACTCAAACCAGATTCATCTTTCCAAAGATGCATCTCTGTATATATCTCCATATTACTTAATATACTTTAAGGATTTCCCATTTCCATTAGGATAAAGACCAAACCCATCAGCCTGTTCTACAAGGTTCCATGGGTGTTCAGCTCCTGGTGGCCTCTCCAGCCTTATCTGCACCCACACTCACTGCATTCCCACTGGCCACAGGACCTTTGCTCATCCTTTTCTCTCTCCCTATGATGTTCTTTCCACCCCTTCTTGCTCAGTTAACACCACCTCGTCCTCTTGGTTCACTCCAAGGATCACGTCCACAAGGAGACCTTCCATGACTACCTTGGTCAGGTCAACTCAGCCCACCAAAGACTCTCTTGGAACATGGTCTTCTCCCTCTTAACTTGTACTATCTTCATTTGCAAGCTTATTTGACTAATGTTGGTCCCCCCCAACTACATTGTAAGCTCTATGAAGACAATGATGGTTGGTTTTTATTCATTTTTCCCCCATAGCAGCTACCACAGTTTTGGCTCACAGTATATACTCAGCAGATATTATGGAAAGGATTTCTCAATGCCTCATAATGCCAAATGGCATATGCCACCCATAGCTGTTCCTGGGTGTTTATGCAAATACTGTCCTGGATGAATTTTTCAATGAGTACTCTAGAGAGAGGAGGGCCAAAGCCAGGGTGGTTGTTTCTGTGGGCGTTCGTGGGTTTTTCTTTCTTTTCTTTTCTTTCCTTTCTTTCTTTTTTTCTTTTTTCTTTGTTTCTCTTTCCCTCCCTTCCTTTCTTCCTTCTTTTTCTTTCTCTTGCTTGCTGCTCCAAATTCTTCTTCCATGTCAAGCACTGTCCTAAGCTCTTTCCTTCCATTCACTCATTTAATCCTCATGACACTCCAAAAAAATGAACATTATCATATCTCCATTTTCCTGATGGGGAAAATGAGGCCTCAATGTTAATTCACCTGTCCAGGATTAGACAGTTGGCTCAGCACTTCATTCCCAGCACCATGCATAACACCTTCCCCGTGCTGAGAGCTCAATACGCACTTGTGGAATGAATGTATGAAGTGGCAAAGCAGAGCTGGTCAGCTGTAAGTCACAGATGCCCGTGACTCTGTCCTTTTCCTCTGGTCCTCACCGTCACACACTGACCTTTGCCTTGGCCACCTCTCACTAGAACTATCACAACAGCTTCCTAACTTCTTCTGAATCCACAATCATTTCCCTCTACTTTGCCCATCTACCATGTGGCCACAGCGCGTACTAAAATGCCAACCAAATTATGACTCCTTTTCTTGAGATTCTTTAGTGGCATCTCTTTGTCCTTGGGATACTGACCCAAGTCCTTAATTTGGCCAATAAAAACCTGTGTCTCTTTCCAGCCATGCAACTCTTTTCTCTTGCACATACCAGGCTCCCTCCTGCCTCAGGGCCTCTGTGCATGCTGTGCCCTCTGCCTGGAGCACCCCTTATGCTCTGGTCTCCCAGTAAACTCTTAATGAACCTTCAGGTCACAGTATATGTGGTAGACTGAATAAGGACCCCAACAATATCCCGATCCTAAAAATTCCCAGGACCTGTGAGTGTTACCTTATATGGCAAAAGAGACTCTGCAGATATGATTAAACTAATGACTTCAACCATATCCACATTCCACCTAGGCTGTTGCTTTTTTCACATTGTCCTATAAGATTGTCCTAGACATTGACATTTATGCTCTAAAGAATTTGTGCAAAGAAGAAATCCTTGATCATTATCAATAAAATCATGGCTTTGGTGACCCAGCTTTGGGTGTGTATATGCACTGCTAATTCACATTTAAATAAGAATAACTAACTGTTTGCAAATGGCTGCTCATAGCAGCACTGCTTATAATAGCCAGGAAGTAGAAGCAGCTCAAATGTCCATCAATGAAAGGATGGGCAAACAAAATGTGGCCTATGCATAGAGTGGAATATTATTCAGCCACGAAAAGAAGTGCTGACCTATGCTACCACATGGATTAGTGAACACTATGATGTACCTTGCAAACATTGTGTGAAGTGACAGAAGCCAATCTCAAAAGGCCACAAAGGACAGGCATCACCTGAGTCAAGTCATGTACATTGATTTAACATAGGTGCTACCCAGGAAGAGGAGGTACCAGTTATAACCTTTGATTGCTTATTTGATGTCCGATTCAATAGCAAGAACTTTACCTGAAGAAGGTTATTCAATGCTTGTAACTGCCCCATGAAAACACACTGCCAGCATTTTCCCTTTGTAGGACAGGAAAAGGAAAAGTGAGGAGGTCAAAGAACCTAGCCAAGATCACAAAGCTAAAAAATGAAGGAACTGGTATTTGAATTCAGTCTGTGTGAATCCACAGCTCTGCCTCTGAACCACCATGACCAGACCACCTTCCTAATGGGCTCCTCTCTGTATATTTCGTTTATAGGGAGCATCCAGAATAGGTAAATCCTTAGAGACAGAAAGTAGATGAATGGTTACCAAGGGCATGGGGGAGGGAGGATGGGGAGCAACTTCTTAACAGGTATGGGGTTTTCATTTGGGGGTGATGAGAATATAGACAGAGGCAGTGCCTTATACAACACTGTCCATGCACTAAATGCTACTGAATTGTTCACTTTAAAATGGTTAATTTTTATGTCATGTGAATTTTGCCTTGACAAACAAGTTTAAAAATAAGTCCAAGTAGATTTTTAAAATAGATTAATGTGCCAGGCCTGGTGGCTCATGCCTGTAATCCCAGTAGTTTGGGAGGCCAAGGTGGGTGGATCACTTGGGGTCAGGAGTTTAAGACTAGCCTGGGCAAAATGGCAAAATCCCATCTCTACTAAAAATGCAAAAATTAGCTGGGCATGGTGGTGCACACCTGTAATCCCAGTGACTCAGGAGGCTTAGGCAAGAGAATCACTTGAACCCAGGAGGTGGAGGTTTCAGTGAGCTGAGATCGTGCCACTGTATTCCAGCCTGGGTGACAGAGCGAGACTCCAACTCAAAAAAAGAAAGAAAAAAAAAGGATAATGTAAATTATACTTAAATCCTCACAACTTCCACAGCTAAGGAAGCCGTGGGCTGTGGCATTCTACCACCTCCTTGTGCGGGGTCCTTACTTCAATACCCATGAGCTATTAGGAGTGTTGAGAAACCTGCCAACTCTACCTACACAGATCCGACCTCCTGTCTGTCGGCTTCAGGCAGGGACCTGCCACCCACTGAGGAGGAGGTGAAGGGTGTGGGAGGTACCTCCCAGCTCGTCTTTGGGGGATGCCCTGTAAAAATGACTCACCTCTGGGCATCTCAGTATTTATCTTCAGCTCAGTGGTGAGGTTGTGAGTCACACTGACTTGAGATTTTCTGAGCACATTTAAGTACATTAAACACCAATGTAAAGCGGGCCGTCACATCGAGGGGAAGTTTACCTACATTTGCCCCTCTCTAGCGTGACATCAGCTGCTGGCATCTGCTGGTCCTCTGGCATAAGATTGAGTGGAGACAGAGTTAGCATCTCGCTCTCCTCTCCCTGAATAAGAGCTGATGTTGAGGTAGACAGTAATAGGAGCAGGCAGAACAGAACAATAATTGGAATCCTTTTAGCGATGCCTGATGCTCTGCAGACTGACAACTGCAGTTAGCTTCTTCTACAGAGAGCTCTGTCACCATGGGTTTGTGTCAGAAACAGCTGGTGGCTGAAGGACTGGGAACTAACAAGCCACACTGCTCAGATGCAGGGGAGGCCGCTGGCTCTCTCCCGTGGCACTGCTGAATTCCGTCTGTCGGGATGTTGGCACAATGCATGGCTCGTAACACACACTGGCAGGGTTCACGTGGCTTAATAGGACAACTGCTCCAGTGCGAAGGGAGAGAGGGAGAGGATCGCTCAAGTCCGGACCAGCGTGACTCCTTGGGCAGATGGCCAATGATTGCTTGCAAAGCACCTACAAGGCACCAGGCATGGTGCAAGCCACTGCAGAGATTGCAGAGGAAGATTCTGACATGGCGAATGTGGAGTTGATAGGCTACTTGGGGAGACAAGTGGCCATTTATTCATTCAGCAAATATTTACGGAGAACCTGCCATGTACAAGCACTGAGCTAGGCACTCTGGATGCAGCAGCAAAGAGCCCGGATGTGGTTTCTAGGAAGCCCACTGTCTCTGGGAAGACAAGTGTTCATTTATCCAATAACATTTTATTAAGGGACTCCCATGTTCCAAGCACTGGTTCCAGGCGCTAGGCATTAAACTAATAGTCCCAAGTGCAATGAATGCTTTGAAAATGAATTTCAAGGCGCAATGTGCATATGCAATGGGGAACTCTTCTAATCTTGGGGTGGGGGTAGTGACAGAAGTCACCTTTGAGGAGTGAATTCTACAATGTATGAGCTTGTACTAGTCTGTTTTCATGCTGTTGATAAAGACATACCTGAGACCAGGAAATATGCAAAAGAAAGAGGTTTAATGGACTCAGAGTCCCACGTGGTCGAGGAGACCTCACAATCACGGCGGAAGGTGAAAGGTACATCTCACATGGCAGCAGACAAGAGAAGAGCAACTCCCCTTTATAAAACCATCAGCTCTCATGAGACTTATTCACTATCAGGAGCATAGCACAGGAAATACCTGCCCCCATGATTCAATTACCTCCCACCAGGTCCCTCCCACAACACATGGGAATTGTGGGAGCTACAATTAAAGATGAGATTTGAGTGGGAACACAGCTGTACCATATCAGAGCTTCCTGTGGCTGCCCTAACGAATTACCACAAACTTCTTAGCCTGAAATAACACAAAGTTACTCTTACAGTTTTGGAGGCCAGGAGTCCAAAATCCATTTCACTGTGCTAAAATTAAGGTGGCAGCAGGGCCACATTCCTTCCAAAGACTCTGAGAGAGAATCTATATTTTGCTTTTTGCTTCTAGAGGCTGAATTCGTTTCTTGGCTAGTGGCCACGTCACATTGCCTCCTTCCTCTTCTTCAGTCAATACCACTCGCCTCCCTCTTATAGGGACATTTGTGATTACATTTAGGGACAACTTAGATAATCCAGCATATCTGGCTGGGGAGGCCTCATAATCACGGTGGAAGGGGAAAGGCATGTCTCACATGGCGGCAGAGAAGAGAAGAGGGCTTGTGCAGGGAAACTCCCCTTTATAAATCCCCCACCCCTCATCTCAAGATCCTTGACTTAATCACACTGGCAAAGTCTCTATTGCTGTGTAGGGTAACGTAGCCACAGGTACCAGAATCAGACACGGGTGTCTGGGGGAGCCATCTTTTAATCTACCACACACACCTTCCTATTTCTATTATACTGTGCTGCCTTCAGACCATACCAGGCTCCACCAGGAGAAACTGAGGCTGAAAGGCTGAATGGATTTCTAGGATGGCAGACACCAGGGGCCTAGTTACATGTAAACAGACAAAGTCAAGATTACAGATATCACCTCAGTCAAGCCATGTACATTGATTTAACATAGGTGTTACCCAGGAAGAGAAGGTGCTACCATGTAGGCGGTGGTTGTAATATTCGATTGCTTATTAGATGTCAGACACAACACCAACAACTTTACCTGAAGAAGGTTATTTAATGCTCCTAACTGCCATGAAAACACACTGCCAGCATTCTACCTTTATAGGACAGGAAACGGAGGAGTGGAGACATCAAAAAACCCAGCAAAAGTCACCAAGTTAAAACATGAAGGAACTGGCATTTGAATCCAGTCTGTGTGAATGCACAGCTTTACATTGGACCTACCCTGCACAGACCGCCTCCCTGATGGGTTCCTATCTGCCAAGGGACTATTTACTGGTAAATGTCATTTCAACATAGAGGTGGCAGGTGGCAAGCTGAGATTGCCAAAGGCTAGTTCATCTTTGTCAGGACCAATTGAGTGACTTGGGAAAGTCACCATCCCTCTGTGGATCTCAGTCTTCCATTACAAAATACGGAAGTTAATGAGATGAATTCAGCAGCCTTGTATGTGTGGTTAAGATGATGGGCAGATTGAAAACAGGTGCTGTGATGGTTGGTGCGTGGTTGACGGGAAAGCCTGGGTGCTGGGTTGTAGAAGGAGTAGATCGACAAAGACCATTAATCCTAATAATTACTCATCAACAACTTAACACAGGCTACATTGGCGTCCTCAAGGACAGAACCACAGTGCTGCCAGGAAACAGTGCTCAATTTTGGCTCTCTGTTCTGGCGTCCTGATTCAGTGACTATGAAGCAACTTCCGACAGTCAGCTGGAAATGCCGTCCAAATGTTTAAGAAGGTGTCTAATATGAGAATCATAAAACTCAGCACAAGGTCAGCTCAATGGTGACTCCATAAAATTCAAGCGATGGAGACCTACAGAGACTGACTTTACAGTGCACTCAATTTTCTGATATTTCTCAACTGAGAGCTTCACTGTCTTAAGCTTTAATTGAAAGCATTTAACCTATTACAAATTATCATGAATAGCACCAAGCTGAACACCCCCAAAATGCTCATTTCAAATATATGAACCTCTTCAAGGGCCAGCAGGAACAGGTACGCAGAGCCAAGGGTTTAGATGAAAGACAGATAATAATCTTCAGAGAACATGCCTCATGTCCAGCTCAGTGTCTGCACCAGGCACCCTCTGCTTGAAACTCCAGAGAAGTCACTAGATTCTTACCCAACCCCATTTAACAAACTCTTTTGCACTCCTACTTAACTAGGACTATAGTTTCTAATTTTCCTGTATAAGTGATTTTAATAATGATATTTTATTACAAATACATATTAAAATAACAGAAATGTAAGAAAAACATTAGCGTTCCATAGTCACCTGACCAAATGTTCAATATGTTGACATTTATTTTCACCTTTTAAAAAAATCAATATCAATATTTTTCTTTTATGTGGTCATTTAATAGATAAAATTCTGTTAGGCATAATTTTCCTTTGTGCTTGTATTAAAATCTCTATTTCCATTTATGTTACTCAGAAAACAGAAGTACAGATCATCCATGTCTTTTACTATCCTTACAGAATCCTATAAAAACACATGCAGGGAATTTTTACGACTTTTTTCACAAAAAAATGGCATGCACATTTCTTTATGTAAGCTGTGTACATTGCTCTGGGCTAGTAAATCATAGATATTATCAGTTATTTTTTAAAGCCATATAATATTTCCTAGAATAGATGTAGTACAGTGTAGTGTGAATGGAGATCTAACCTTTTATTTTTTGTACCTACACAAAACAATGCTTCAACAAACATCCTTATACATATATACTAAAATAGTAAGGTTTTATCATTTTTTATGCTAGTTTTCAGAAGTAAAATTTCTGGGTAAAAGACAAGACCTGTTAATAAGTTTAATAGACATCATCCAATTAGCTTGTACACTGCAAAGCTAGGATTCAAATCCATGTACACTGGACTCCAGAGTCTGACCTCCAACCATAAATACTATGTACTGCTCATACTTCAGAGGTGCCTAACAATGGGGCTTAACGTCTTAAAGCAGCAAGCTTGCCTAGACCTACAATTAAAAAAAAAAAAAAAAAAAGACACAGGTATTCATGGGGAGGGGGTTTGGGTGGAATGACCTCCACCTTCTCTTCTAATCTGAGATGTTCATACTCCCTAAACTGAATCCACTATATTTCAGTCAGGTGGACCAAGCAATTTATATATAACTACCCCATTAGTAACTGAGCAGGACCACTCTTGGGATGTTTCTTAAGGTGACTCCTGCTAATTAAACAGTTATATAGCCATGATCCCTTCACCATAATGAACAAAGGAAAAAGGCATTGAGAGACTGGGATTGAACAGCCTCCATCTTGACTACAACCAACGCTAAATGAGACGTGGATTTAGAAATAAGAATAAAAACAACGGTGTGTTCAGCACAATAACTCTTCAGTGCTTAGTGTTTCAATGCTGTTCTTACATCCAGCACTGTCAGAGAATTTAGAGACAGATGGAGATAGCTGGGGAATTTAGAGATAGATGGAGATAGTTGGAGAAATTAGAGATAGATGATCTAATATTTACAGTAGTAAATCTCTTTTGAAATAAGAATTATGTAATATATACATGAAGATAAATGCTCTCCCAAGGGCCCTTAGATGAGCCCACTAGGGACTATTACTATCTCAGCCCCTGAGAATGACCCTCATGGGAGCTGATGTTTCACTATACACCCCACAGAAGGGTAACCAGCCCATTCAGACGGCCCATCTGCAGCAGAGCAGGAGAGTTCCCCAAGGAGAAGACTTAATGGAAAAATAATTTCACGTCTGCATTTTTAATTTTGCAATTCAAAATCTCTCTAAATACAGTTTCCCATTTAAAAAGTGATCAACCAAGATTTCCCCATCCTTATTATGGCAAATAGCCAGTTATAGTGTTCCTTTTGGAATAGCCGCAGGGATATTACTTAGATTTAAGGGAGAAGGCATGCGTGAAACTGTGATTAAAGCTGAATATGTTTAGTTATCAGTGCTATTAAGAGGATTATTAAAGAGTCTGTGTGAGTTTGGGATATGTAGATGGGGCTAAGTAGGTATGCCTGTATGTAGGGGGCCCACTTTTGGCTCATTGTGAGCTCTGTGGAAACTCGGATTGTCTAGCCCTGGCTTTCCCGATAAACTCCCTGCGTGCTCTTAGAAAGTCACTGAACTCATTTGAGGAAGATCTGTAAGATTTCTTCTGGCTCTAATATCATTTGAAGTTTTGTTGGCACTTAAATAATAAATTAAAGTGGTACTGAGAAAATACAGACTTGTTTCTACTTTACAGCCTGATATGTATACCAGTGATCTCAAAAGTCTTTAATTTGGTGAGTGCCATTATCACCTAAATGACAAAAACAACCATAATAGGCTCTGGCATTTATGGGGTTGCTTATTTGGTGCCAAGCCCTAGACTGGGTGCTGTCTCAGCATTCGCTTACTGGGTCCTCTTGTAGCGTCTGGGTCAGGTGTGTCTATCATCACTATCTTACAAATGAAAAGGCAGAGTCAGGTTGCCCTGGGCCGTCTCTATAATGCCATGAAACGGATGTAGTTACCCTGGGCTATCTCTATAATGCCACGGGTAGATATAGTTTTTCTCCTCCTGTGCTGCAGTTAAGGCAGAAGAAAACTCTTTTTGTCTCTGAATTCCCATTCTTAATCTTTAATTTTTTTTTTTTTTTTTTGAGACGGAGTCTCACTCTGTCGCCCAGGCTGGAGTGCAGTGGCGAGATCTCGGCTCACTGCAAGCTCTACCTCCTGGGTTCATGCCATTCTCCTCTCTCAGCCTCCCAAATAGCTGGGACTACAGGCACCTGCCACCACACCTGGCAAATATTTTGTATTTTTAGTAGAGGCGAGTTTTCACTATGTTGGCCTCATGATCTGCCCGCCTCAGCCTCCCAAAGTGCTGGGATTACAGGCGTGAGCCACCGTGCCCGGCCTTAAATTTTTTTTGAATTAAAAAAATTTTTTTGGGGACAGTCTCCCTCTGTTGCCCAGGCTGGAGTGCAGTGGCATGATCTTGGCGCATGGCAGCCTCCGCCTCGTGGATTCAAGTGATTCCCCTGCCTCAGCCTCCTAAGTAGCTGGGATTACAGGCGCATGCCACCATGCCTGGTTTATTTTTGTATTTTTAATAGTGACGGGGTTTTGCCATGTTGACCAGGCTGGTCTCAAACTGCTGACCTCAAATGATCTGCCTGCCTCAGCCTCCCAAAGTGCTGGGATTACGGGCATGAGCCACCATCCCTGGCCTGAATTCCCATTCTGTCTGCCTGCCTGCTTCAAGATAATTATTGGGATTGGCCCCAATTTCACTGTTCCCAAATTGGGACAAAGGGCTAAGGTAAAGAAGGTAAAGAAGAAGACTGCACAGGCTGGACCGGGGAAGTGAAGGAGTCAGCGTTTAAACAGTGGCAGCAAATTTCATCACTTAGGCCTGGAGCCCCCAGCCCCCAGGCTGTGGACCAGAACTAGTCCGTGGACTGTTAGGAACTGGGCCACACAGCAGGAGAAGAGCAGTGGGCTAGCAAGCAAGCATTACCATCAGAGCTCTGCCTCCTGTCAGATCAGCAGTGGCAGTAGATTCTCACAGGAGTGTGAAACCTATTGTGAACTGTGCGTGCTAGGGATCTAGCTTGCATGCTCCTTATGAGAATCTAAATAACCAATGCCTGATGGTCTTAGGTGGAACAATTACATCCCGAAACCATCCTCCCCCAATCCCAGAGGAAAAACTGTCTTCCATGAAAATGGTTTCTGATGCCAAAAAGGTTGGGGACTATTGATTGAGGCCACAACACAAAGCTATTTTTGCCCCAGCTTAAGAGCTGGCACTTTGCAGAATAAAGAAAAACAAAACAAAACCAAACAATCCACCACCGCCACCGCCGCCGCCGCCGCCCCCACAAAACAAAACTTCTGACCCTGATGACTGGCTGACCTTTGAAGGTGGTGGCTACAGCGTTTCCTGCATTTGCTAGTGTTTTTGGTTCTGCCTTGAATATCACATTCGTTTCCTATTGCTACCATAACAAATTACGACAGCACTGTGTCTTAACACACCTGTATTATTTTATAGTTCTGCAGATCAGAAGTCCAACACAGGATGCTGGGCTAACATCTAGGTGCTGGAAGGGCTGCACTCCTTTCCAGAGACTCCAGGGGAAACTCCATTTCTTTGCTTTTTCCAGCTTCTTGGGACTGCCCATGCTCCTTGGTTTGTGGCCCCTCCTCTGTCTTCAAAGCCAGCAGTGCGGGACAGAGTCGTTTTTATGCTGCAATCTCTCCTGTTCTCTTCTTCAGTCTTCACATTTTCTCTGAGCCAGCCAGAAAAAGTTCTTTGATTTTAAGGACTCATTGGATTAGAGTGGACCCACCCAGATAACTCAGAATCATCTCCCCGACTCAAGGACCCCTGAATCACATCTGCAGTGTTCCTCAGGTAGGCAACATATTCCCAGCTTCTGGGGCACTAGGGCACGGACACCTTTGGGAGGGCCATTATCTTGCCTCCAGGGGAAGGCATGATGTGATGTCAGAAGCGAGGGTTTGCATGAAATGTGAAGTCAGAAGGGAGGGTTTGCATGAAAAGGTCTGGGGAAGGAAATGAGTTTAAATCCACAAGGACTTGGCAACAAGCAGGTGTTATTTGGGATGCCCTGTCTCAACCGATACTGCAATCAAGTCAGTATAACCCAGCATTTACAAAGTAGGCTTAGAAGTCCAAGAAACCTGTTTACAAATTCCAGCTTCACCACTTTTTAGCCATGTGACCTCAGCCAAGTTATAGAACCTCTCTTTGTACTAAAGCTTATTTTACATTGTTCAGAAGGTTAAATAAGTCAACATGCATGACACACAGGATCTAATGCAGAGAAAGTGCACAGTAAATGCCAGTTATCAGGAAGCTGATGGAAGCTGTCTTGGACTTCAGGTGCCTGGTTAATCCAAGTACTACATTCTATGGGCCCATGGTTGGTTCAAAGGATGGACATGAGGCACGGATGGAGCCAACTGGAGTCTGTCCCTGGGGTTGCTACAAGGATACTGGGAGAGAGAAGTTTTCATTCCAAGTAAATTGCCATTTGATTCCACTGTGTGTGCATCAGACCAATAACTTTTCCTTACAGAGAACAAGAATCAGGGTCCCCGAAAATTAAATTTTTTGTCCAAGTTGACACAGCAAGAATCTATCAAGAGAAAATCATTGGTCTACTGACCTTCCCATCTCATGCACATGCAGGATTTGCAGCCCGTGGAACCCACTTCTATGATTTTCTCTGATCCCTGTGACTTTTCTGTGTTAGATGGTGGCCCCCGTTTAAGGATGGATAAATTTGACAATCTCAGTGCTACAGGTTTACCACGATCTCTCAGCTAGTAAGAGGGGGTGTTAAGACATGCAATTTGGCCGCATGTGGTGGCTCATGCCTGTAATCCCAGCACTTTGGGAGGCCCAGGCGGGTGGATCACAAGGTCAGGAGATCGAGACCATCCTGGCTAACATGGTGAAACCCATCTCTACTAAAAGTACAAAAAATTAGCCAGGCATGGTGGGGGGTGCCTGTATTCCCAGTTACTCAGGAGGCTGAGGCAGGAGAATGGCATGAACACAGGAGGCAGAGCTTGCAGTGAGCCGAGATCGCACCACTGCAGTCCAGCCTGGCCAACAGTGCAAGACTTCACCTCAGAAAAAAAAAAAAAAAAAAAAAAAAGACGTGAAATTCAACCTGCTATACAGGCTGGATGAACTTCCTGCTTCTACAATTGTAAAGAACTCACGACAATGTGGTTATACATCTTTAAATCTATATCTATATAAACACACTAAATAAGTGTCTACTCCTTCACTGGGCTTGGCATGAATATATTACTCACGTATACTGCATGCTGATTTATTCTTCTAATAACGCACTATTCATTCTCTTAACTGCAAATTCTCTTGGTTCTCATGCAAAACCATAAGCTTCTCTGTGAAAACAAATCTATTGCATGGTAAGGTCATGACAGATATGATGACATTTCAACTCTTTGGGTTTCTGTTTCACTAATTTACACAACTGAAATAAAGCCCATCTCCTGGTGGGTGGACTGCAGGGTAAGTGATTAAGAGCTATGATCTAAGAATCTTGGTTGAGAGGTGCAAATTCTACTGGGGCCTTTGGTTGTCCAGGAAGCTCTCCCTCTGGGCTAGTGCAGAGAAGTGAATCTTCATTCTAGGGTCCTGACGTAGGTTCTGGCTGCTTCATCTTTCGCAGAGCAATGGATACTTCTAGGAGCTGCATAAGGAGGGGCTAAAGTGTTTGAAATGAGGACTGTTGTCGTTCTTGCCTCCCTCTCCCAATGTTCGATGTTGTCCTTGCAACCATGCCACAGGATAGGGAAGATATATAGTTCTGGGATGTGCAACTGGACATGCCCACTGAGGTGGAATCTGAGACCTAGGAAGAGCCCAAGCCAGTTGCCAGGGAGTGGCACCCAGAAGACAGCCTGGACACAGAAGGCAACTGACATCAAGGGTCTACCATGAAGCAAGGGAATGACCCTGTAGTAGACCCAACTCAGGAATGGGGAGTGTAGCAGCACTTGGTGAGTACACATGTGTGGCAGACAGTCCTGTTGGGGGGGACACTGGTTGGCAGGGTACACGATGCCCCAGTGGATTCTAAGGTGGGAGGTAAGTTTCTCTTCAAGGATAATGAAAAGAGTGGGGCACATATGACAAGACAGAGCCTTGGGCTTAGAAAATCTAAAAGAACTATCAGGATCAAAGAGCATGGGCTGGGTCATCAAGAATGGGAAATCATGTTCAACCAAGACAGTCTGCCACCCAACCTTGCTTTCCTCCATCCATGCACTCATTTATTTATTCAAAAATATTAGCTGAGCACCTACTATGGACATGCCAGGCACAGTGCTAAGGGCTGTAGCTACAGGGTGGACTCCATAGACATGGATCCTGCACTCATTATTTGTGGGTAGAGAGGATGACATCAAACTTTTATCACTAATTTAGATACAACCTGAACAGGTGCATGAGGAAGAAGCGCCTGTAAAAGGGGCACCAGAGGAGGGTGGAATAGGGAGGCTGGGGGTCCAGAAATGCTTCTTTGAAGAAGTGATGCTTCAGCAGAACTGACGGGTGAGCATAATTCAACCAGGTGAGGACATAAAGGAAGAAAGTTCTAGGCAGAGGGAACAGCACCTGCTAAGTTCACGAGTCTGAAAGGGACTTGGTGTGGCTAGCTGGAGTCACACTGGGAACAGCCACTAGGTGGTGAGTCATACAGTGTTGGGAAAAATTCTGTAAGTCCTTGGGGTGGAGGGGAATTGAACCTATAGGTGGGGGTCAGAGCCTCTGTAATAAGCCCCGGGAGAATGCACAGCCCTGAGGCTGGAATTCAGGCCAGTCTGATGCCATCTGTCACCACCTGAATTTGGAGATGGCTAGACCCTGACAGGGCCCGGTGGCGGTGAACTCTGCTGCCCACCTGCTGAAGAGAAACGACCTACAGGTGTTTAACAACCCAGCGCGCTCGGCAACTTTGCTGTGCTTTATTATTTTCATTTATAGAACGGTATAAAACTAGACATTTATTGGCCACAGACCATTTTTGTGTTCCTGTAACTAAAAAATGGTTACATTTTTTAAAATGAAGTATTACCAGCTTCAAGTCTGTAATAGAGACCACATCTTGTTGGCACCCACTGAATTATTAAGATTAGAAACTCCACGGTTGCATATTGTGCCATGGAACTTTCTTCCCCAATATGCCTTACCTCATATGCTCATCTTAACTTTTGACAGTCCATAACACAAATTGACATAAGATGGACGTCTACACTCTGTCAAGTGAATAATACATGAATTTAAAACAATGGCAGGCTACATTTTGACGTGATCCATTATAATGGACCTGAAGCAGCCATTACGGCCTTTCTACAAAGATTCAATAAATATGTGGAGGCTGCAGCGGAGTAGGCATTAAACATGGCATTAAAGCGCAAGCCAGAGCTGGTTCCTCTAAACAGACAGCACCCGGTGGGCAGAGCTGGACCTGCACACTGTGCAGCAGGGGAGAACTGGATTTGCAGACCTTAACTAGGAAGGAAGGTGGTCTGGCACCCGAGTGTGGGCATTTAACAGCTGATGGGTTCATCTCTCCATCCATCACATGACGTGTTCTACTTTCAGAAAATCGCTTGACAAATAACAACACGTTTCAAGCGCAGATTCTATGCTCTTTCATTAAAACTTCAATGACCTCATATAGTAGACAATTTGCCCTGTATTATAGGTGAGGTTACTGAAAATCTGAAAGGTTAGATTTCTTTCTCAAAGTCACTCAGGTGAAGGTGAGTGGCAGAACCAGCACTAGCCAGGCCCCTCTAACTCTGAAGCCAGGGCTGGTTCTACGCACCTGGCTTGCATCCCATGGAAAAACCCACAGGTGGAAGAATCACCTATTCATGTTCTTTTCAGGGGGTGGCTGGTCTCTACATATACAATTTAGATTGATTTCTCTAATATCCAGCTGCATTTGCCAATGATCACATCAATATTTGTAAGACTTTTACATCCCTTTAAGCCTCACAAGGGATTTGACAATATTGTCATCCAATACCCTGGGATAACCTGTCTTTAACCTGTATTTTATTGCTGTTGTTGACACCATATTGGTGTTGATATTATGTTGGTGGTGACACACTATTAAGGAAACTGCTAAGGGTCACTTGGCTGTCACTACTCTATTAGCATAAAAATTCAATTTTTTTCCATTATTGGTTTTTCCATTCTTTTTTTTCCCCTAAACTTCAAAGAGCAAGGGGTACCTTCTCTCTTGAAGGACCTCACAGTCATACAGGGTGGCCGATTACTTTATAATTTAAAATAATAAAGCCTTAAAGCTGAAAGAAACCTAAGAGGATGAAAAATAATTACTGAGAGTTAATACACAAGGCAGTACATGCAATAATTTAAATTTAAAATGTGTTAGCGAAGTGCTGGTTTTTCATTTACCGTGGCACTGCGGTGATAGGGTATGTCTTACCTAAATACGTTTACTGAAGTAAAAGAGAGCATGTCGCTTTAAAAAGCACATGAAATAAATATTAGAACAGGTGTTAGAAACAGCAGAGATTACAAAGGTGAAACTTAAAAAATTGAAGTTTGGGCCGGGCGCGGTGGCTCAAGCCTGTAATCCCAGCACTTTGGGAGGCCGAGACGGGCGGATCACAAGGTCGGGAGATCGAGACCATCCTGGCTAACCCAGTGAAACCCCCGTCTCTACTAAAAAAAAAATACAAAAAACTAGCCGGGCGAGGTGGCGGGCGCCTGTGGTCCCAGCTACTCGGGAGGCTGAGGCAGGAGAATGGCGGGAACCCGGGAGGCAGAGCTTGCAGTGAGCTGAGATCGAGCCACTGCACTCCAGCCTGGGGGACAGAGCAAGACTCTGTCTCAAAAAAAAAAAAAAATTGAAGTTTGGGAGGCGATGGTTGAAACCTGAGGAGAGGCACTTCCTGTGAACATCTCTCTTGGTGGGGCAGCTCATTGCTCTCCTTTCAAGGGATTTTTAAATAAAACTTGGATGAAGATTTTGAGCTGGGCAGAACTGAGGCCAGAGCCATGTGGTGGGTCCTGTGCCTGTTCCTGGCTGGTGTCCCTCAGCCCTCTCCAGGCTCTGCCTGGCCAGCTGAACAGCTAGCCACGTCCTGTTCTGGCTCTAAAATTGATGATGCCACATTCCTGCAAGTGTTCCATTAAGCCCTTCCAGGACAATTTTCCAGGCTGAGAAGCTGTAATCAAAATTGGCAATCGAGCGGCAAACATAAACACTTCCGCAAAATTATATGCAAACAAGAACCTGGCTCTAAGGCCATCCATAGAGTGGATCCATGCAATGACGTCTAGACACAGATGATTTTTGCCTAAACATATTATTCATAATATCCAAGGCCAAACACAGCCCAAGCACCTCCCTCAGAGCAAACGCTGCAGCCCACTTAAGTATATATCCATGTAACTATTACCCAGACTGAGGGAACATTCCCATTTTCCAACAGGCTCTGCTAAGTCCCCTCCTAACTGCCATCCCTGCAAAGTAGTCACTATTCTGATCTCTGTCACCATAAATCCTTTTTGTTTCTTCTTGAACTTCTTAAATGATGGAGTCATACAAAATGTACTATTTCGCACACTTGGCTTCTTTTACTCCACTTAGAGACTGAGAATGTCACCCATATTCATTCTTTTTCATCACTGTTTACCTCTCGTCATTGACTTATCCTGTCATTAACAGTCATGTGTATTGTTTCAAGACTGGGGCTACTATTTTGAAAAACACTGCAAGACTCCTAGTTGTTCTACATACTTGTCAGCACTTGATATTGTCAGTCCTTCAAGTTTTAGCTGTGGTGAACATTTATATCATGAAGTTACTCAGGCCTAACCCTTTCCCTGAATACAAGACTTTTATTTCCTGTCTTTACCTGAAATTTTTTCATTTATTTTTCAAACTCAACATAGCAAGCAGAAGATTTCACATCTCCTTTCTGATCATCTGCTTCTCTTCCTTTGTTGCCTATCTCTAAGAAACCCATTCAAAGCTAATTTCCTCATGCGTGTTTTTCAGTTACCCTTGTTGCCCCCACCGTTCACATTGGGGGGATTGTACCTTTGCAATGCTGCTTGTATTGAGGCACCTTCTTTCCTCTCCCAACACCATTGCCCTAGAGCATACTTCATTATTTCTTGGCTAGAATATTTTAGGCTCTATAAAAAAGATTTCTTTGAACAGCTATTTTTGGACATTTTAGAAATAGGCTTAACTCATTTCCTAGGCAACTTCTCTGGCTTCTGATCAAAGGGTCTATAAACTTATAACTGGATTAGTCTAATATTCAAGGTATTACAGTTAAAGTGGCTAATTTTCTTTCTCTGTTAGTTTGCTCAAATACCTTCAAATGAGGAATGTAAAAGTGCGATATGAAATTCATTTTCATTGAAGTATTTGTTTTTTTCATTGAGGTATTAGTTCTTTCTTTGTCCCTAGACTATTACTGAGACCAATCAGCTGTCTTCTGGGGGCTCCAAAACAGAGGCTGTGTTGTGTTCACATGTTACAATTTGCCTCATAAAGGCTATCACTCCAATGCTAGGCCTGGGACAGGCCTGATCATATTCTCTGAAGTCATCTTGTTAGGCTGAGACAAGACAAGACACCTGGTATTTCTCCTTCCATCTGTATGTAGGAACAGCCCCCTAACTTAACTAAAATTCCTCAAATTTCCAATGTATCCCAGTCCCTTTAAAACTCTATTCTCCATCCTTCCAGATTCTAAGCTTCCAGGCTATGGCCAAAGAACAATGGTAAAGTTTAGCGGCTCTGAGAACCAGCTGCCTGGGTTCTGTGAATCCCAGTGCCTATGTTACAAACTGCAGAGTCTGGTATATTAGTCTGTTCTCATGCTACTAATAAAGACATACCAGAGACTGGGTAATTTATAAAGGAAAGAAGTTTAATTGACAGTTCAGCATGACTGCAGAGGCCTCGGGAAACTTACAATCATGGTGAAAGGGGAAACAAATACGCAAACACGTCCTTCTTCACATGGCAGCAGTAAGGAGAAGTGGTGAGCAAAAGAGGGAAAAACCCTTTATAAAACCATGACATCTCATGATATCTCACTCATTATCATGAGAGTAGCATGAGGGTAACCACCCACACGATAAAATTACCTCCCACCAGGTCGCTCCCATGACATGTGGAGATTATGAGAACTACAATTCAAGGTGAGATTTGGGTGGGGACACAGAGCCAGACCATATCACTAGGGTTAGTCACTTCATCACCCCAGGGCTCAGTTTTCTTATCTGTAAAGTGACAATAATAATAATATCGAGAGTTGCTGTGAAAATTAAATGGGACAATCTACATAAAGCCCAATGCCTTGCACTTAGTGAGAGTGCCACATGTAGTCTGTTATCATTAATGCTAAAAAAGAGCCTCCAAGCTGCCCATCTCACTTTGCTCCTGATCATATTCTTATAGACTGTCAGCAATTCTTTCTCTTCTTTAGCATTTTCACCCTTAGACCCATTTTTAAGCTTCTCAACCAGTTCGCATTGTTTCCCAGACTGTCACTGCAACAAACAAAGGAACTTCCTGGTGATTACCCACGTGTTCCCTCACATTTCTCATCCTCCCTTCCGGTAGGTGGGGCCACATGACTAGTTCTAGCCAAAGGGAAGATTGAAGCATTTAAGAGCTGCTTCTAATACTGTAGCTCTTTGTTCTGCCACAGGTGCAAAAGGGGCCAGCACTCCACATGCTGCAAGCTGGCAGAGCCTCTGTCAGCCTGGATCCCTTAATGACTACGTGGAGCAGAGTTCCCCAACATACCCATGTTGGACTCACAGCTTGAGCAAGAAAGAAACTTTGTTGTATTTTGCCTACTAAAATTTGGGTGTTAACTTGTTATTGCAGCATAACCTATTCTAGCCCTGATTAATATTTCAAGTTAGCTTTTAGATTGATAATCTGTTTATGAGCCTCTTTTAGACAGCCTACATCCTTAAACTGTCTTGTAAGGACTTCCAAGCTGAATATGACCTGACCCCTCTGGAATCTCTTACAGTCACCCTGTTAAGCTTCCTTTCATGCTAGAACTGTAGTTTCTTTGGGATCAGCAAGAGATTCCAGGAATTCACTTCATTTACCCCTTTGCCAGAATTACTAGACCCACATCTGGAAAAACATGACAGTCAATGTATCCAGACTTTTTTCAGTTTTTAACTATACCAGCAATTTCTTACACTCACTGATTTCTCTGGTGAAAATATTTTTGCTCTCACTCCCACCACTTTATTTCCTTTCCTGGCTAACAATTTCCAGGTCTCAAAATAAATACTATTTCCTCCAGGGAGCATTCCTTGCTTTCCCCAACTAGGTGGGAATCCATCTGTTATACACAACAATACCACTCTAAAAAACACTCAGAGCATTTGTAATATCTTTTTAATATCTTCACTACTAAATTATAAATTCCGTGATGACGGGGGAGGCAGCTGGCTTATTTACCACTATACATTCATTTTAAATACTGTGCCTGGAAGAGAGTAGGCGCTTACAAATTATCTTCTGATCATTGCCTTTACAAATAAGAGGGAGAACAATTCAGACAGCCATTCTCCTCAACATGATAAGGGAGCTCTCACATTAAAATCCCAGGTCTAGGAAGAGAAGATGCCTCTCTTTTGAAGCAGTCTGTAAGTCATATTGTAGAGAATTGTTTCCCACAAATTGCTCTCTGTAAAGCTTAGTTCCATTTCAAAACTCTGAAATAAAATCAGATCCTTGGCTTCTTGATTCTGCTTATACTTAGCTTACTGTAATGTCGGCACTATTTTTATAGGCTAGAAACTACTGGAGTGTTCATAAAAAGAGATGACATGAAAGCCTGGCTCAAGATCTCAAAATTATAGGGTGCTCCCACTCTGATGAGAAGAGAACCTCAGAATGGAGCCACACTCCCCAAATGGTCCCGGTGCTGAATTGCTTTTGCTTCTCATTCTTTGGCACTACAAAGAAAACTTTGAGGGTAAAATGCTTAGAGGAAACTTTCTACCACCCCCCTGAGCTAACAAATGCCATGAGCTATCTGAGGACATCCCTTTATGTTATATACTTTTATGACAAATATAAGAACCCACCACATGCTCTTATACGGAACTTGGAAAAGCAAATTTTTGAATAAATCACGAGGAACAATTTTTGAATTTTCTTGGTTGGAGCGGAAATGGAAATAATTCAGCTAATATAAAGAATGTGGATAACAAGATAATCTTATACCCAAATATCAGCTTATCATTTCTTTTCTTTTTCTGGCTAGTCTGTTTAATTCCTATACAAAGATTAAATCTATAAACACATATGCAATCTTTTAATGTGACAGGACACATTAATACAATATCAAAAAACAACTTATTAATTTTATTTCTAAACAAAATGAATGCTTTGCTTGGTGTGTGTTTTAAAAAATTTCTTCATGAATTCCACCAAACATTGAGCCTTTTGGAAAAATAATGTATTTTTGTCCTGCTTATAAAAAACTTGATTCTCATATTTTGGTAACATCTCTGTTGTGACATCTAGAAATTCTAAGCATTTGAGAAATTTTACATTGCTTTTTAACATTGGAAACTTTGACAGCTGGGGCAATTTTCTAGTCAATCACCCCAGCGAATCTAAACCAGTATCTTTTTCTAGCTTGTATCAAGGGAAATTACAGCACGATATAAAGTTTCACTCCTGATTACAGAAGCTCCTTCAATTGTGTCATGGAAAAGACTGAACACATGCAAATATCTGAAATGAAAAGCAGTCTTGACTGTTTATTATTGCTTGTTAACTCTTCCTGAGCGCATAAAATGACAGTAACTTCAAAGTTACTGCAGAGAGAAGTGCAACGCTTAAAAGAGAAATGTTGTGCAAATGAATTTTGTAGTGGTGGTTTCAAAGCTTCCAGAATTCTAATCAAAGAGGCTCAGGGTTGGTTAGGAGAGACCTTAAAAGGAATCCAATCCCACCACGGATCTGAGGCACAAGTCCTCATGTACAGAGTTCTTACATCTGCACAGGAGAAAAGAGAGCTCAGAAATGTGAAATGACTTCCCCAAAACCCGAACCCAGCAGACCTACGACACAGCAAAAGGTGAGGAAACCAGATTCTGGATTCCTATCCCACAAGCTGCCTCTGACTGTAAACCTCCAAAAGCTGACTTTGTGCACTTGGGTAAGACATCATTTTTCAGTCTTCATTTCGGCATCAATAAACAGGGCATTTCAGTGTCTAGGAGCTGCAGGAACTACACGTCATAAACCGGAGGGACTCCAAACAACAGAAACTTACTCCAATAGTCCTGGAGACCAAAAGCGCAAAAGAAGACATCTACAAGAATCCTTCCTTCTGGAAGTTCTGGGGGAACATCTGTTCTCTGCCTCTCTCCTAGCTTATAGTGGTTTGCTGGTAACCCATGGTATTTCTTGGTTTATAGACTCATCACTCTACTCTCTGCCTCCAACTTTACTTGGCCTTCTCCCCTGGGTCTTCTGTGTGTCTCTGTCTCTCTCCTCTTTTTTTTTTTTATTTTGAGATGGAGTCTTACTCTGTTGCCCAGGCTGGAGTGCAGTGGTATGATCTCGGCTCATTGCAACCTCTGCCTCCCAGGTTCAAGTGATTCCCATGCCTCAGCCTCCTGAGTAGCTTAGACTGCAGGTGAGCACCACTATGCCCAGCTAATTTTTTTGTATTTTTAGTAGAGATGGAGTTTCACCATGTTGGCCAGGCTGGTCTCAAACTTCTGACCTCAGGTGATCCACCCACCTTGGCCTCTCAAAATGCTGGGATTACAGGCATGAGCCAGGGAACCTGGTCCTCCTCTTCTTATGAGGATACTCCAAGGTATACTGGACGTAGGGCCTACCCTAATCCAGCATAACCTCATCTTAACTAATTACATCCAAAAAGACACATTCTGAGGTTCTGGGAAGACATGAATTTGAGGAGGACCCCAGTCAACCGAGTACAGAAAGTGATAATGGGATTTATTGCATAGAGTAATTCTGAGGATTAAGTGCATGTAAATAAATATAGAGAACAAACAGCAGGGCCCGTCTTATTCTGAAAGTACAATACATATTGGTTTTAATTAGTAACGTACTCTAAGTCCAGGTTGTATTCCTGTGATGCACACAAGATAGTTTCATTCTACTCTCAATTCTTTCAGCTCCTGATGATGAACTTTTAACATCCAAGACAGTCTCTATTGGACAGATGAGGCAAATTTTGCTCTCAAAAATATCCCCTTACCTTTTCTATCCTTCATTCTCTGTAATTTTTATCTATGTTTTTATCAGCTACTTAGGGACTACAGAGAGGCTGGCAATAAAGGTGATCTGTGGCCCATTATGGTGGTGTTTGTCTTTGAACCCAACTGATATGATTTGGTTGTGTCCCCACCCAAATCTCATCTTGTAGTTCCCATAATCCCCACGTGTTGTGGGAGGGGCCTGTGAGAGCTAATTGGATCATGGTGGCAGTGACTCTCATGCTGTTCTCGTGATAGTGAATGAGTTCTCAAGAGAAATGATGGTTTTATAAGGGGCTTTCCCTGCTCATTGCTTAGCACTTCTCCTTGCTGCCACCATGTGAAGAAGGACGTGTTTGCTTCCCCTTCTGCCATGATTGTAAGTTTCCTGAGGCTTTCCCAACCACAATGAACTGTGTGTGAGTCAATTAAGCCTCTTTCCTTTATAAATTTTTCTTTGTTGGGTATGTCTTTATTAGCAGCATGAGAACAAACTAATACACTAACACAGAAGTCTGCACTTCTTGGAGAAGTTTTCCAGGCCCACAATCACCATTGATCTAAGGGATCTAAGGAGGTTCTAATATTTTGGAGAAAATGCCATTTCAGATCCCATGATGCCTGTCTCTCTGTTCATCACTGTGTGGTCAGGGGATGAGTCAGGGGCTGTGTGTTCAGCATCATATTCAGATGGGAACACTGATCTTTGCTTGATGCTTTGAAGCTTGAAAAAAAGCAAATCCAACCTCAACTTATTTTGTTTCAAAATCTATTTTCTCTTGGGACTAGCAGGCATTATAGGCTCAAAGACAACTCTTGAATTGTTTTTACAAGCATAATTCTGGGGCTTAAAATGAGATTCAACCCAAAGACACTTATGCCTTTTTTTTTTCTTCTTTTATTTATTCCCAATCTGCAAAATATTTTCTGGATTTAGCTGACTGCCCAGGACCAGGGTTAAAAAACTTGCTGGGCTTGATCAGAGGTTCTCAAATTTTAATGTGGCATGGCATCATCTAGAGGGTTTGTTGAAAACACAGGTTATGGGGTGCCACTTCCCAAGGTTACAAATCAAGAGGTTTTTGGGGGAGGCCTGAGAATGTGTTTTACTAACAGGATCCCAGGGTATGTGGCTACTTCTGGCCCACACTGGTCTAGATAGGCGTCCCTGTGAAAGTTCATGTAGAACATACTCCTTCCCCATGTACTTCCTTTATTATTATTATTTTGAGATGGAGTCTCACTCTGTCGCCCAGGCTGGAGTGCAATGGTATGATCTCAGCTCACTGCAACCTCTACCTCCCAGGTTCAAGCAATTCTTCTGCGTCAGCCTCCCGAGCAGCTGGGACCACAGGCACCCGCCATCACATCCAGCTAATTTTTGTGTTTTTAGTAGAGATATGGTCACCATATCGACCAGGCTGGTCTTGAACTCTTGACCTCGTGATCCACCCGCCTTGGCCTCCCAAACTGCTGGGATTATAGGCATGAGCCACCATGCCCAGCCCTTCCTTTATTTTTATTTATTTATTTATTTATTTTGAGATGGCATTTTACTCTGTCGCCCAGGCTAGAGTGCAGTGGTGCGATCTCCACTCAGTGCAAGTTCTGCCTCCTGGGTTCACGCAATTATCCTGCCTCGGCCTCCTGAGTAGCTGGGACTACAGGCATCTGCCACCACGCCTGGCTAAGTTTTGTATTTTTAGTACAGACGGTGTTTCACCATGTTAGCCAGGATGGTCTCGATCTCCTGATTTCGTGATCCGCCTGCCTCGGCCTCCCAAAGTGCTGGGATTGCAGGTGTGAGCCACTGCACCCGGCTCCTTCATTTTTTTAAAAAAAGAGTTTCCAATGCTATTAGCTAACAGTTACTGAGGACTAACCACGTGCTGAAACTACTCACCAGGCAAGAGCCCCATGCAGTGGTTGCTTTTATGAGCCCCTTTTGAGGGTATAAGAGGTTAAATAACCTGCCCAGGCCTCAAAGCTAGGAAGGGATAGATCCCAAAGCCTGAGTCCTTATCTGCCATGGGTGTTGGGCTTATTTCTCATTAAACATTCAGGTTCCCATTGTAAGCATTCTAAGTATCCTACCTTTGCCCCCTCCATTTTTATTTTGCGATTTCATTTTCAATAGGACTTCTAGGATAATTGTACTTTTTTTTTTCTTCTTACTGTCTTACATTAACCTGTGTGATGCTCATATCAGAATTTTTACTGCTTTTTAGTGAGACAAGCATAATAAATGTGTTCGTATGGTAAAATTTACTCAATTTTGTTCACTCTGAGATTATAACTCACTTGCTTCTATGGGAATGTGTGACTGTATGTGTAGGTGTATGTGCGAGTGTGTGACTGTATATGTGAGTGAAAGTATGAAACATTTTTTTTTTTCAGATGGAATCTCACTGTCCCCCAGGCTGGAGTGGCGTGGCATGATCTCAGCTCACTGCAACCTTGGCCTCCCGGGTTCAAGTGATTTTCCTGCCTCAGCCTTCCAAGTAGTTGGGATTACAGGCACCTGCGACTGCACCTGGCTAAATTTTGTGTTTTTAGTAGAGATGGGATTTTGTCACATTGGCTAGCCTGTCTCAGATTCCTGATTTCAGGTGATCTGCCAGTGTAGGCCTCCCAAAGTATTGGGATTACAGGCATGAACCACCGCACCTGGCCATGAACCATTCTTTTGTGTGCCAGCGTGTGTGCATGTGTGTGTGCATGTGTGCGTGTCTGTGTGCGTGCATGCGTGTGTGCGTTTGTGTGCGTGTGCGTGCATGCATGCATTAGTGCATGTGTGTGTGCGTGCGTGTGTATGCGTGTGTGCGTGGGTGTGCGTGTCTGTGTGTGCGTGCGTGTGTGTGCGTGTGCATATGTGTCTCTGTGTGAGTGGGAAGATGGTAATACCAATGTGTGCAGTGTGCGTGCATGTGTGTGCGTGTGCATGTGGGCATGTGTGTCCGTGTGTGTGTGGTAAGATGGTAATACCAACGTGTGCAGTTCTTCTTTAGATGTTGTTATACGACAGAACAGGCATGGTAGTCTTCTCTCAGTCTAAAGTTGTCAAGGGTAAATTTTGTGTGAAATTCCAAACCCTGAAACACACTGACCTACATTATTGATTTTCTGAAAGACCTTTAGTACATGTTAAAGGTACCTTTAGTACATGTAACTGTTCTCCCTTAGTTCTCTGCATTTATTTTTCTTTAAGACGTACTTTTGCAAACTAATCATCTGCACAGATGGGTGGTGAAAGAAACCCAAACCCTGTTTGGCTTCGACAGTTTGGCTCTACCTAGAAGTAGGTGGACAAGGACCTTGTGGTATATTGGAGATGAAACATTGGTGTTGAGAACATCAGCTTCGGGTCTTGATCCCTGGGTCTCCTGTCCAGGGGTGGATTCCAGGTAGGATTTCACAACTACTGCAGCCCTTCTCGTCTAACATATCCTTATTCCAAGGGTTACTGTTAGCTGTCAAGATATCTCTCTTTTCCTGATAGCATTTTGAGAAATGAAAACTTTGCAAAAGAAAATTATTCTTTCATTGGTGTGTTGTGTATTTTTAATATTCCATTAGACGTAGTCCACTTATCTCTATCATTTTGTGGGCTGCAGAAGGATTTTCATAGGCAAGTTAAGTCCAATTGTGGAATGGTGGTGTTTATCAGTTTTCTTGAAATGCCATCTAAATTCATATTTTACATTCTAAGATCTGTGCTGTGTTCTCTCTCCATCTCAGAGAGCAGAAAAAATTACACACATCCAACTATCACTTCTAATATGAATAAAAAATGTTCTTCACTTTATCTATTCAAAAATAATATCCCTGAAGAATTTAAATATCTCACTGTTTTGCTTTTATTTCTTACAAAATGGCCCCAGGAGAAAAAGCCGTCAGACTCATTTCAGTCATCCATTCACAGGGCTACTGGGCTGACCCAAGGAATCACATCCCACTTGTAAAACACAAGCAAAAACACTTCTGAAAAAGTCCATTAAAGCAGGGCTAATGATCGACACAGAGGAGATACGCTGGCTATACCATGCTCCCAATCCTCTGTCCGGGGTCTTGCCACCTGGCCAGCTGGCAGCTGTGTGCCCTTTAGCCAGTCATCTACTCTCTCTGAGCTTAATTTACTCCTCGTGTGTGCCAAACTCAGAGAGAGCAATAATTAAATGAGAATCCACAAAAAATATTTAGCCCAAAGCTTGACTCATAATAAGCCTTTAATAAAACTTAGATTTTATTATCATTATTATTTACTACCACCAAAAAGGACTTTTTGATAAATCAAATTTGTCTTATTCCCTCTGGTTTCCCACTCTTTGACTTTATGTGTTTTCTTCTCTCTGCTAGAAATAGTCTTCCTTTCTCTCTTTCCAGAAATCTTCTTCCCACTCTTTAAATCAGAGGTCAGCAAACCACAGCTCATGGGACAAATCTGGCCCACCATCTGCTTTTGTAAATAAAGTTTTATTGGAACACAGCCATGCTCATTCATTTATATGGTATCTATGGTTGCTTTTGTGCTACAAAAGTAAAGTTGCATAGTTGCAGCAGCCACCATATGGCCCACAAAGCCCCAAATACTTATTATCTGGCCCTTCACAGACAAAGTTTGCAGATCAGTGCTCAAAAATCTTTTGCTCAAGTTATCCCATACCTGGGCATCTTCCTGATCCCCTTGAGACAAAGTTACTTCCCTGGCCATGGCATGTCCCACATATCATCCTGCTGTAAACAGTCATTTCCATGACTGCCTCCCTGCTACACTTTGTGAATACCATCAAGGTGGGCATCAGCTCTTACATATTTGAAACTCCGAGATAAGAAAGGGTGACCCTAAGTATGGGAAGCCCCTGGGGGCTGGGGAAGAAGGGGATTGAGTGGAGGGATTATGGAATCTTGGCTTCAAATAGGGGCATGAGAAGGGAGGACAGAGGGTTTTTGTGATGTGTGCATGCTACACAGACCCCACAGGTACTCGTGCACACACAGCTATGATGACATATACACACTTATGCATAAACTGTCAACTCCAGGTACCCATTAGCAGCGTGACAAAGTACAAACGGATCAGCTGGGTCATTACACCTCAGCCCTACATGGTACCTTGTGCCTGTTACAAGGTATCTAAAATATAGAAGACAAGAGAGAATGGATCCAGCTAGCTCTCTGCCTATGTGAGTGCAAATAGCTTATTCAGGATACAATCTTAAGAAGCACAAGTGAGGGAGAAAGAATTGAGACAGAATATGTAAAAGAGTCAATACACAGGTGGCAATGGGCAGGTTATCACTGTGGGCAACTGCTGTTCAAACTCACTGGGGTCATCTGGGAGACTGGGGAGAACACATCTCAAAGTTGTCCTATTCAAAGGGTGAAGAAGGGATGGTAATTCACCAACTCTTGCCACTCAAAGGCTGATGGCTGTTCCCTGGGCAGTAAGACTGAGCACATTCCTATGGTCAGAGGAAAGTCCAGGCAGGCAGCTACAGGGATTAAGAGGCCGACAGCCCGTATGGAAGTGGTGGGTTCCTGGGGATGTGGGTGAGTCATCAACAGTCACTGCTCTATGATCTAACCCAAGCATTGTAGGGTGGGTGCACAGACCACACTGCAGAAGCAGGCATGCGGCAATGCACAACTTATCTCTAATTTTTTACCCCATCTTCTCACTGCTCTCCTCCAGAACCCCAATAAGTCAGTTACTGAACTGGGGTCAGGGGAAAGAAACTGCCAACCTGATTTGAAAGACTCCATTTACTAAATGTATTTCTTTCTTTTTCCTTCCTTCCCTTTCTTCCCTTCCTTCCCTTCCTCCCCTCCCTCCCTCCCCCCATTTCTTCCCTCGCTCCGTTTCTTCCCTTGCTCCGTTTCTTCCCTTCTGTCCCCTTCCCCTTCCTCCCTCCCTCCCTTCTTTCTTTCTTTCCTTCCTTCCTTCCTTCCTTTCTTCCTTCCTTCCTGCCTTCCTGCCTTCCTTCCTCTCTTTCTCTCTTTCTCTCTTTCGACGGAATGTCGCTCTTGTTGCCCAGGCTGGAGTGCAGTGGCACAATCTCAGTTCACCACAACCTCTGCCTTCTGGTTTCAAGCAATTCCCCTGCTTCAGCCTCCTGAGTAGCTGGGTTTACAGGCACCTGCCACCACAGGTGGCTATTTTTGGTATCTTTAGTACAGATGGGGTTTTACCATGTTGGCTGGGCTGGTCTCGAACTCCTGAGCTGATGATCTGCCTGCCTCAGCCTCCCAAAGTGCTGGGATTTGTGGCACCCATGAGGCACCGCATCTGATCTCGTAAATGTTTTACTAAGCAAAACACTTTTAAATTAAGTGATAAAACGATTTTTATTTAAAACCAAGGATATCTGAGCATGTACCAATAGATGAGGTCAGGCAATTCAGGGTGCTATGCCTGCAGGCAGGCTGGCATTAGATATTAACAGTCTAGCTCAGTTAAGCATTCCAATTGCCTGTGGAAATGTTTCTTGGGCTAATTTGTTTCCAAAGTAGCAACCACTTATCATTATTCTATTGTTAAGAATGGGATAAAGACTATGTACCATTAATACTGCTTCTAAACCCCTTTAAAGAACTTAGTCTTTCTAACCAAATATGCTTTGAAAATGACACTGGCTTTAAATGCATTTGGTTTAAATTTCCCCAGGTTCTAACACACGCTCTTCATTCATTCAACCATCTTCTGAGTCCCTATTCGTAACAATACCTCTTTGAAGAATGCATACATTGCATTTTCTCAAGAAGCCTAGAACTGACAGAGGAGAGAGACTATAATAAAAGTATTGCTTTTCCTTGTGATAGCTGCATTAATAGAATGCTAAACAATCTGTGTGAGAAAATGAAGGAGGAGGGATTTAGTCATGCAAAGAAGATGAGAAAAAGTCCACAGAGAAGGGGCTACTCACACCAGGTTTGGAGGGTAACAGAGAAATAAGCAGCAATTTTAGCTGATGAAACAGACTATGTGTATTAGTTATCTAATGCTGGATAAAATTACTCTCAACTTAGTACTTTAAAGCAACTATAAACATTTATGATTGCACACAGTGTTTGTGGGTTGGAGATATGGAAGCTGCTCAGCTGTGTGGTTCAGTCAGGATGTTAGTGAGACTACAGTTATTTAAAAGCTTGACAGGGGCTAGAAGGTCTACTTCCAAGGTGGCTCACACACACTGCTAAAGAATTGATGCTGGCTGTTAGTAGGCAGCCTCAGTTCCTTGCCATGTGGATTTCTCCATGAAGCTACTTGAGCTTCCCTACAACATGGCATTTGGTTTGCCTATAGCAAGAAAGAACAAGAATAAACAAGGCTCAGAATTCATACAAAGTCATTTCTGCCATGTCCTATTTGGCTACACAAGTCATTCCTATTCGATGTGGGAGGGGACCACTCAGGAGCATGGATACCATGAGGTGGGAATCACTGGGAGCCCTCTTGGGGGCTGGCTGCCATAATATGCAAAAGTCAGAAGTGCATTATCTTTGAGGAAAGAGAAAAGAAAATGCTGATGCCATTGGAATGAGGGTGAGTTAGGAACGTAGCGGTAGGAATAAAGCCAGAAAGCATGGGTCAGACTGTAGTTTGGATCAAGGAGGTGACATAAAGGAAGGCACTGCATCTGCCAGTCTCTCCTCCCTTTCATCTGCTGGGATTTGAGTGCAGGAGTCAGGAGCATTCATAGCAGAACTGGATTCCCGCCAATAAGTCCATTTCCCAGGAACTGCCCCATTCCCCACCCCCCAGAGAGATCAGTGGCTCCAAATCTTTGAGAGGATACAGAGGAGCTTATCCTCTTATACTCTTCACTCTGACCAGCCTTTTGCCTCAGGCCCTGATGAAGACGGCATCTTCTTTCCTCCCCTTTGCCTTTTTATTCCTGCGTGGCCTGATGGTCTGCCTTGGTTTGGAACAACTTCAAATCCTGTTTGTCATGAGTGGAACAGCAAACCATTCTGACAACCTCTTTGGTCTCACACTGACCTGGGTGTGAATTCCACTTTTACCCATTCCCTGAATGTGTGAACTTGGTCAGTAAATGCTCCCTCTGACTCTCAGCTTCTCCCACATTATGGAATGTTGAAGGAAAGAGTATGCTGACGTGTTTGCAATGCTGGCAATGGAGGCTACTTTTAATAATCACATCATATCTGTAGCTCACGATCTGCTTCCTGGATCTCTCTAACGTGGATTAAGGCACTTTGGGAGGCCGAGGCGGGTGGATCACCTGAGGTCGGGAGTTCGAGACCAGCTTGACCAACATGGAGAAACCCCATCTCTACTAAAAATACAAAATTAGCTGGGTGTGGAGGCACATGCCTGTAATCTCAGCTACTTGGGAGGCTGAGGCAGGAGAATTGCTTGAATCCGGGAGGCGGATGTTACGGTGATTCGAGATCGCGCCACTACGCTCAAGCCTGGGCAACAAGAGCAAAAACTCCGTCCCAAAAAAAAAAAAGAACTGATCACAAAGCTCATCAGCTTTACAAGAACTGTGCTCCTTTGGCAGAGTTTACCAAATGTGTTCCCTTTGGTGCTCACATGTAGGTCAGTTCCCATGAATTCAATATCAGGCTGGCTGGGAGGGTCATGGGGGAGAAATCTGCATGAGTTTCCACTGGCCTTTCAAGGTCAAGAGCAAAGCACTTCTGAGTCCTAGGGTTGTCCATCATATGCGAAGCTGAGGATAGACTGAATTATCCTTCACTGTAGGCTAACACCTGCTAGGCAATATGACAGTTAGAACTGGGAAACAATTCTTGTTTCTTCTGGGTGCAATGGGAGGGGAAGCCGGGGATCTGGAGGCTAGATTTTAACTTAACGTAGAAATATGAGCACCAAGTTCAAGTCCAAATCCAGAATTTGAGGCTGGGTAGGATCACATTTCCTCTGCACATCCTTTGTATGAGAGTGAGAGGCAAAAACAGAGGTGGTGCCAGAGCAGGGTGACTATGATGGGGCATCAACGCCCCGGGACCCTTCCCATCCTTTGCTTTCACTCCCCTTAACCATTTTTACAGAGAAAGGGGATTTAAAGCAGGAAAATTTGATGTTTATTTGAGGCAGACTTTAAAAAATAATTACACTGATATGTCACCATGAGACTTCTTAGGCAGGACACTAATGGCTTGCTTGTGTGAATATATTTTCTGCTTTAAGAAATACGACTATAAACAAATGTTACTTTTTAAAAAAATGCCTTGAAGCCACTACTCTTGCCACCGAGCAGAGACCAGGTAATCTCATTATCTGCCCTAACACCAGTTGCTGTCAGGGCCTGAGCTGCTCTGTCTGGGTGTCTCATGTCAAGGATGAGGCTGTTATCTCCCGCCACCCGCCATGACCCCATACCAGCCCCACTGGCACTGAGAATGGGTATAGCACCGGGAGTGGGTCCCATCTTGCCAGAACCCCAAAACGTGAAGTCCAGGTCATAAAGATCTGGCCTGCTTTCCACCCTCACAAGAGAAGAAGTTGTTAACAAAACCTCAGTTGCCCCCCCATTGCCCATCCTAGTGTTAGGGACATTTGACAGGCTGAGTGTCTTCTGGTGGCATTAACCTCCGCTCTCTCTTTCATAGGAAAGTTGCTGTGCTCTGCGCTTAAGAAATTCCTCCAAAATGCTTCATGCACAGCAGATCTTTAGAAGAGAAGTAAGGGTGAGGTTGGAACCTCTGTCTTTCCAAACTCAGGCTTCTTTGTGGAGGGGCTGGAGGTTGTGAACACTTTCCTCTAGTGCCCTGTGCTTCACCAAGGGTGCAGGGACCTGAGGATTAAAATCCAGACTGTTCCACTCACCAAGCCTTGCCCTTGGCATGGGCTACATCCATTCAGAGGAATAGGCATCTTTTATTTTCTCTTTTAAAATTTTACTTTAAGTTCTGGGATACATGTGCAGAACGTGCAGGTTTGTTACATAGGTATACATGTGCCATGCTGGTTTGCTGCACCTGTCAACCCGTATTCTAGGTTTTAAGCACCGCATGCATTGGGTATTTGTCCTAATGCTGTCCTTTCCCTTGCCCCCATCCCCCGACTAAAACACCAAAACAATTGCAACAAAAGCCAAAATTGACTATGGGGATCTAATTACACTAAAGAGCTTCTGCACAGCAAAAGAAACTACCATCAGAGTGAACAGGCACCTACAGAATGGAAGAAAATTTTTGCAATCCATCCATCTGACAAAGGTCTAATATCCAGAATCTACATGGAACTTAAACAAATTTACAAGAAAAAAAAGCAACAAACAACCCTACCAAAAAGTAGGAGAAGGATATGAACAGACACTTCTCAAAAGAAGACGCTTATGTGGCCAATGAACATTTGGAAAAAAGCTCATCGTCACTGGTCGGGCATCTCTTCCTATTGTACAAAAGCCGCTTGTGGGCTAGGGGCCTCCCTGCCCCTTCCCTTTACCTCCACCCCACCCCAGGAAAAGGAATGGAGGTAACTGATTGCTGAGTGGCATCTCCCTAGCTATGTCTCCCTTCCTCCTTTCCCTCTCCTGGTTCTCTTCCCCTTCCCGCCTCCTTCTCACTGACCCTCTTACTGGGCAGAGGCATCCTGAGATGGGCTCCACCCAGGTAGAAGTGGCAATCCAAATCTCTCTAATTTAGGTAAAAGTATTAGCAAATTTATTTGGGTACAAACTCAAGACTTTCCTAATCAGCTTCATAGGTAATGAAACCTATGGTTTGGTCTCCAGTTGTCCAGTATCTCTTAGGAGTTCTAATTTGGGAGGGAAAAAAGGGTACAAGTCACCAATTCTTAGTTTCTCAACACTACTGCATTTACTGGAGTGATTCAAAGCCTCATTTTATACCCCTTGCTTAGCTGATGATGTGAACATTCTTACCGATGTGTATTGAGCACTACAAGGTACAGATCTAGGAGGCAAGGAGCCTCTCTCCCTGTGTAGCCTTTGTAAGGCTGGATTTATGTAACTGAAGCAGAACAAATGGGCTCCGCTGTGCCCTTGTGAGGGCCAATGGAAGTCCACTCCCTGAGAGGAACACTCTCATGTACTTTTACCAACTCGAGCAGGCTGCTTGGGTGGGATGGCAGCCACCCAACCTTCCAGGGAGGCCCCGCAGTTGATGGAGATGCCTGAGAAAGATCTGGTCAAGTGGACTCTGCCTCTGTTAGAACACTCCTGTGACATCTCAAGTCTCATAATTATTATATTATTGGTAACACCAGCTACTATTGGTCAAGAGCTTTTCATGGCCAATGCTAATGGCCATGAAGCTAATGTATTTCATGGCCAAAAGTTAATGTATGTCACATGTCATCTCTTTCAAGCCCCCCAAAAGCTAATGTATTTCACACATCAGCTCTTTGAAGGCCAAAAGCTACTGTATTTTACACGTTATCTCTTTCAAGCCCCCAAACCATATAATAAAGTTTACATCCATTTCCTATTGCTGCTGTAACAAATTGTCATGTCCTTAGTGACTTAACCACGTGACTTTATTCTCTTACACTTCAGGACAGGAGTCCAAAGTGAGTCGCAGTGGGCTAAAATCAAGGTGTAGGCAGAGCTGCAATCCTCCTGAATTTCTCTCCTTGCCTTTTTTTTTTTCTTTTCTCTTTTAGCTGCCAGAAGCTCTGTCTATAGCCCTTGTATGGTGGGCCCTTGCTCCGTCTTCAAAGCCAGCAGTACAGCATCTTCAAATCTCCAACTCAGCCATTCTCACCTCCCCCTTATTAAGACTCTGTGATTATATCAGGCCCAAATGGATAATTCAGAATAATCTTCAGATCTCAATATATTTGACTTAATAACTTCTACAAAGTCCCGTTTGCCCTGTAGGGTAACATATTTACAAGTTCTGGGGATTAGGATGAGGACTTCTTTTTTTTTTTTTTTTTTTTTTTTTTTTTTTTGACAATATTATTAAAAGCTTTATTCTAATTCTGAACATGCAGGCAGAATAAGCTGTGTCACTGGTGCTTTTTAGGTGTTCTTTTAGAAATCCTTTTTTAATATTCAGGTACTATATAAAATCTTTAGCACTTAATGGAAAAGTTTCCTTTTTTTTTTTTTTTAGATTAAAAAGCTTAGACATTTATTGTTTAAAATATTACATAATTCTTTTTTTTAGATTGCGTCTTGCTGTGTCACCCAGGCTGGAGTGCAGTGGCGTGATCTTGGCTCACTGCAACCTCCGCCTCCCAGGTTCAAGTGATTCTCCTGTCTCAGCCTCCCGAGTAGCTGGGATTATAGACATGCACCGCCATGTCTGGCTAATTTTTATACGTTTGTATAGACAGGGTTTTGCCATGTTGGTCAGGCTGGTCATGAACTCCTGACCTCAGGTGATCTGCCCAACTCGGCCTCCCAAAGTGCTGGCATGACAGGTGTGAGCCAATGTACCAAATACTTTGTAATATTATGAGAGGATCAACTCTTTCCCTGCCTTATAAAATGTAATTTTCCCATGGTTTGACTTCTTTTGGTAATTTTTTTTTCCTTTTAAATCTTTATTTTTTATTATACTTTAAGTTCTAGGGTACATGTGCACAATGTGCAGGTTTGTTACATATGTATACATGTACCATGTTGGTGTGCTGCACCCATTAACTCATCATTTACATTAGGTGTATCTCCTAATGCTATCCCTCCCCCCTCCTCCCACCCCACAACAGGCCCTGGTATGTGGTGTTCCCCACCCTGTGTCCAAGTGTTCTCATTGTTCGATTCCCACCTATGGGTGAGAACATGCAGTATTTGCTTTTCTGTTCTTGTGATAGTTTGCTGAGAATGATGGTTTCCAGCTTCATCCATGTCCCTACAAAGGACAAGAGCAGGATGAGGACTTCTTTGAAGAGGAAGAGCCATTATTCTGTCTTCCACACAGGCCATGCTATGAGTTCCATTTTACAGCCAAAGAAACCAAGGCTCAGGTAGGTGAGGTGACTTGCCCAAGACCACACAAGTAACAAGATACAGAGCTCAGATTCACAGTTCTGTGAATTCCTAAGCCCAAGCTCTGAGCCACTGTACCACATGGGCTTTCTAACAGAAGAGCTGAGGGAACTGAATAAAGCTTCCCAAATATGTGAAAAGTCTAGAAGCAATGAATACAGGAATCCCTGAAATGAGTCTGATAGAAGATAAAGTTGTCCTTTAGACATCTGTCAAGATTTTTCCATCAATATGTCCCATCCTTTTCTTTAGTAGCCCAAGGGAGTGGATAGAGCAGCAGCTATGGGGTCAAATCCAGTACCCTGGCTCTCCAGTGGGTGACTCAGGCAAGGCAGGTTGGCACTTGGAAACTCCATAACCCTCCTAGTAGAATGGATGTGGCAATTTCAGCCTTACAGAGGTCCTGTGAGTGTTACGGACCTAATGTAATGCCTGGATGAAAAGATGCTGTAATTGTTCACATTGCAGCTGTCCAGTGGTGAGCACAACATAAACTGTCTCACACATATTAGATATTCTAACATATAGAGGAAGTAAGAATGGAGAAGTCTCTTGACTCTTGCTTATTCCACAATGCTAGAGCCCAAGGAGACAGAAAACTTGAATTTAGGACTCTGAGAGTCTTCCATGGAGAAAAAAATCAGCCCACACAACAATTTAGAAGACACAGGAGAGAAACTATCTAAAGGAATTTAATTTTGGTTCCCAGTTTTAAGGCCCATAAGCAGAAATGCCATTCACTGAATTTCAGTGGTCATTTCTATAGCTGTTCTTCACAAAGGTAGAAACAAATTTATTTCCCATGGCTGTCTTAGAAACACATCACCACAATAGGTCTATTAAGTTGCCTGTTGGAATTTGTGAAAGCAAAGGTAAGCAGCTGGTCAGTGTGTCTGTGATGATCACATTAGCCGAGGAAAGCCATTGCTATGTCTCTGTCACTTAAAGAAATGAAAATACTTATCATTTCAAGTGGGGATATTTTGACAAGATTTACCTTAACACACCTTTGAAAACCTTTGGAATGCTTTCCCTGCAATCTTAACAATATTAACAGAGGCCACAATTGCCCCTCATCTGGGAAATCTTCTGTTCCCATCTCCAGCTACCCTTGCCCCCTCTTCTCTCACCTATCAGGGCTCTAACATAAGGAAAATAGCCATTCCAAGATGGTTCCCTTCAATATTTAGTCAATGTCTAGATGGTACTTTTTCTTTTACTCTTTTTACATTGAACTACTTTTTAAAAATTACTGTAACCAAATTTTGAGCTTAGATTTAATTACCAAGTGTCTGTCTAAGGTTGCCTATTTCTTAATTGTGGGGGAAATGAACTGTGCTGTCAACATGTGAAATCAGACCCATCACCCATGATGAGTTGCTGTCCCTCTAATCAAACTTCAAGGTGATGATTAATAAGTGTGATTTAATATTTTTAGAGGGGACCTCAGATACAGACACATGACAACATGCTGCAGTCAGTATATGAAACTGCCACTACCCTGAGCATTTTGGCCAATGATCCAATAGACCAGCGTTGGCCAACTATGGCCCGTTGGTCAAATCCAGCCTGCTGTCTATGTTTTGATGATGCATGAGCTTTAAAATGCTTTTTATAATTTGTAATGGTTATATTTTAAATGATTATATAAGTACCTACATAATGAGGACTAAACTCTGACCTTTTTCCTTCATTTGCCCAAATTCCTATCAAAGACATCCGGGGAGTCACGCTCTACAAACCATAAAGTCTCATCAGAGGGATTTCATTTAACCCTGCGTAATGTAGCTTACTTTCCAGCCTGATTCTGGCAATAACATCACATGACAGATAAGGAAGTCAAAATATTTTAACCCCAAATATGTTTCTTTGCCCTATCTTAAAATAGTCCTGCAAAGCTGTCTCTTATGGGGGGAAGAAAACTACATTCTGTAGAAAATCCCTTTTCCCCTTCGCAGGCCTTTTTCCTGATCCAAGAGAGAATCAACTAAGAGTCTGACACCTTTTTTTAAGTCTGATGAGAAACATTTACCATCTATTATCTCTAAAGCCTGCTACCTGGAGGCTTCATCTACATAATAAGAACCTCAGTCTCCACAATCCCTTATCTTAACCTAGATAATTCCTTTCTATTGATTCCAGGTCTTTAAACTCTTTCAACCAGTTGCCAAACAGAAAATCTTTGAATCCACCTATAATCTGGAAACACAGCCCCCTCCAGTTGTCTTGCCTTTCCAGACTGAACCATCATACATCTTACAAGTATTGATGAATGCCTTATGTCCCCCTAAAACATATAAGCTTATTTGTGGCCTGACCACCATGGGCATATGTTCTCAGGGTCTCCTGAGGGCTATGTCAGCGGCCATGGTCACTCATATTTGGCTCAGAATAAAATAATAAATCTCTTCAAATTTTATAGAGTTTGATTCTTTTTGTTGACAATAATATCCTCAAGTTTGCCTGTTGGCCAAGGAAGTCTAAAAGATTTACTATTTGGCCCTTTAAAAAAAAAAAAAGGTTTGCTAACCTCCAATCTAAAAGATGATCCTATAACTTGAAATCCCTTTCATTGCTGAATGTGGCATCATACTGCCATGTATTCAATAAGATTGACCATGGCTTTTAGAACTGCAAAGTGTTCAACTAAATAATGTGATCGACAAGCTTTTATCCTATGGAAAGGTACAGCAAATGAGATACCCCTTAAAACAAAAGTGAAAGAAATGTGGATCCCAGGCATTTTGAGATGTCATCATGTCTTGAAATGGTGTATCATTAGTCTGCCTTAATCTAAGTGTGGTAGCTTTTGATTGCCTCTCTGCAAACTGCTTTCCAGTGGAACCATATTGCAGCTGTTCTAACCACCCAGTTCCTGTGCTGGACCCTGAGTACATTAAAGGAAGTACAAAACAGTTACTTCCCAAAGACTCTCAACTAACTTTTCTTTCCTTAAATGATGGTCATTCTCCACATGGCAGGAGCAACATTTTTCTTATTTTTCTCTGCTGGTTTGAAACCAGAACTGAACTAGATATTCTTTCCAAATTAGAGGTTACCTCTTTCACTGATAACAGGGATTTAGAGGATTTGGGGTTTAGAACAATGTTATTTAAGTTCAGTAACTGGAAAATCTGTTGATGAAGCAAAACCTGCATTAACATACTAATTATAGTTTTTGGCTGATAAAGAAAAATAAACAGCTCTCGAAAACAACTTTTTCCAAAAATGAAAACATTCTTTAGCTTTTTAGGGTACTTCATATAAAATAAAATGAAGAAATTTAAAATGACAAAAAAGAGAAGTACTCTAAATTCATCATCACTCTGCATATTAAGTTATCTTTACCATATAAAATACAAAAAAGAAAAGAAATATCTTAGAGAATTAAACATTTGTTAAATCTAAAAAGATGAATCTTTCTTCACGATAAAGTTAAGTGTCTCTTGATTCAACATGTGTCCAGTAACTACTGATTGTCTGATACTTTCAGAAGCCCAAGAACAGAAGAAAGAAAATACCTATGGACGGATGTTTATTCATCTATTTAACAAGCTCGGAATTTAGATTCAAGTGGTAACTCCTCATCTCTTCTCTCCATCAGGCTAGAAATCTCTGAGAATCAACTTGTCAGTCTCAACCTGTCTCCAAAATGCCTGAACTTTGCCACTGATGATCTCTCCTTTAGCTTAACTAGTTTTCTGTCCAAGCCACAGCTCTGAAAATGCTGTGTTTAACAGAGCTATGTTTAATGTTTAAATAATGGTGGCTTCCCATTTACAGTAGGATATAGCTATAATCCTTTGAATGACATTAGAAGCCCTTTGCAACCTTGTTCCAATTCCCTGCCCTTTTCTGGTATCTCTCTATACCATAGCCTCAACTCTGAAGTCTTTAAGTAGCATGTGAATATGCCATGGCTTTGTCCATGCCATTCCTTTCCCCACGATGCCCTTCCTTCTGCCTCCGCATTCCAGGTTTTCTCTCCTCCATCAAGGTTCGGTTTGACAGCACATCTTTGCATGTGTGTGCTGTTGACATATCTGCTTTCCCTCCAATGCAGGCAGCTCAATCTTTGCATCCTGATATCCAGCACCATGAGTTCGGCAGACATTTGTAGGTACTCAATACTTATGTTATCACTGAATTTTGTGGGCTGGATTACCTCGGTGTTTCATGCAATTTAAAAAACTTGCCATAGTCTCTGCCTTGTGGGCAAAGTGTAAATGTACTTCCTGTATGAGAAACTCCAACTTCTTTCTGCTTCTCCAATTTCGTTGTCAGTCATGAAAACATCTAATAGCTACTAATATTTACAGAGTGCTTATAGATAAGTATCATGCTAGTACTTGGCACATCTAATTTGATTTTTTCAATAAGCCAATGAGATTGTGATTGTGATTATTCTCATTGTGGCAGATGAAGAAATTGAGGTTTAGGGAGTTCTCATACCTGACAAACAAACAAACAAAAAACCAAAAACAACAACAACAAAAAAAACCACAGGTAGGCTATGCCCTTGGCCCATTTCTCTTTAAGCCAAGTTTCGACTAAATTGAGGTCATACTAAGAGACTAGTCACAGTCGTAGAAATTGAGGTCATACTAAGAGACTTGTCATGGTCGTAGCTTTAATGGATTGACAGGTCACACTTAGAGGGATGGGGGAAGTGGTTAGGGTTACCAGTGGAGTCCTGAGACTCATCAAGGTCTTCTTTAAGAATTTATCCAGAGTGGAGGAGCAAATGAGGCCACAATATAAAGACTCTGGCCTTTCCCATCTCTAACGCCCCCACCAATCCCCATTGCCATCAGCAGGAGGCCTGCACTCATGGAACTAAATTTCAGACCCCAGGACTTAGCATCCTGCCTGTTGAATGTCCTATTTTACTTTATTTGCTGAAACAACAGAGCAAGTGCAATTAGCATAGGGTGGTTAGCTGTGTTTCATTTGCAAGAATAAGGCATTCTTTTAAAAATAATAAGGCAATTTATTTACATCTACTTTTTCCTTCTCAATTTTCACAGCAGCAAGTGATTTAAAAAATGGAGAAAATTACCCCAACAGAAATATTTATGAGTAAATAGCTCGAAGAAATGGTGAGGATGCTACTACCTGAATAATTCTGGTCCCACTCACCAAAAAAAGCAAGATAATACTCCTGACAGCATGATTGAATTGTGTGTAATTACTGCCCATGTTTTCAACATGATGATAATGAGAAAAGTATTAGCATTAAATCAGAAAGACCTAAAAACATTTATTTTCCTAAGAGTCTGACTACTACCTCTATCTGTCATTGAAGGCTTTGGAGGAAATACTATCCTTTATTACCATTGTTCTTTTCTGGCAGCTTGATTTGATATCATCATTTTCACAGGTTTCTTTAGCATGTTTCTGGAGATGCTATATGACGATATTTTAATGTGGATCATTTTGACCAAACATATAGTTCTCTGTGGACTTGCAGCTACACATCCAAAGTCATTGACTAGATGGCATAGGATGTTCTTCCTAACATTCTTCAGTTTTCCTCTTTGACGTATTCAAGGACTCTTGAATGTCTCATAGCAAGTAAATACACATAAATCTAAGACTGAGTCCTTATGTAACACTTACCATGGAAAGAAAGAAAGAAATTCTCTCTGTTTTTACATTTGGCCTAAAAATTTGAGCATTATAAAGTTTCAGAAAATGCTTTACCAGCTGAAAATATAAAATAAATTACATTCACAGCCCTAATATCTTTTATTGTATGTACATTTTCACGGGCAGGCTATCACTTTCCCTAGATTATCTGGAAGATAATAGATAATAAGGTAAAGGCAAAGTCAGACAAAGATAGAAAAGTGCTCCGCTCAAACCCCTTAAAAAGACTAATGATACTTTCTCAATGCAAATGTTAAGATTGCTTTTTAAGAGTCTATTTTGGAAACTATTTCCATTAAAAAAGAAAAAAAAAAAAAAAAAACCCTGACCATTAGCTACTCTGAGTAGTTGCAAATTGTGGCTGTGTTCAGAAAGTTGGCAGATTTTAGCAGATGAATTTCAGTCTAGCAGCCAAGATGATCAACTAAATAAACCATTTATCAAATGTTAGAGACCTTTATCTGATTTTATTTTGTAGTGCAGCCAGACATAGTTTAAAAACATAGACAGAGATGCCAGAAACAAGGAGCTAAGTATGGCTATAGAAAATAATAAAACAGTGCCCCAAAATGAACCCAATTTCATTTACTAGAATATATGGCTCTTATTTTCTGCAAACATTTCCCCAAACACTTAAGCAAGAGGCACAGATCCTCCCGTCCATCCTATTCACCCAGTGGACCAAGGCACTATTTTTTAAAGCAGTTCCTGCAGAAGGTAAACATAAAGTGAATAAATTAGATTACTGGATGATTGCACAAGGGTAAGACTAAGCTTTCAACTATAATAAAGTAACTTCCTCTGTTTATATATCCATGCTAGAATGCGGATCCTGCAGAATGTTCTGAGATAATATAAACTTAAGGAGCACAGGTCATCCACTCATCCACCCCGCCAACCTGACAGATCTTGACCCAGTGCCTATTATTTATCCGGTGCTATATTTGGCAATGGGAATAGAGAGACAGAACAGAAATCCAAGGTCCCTTTCTTCCGGAAGCGTATGTTCTGGTAGGGTTTCCGAACAAGTAAATGGATGAGCTTGTAATGGAAAATGCACATGTCTTGGGGAAACTTGCTATCTATTAATGCTGAGCTTATGGAAGGGGAAGAAATGGCCAGTTCACCTGCTCTCAAGCCAGTGTGAATCACGCTCTCTTCCTCACATCCTTCCCGCCTTTCTTCTCTCAACAAATATTTCTTTGAGCATCTCTCATGTGCTAGGAACTGGGAATATGTCATGGGAAAGCCAAACATCATCCCACAAATTGCATGTTTGAGCATTGACTATGGTGAGTGCAGGCAGAGAGGCCGTGGACTCTTTCAAGAACAGTGGCTGCCAATCCTTGGAGCAGGAGAGGAGCAGATTAGATGAGGGCACCTGCCTCAGTTGGCTCCAGGTGAGACATCCTGGGAGGGGAGGAGGGTGGGAAGAAGAAAGGATGACAACCAAAGTGACAACAAAGTAAGGGTCATTTCTCCACTGCCCTATGTGACTATCCTCAGTTACAAGCCTTGTTACGAAGTAAATAAGTAAAAGGCAGGGACAACGATTAGGTAAGCAGATTCAAAGAAAATTCCCAGTGCCTGCCACCTCCCCACTCATCTTGCATCGTATGTCTCTCCCGTGGTGAAACACTTGCTCCTGGGGTCCTCTTTGGTAGATGCACTTAAGAAAGGAAATGGACTAAATGGAAAATAAAGATGAAAAATGGTTATTGTGTCAACTGAGCTCCTGTCACCCAATGGGCTTCCAGAGCATCCACTCCCAACAAGCCAAGAAACACACGTTTGCTTTGTCCCTCGTTCAGGTGAGAGCCAGAGGTGCTGGTGAGCTCTGTGTGTGTGTGTGTGTGTGTGTGTGTGTGTGTGTGTGTGCTTGGGGGAGTGGGTGGGTGTGGTTTCTGCAGCTCCTGCTCTTGAAGGAGTTTGTGACACAAATGCCTGCACTCACTATATTTATTGCTCTAACATGCAATTTGAGATACTGCGAGTGAAGACGGGACACAAGGTAACACACCTTAAAACCAACTTGAATCACCTCAAAGTCCATAGGGTCCCAAATGGGATACTTTCTTGAATGAATGCTGCAAATTGCTGTGTTAAATGTTCTTTCTGCCCAGCAGGCTGAGAAGTAGACTTTAAAACCACACCTAAGACAGGCCTTCTCAGAAAGTCTTCAGAAATAATAATAATAATAAAATCCCACAAACCTGCTGAAGAAACTATCACATCCATGCGAATCCTACAAAAAGTGCCGCATCTCAGTGAGAGGAAAACATTGCAAACTCTGGGAAACTCCATTGGACATCTGATGTGCAAGCTTTTTACCCTCAAAGACAAGAACTTAGAGTCACGTTCCACCTCCTCAGCAAACATGCTGAAGTGAAGCTTATCACAGCACAAGGAAATAGCCAAGGCTTGCCTAAATTTAGGGACATTTCTTTCCTTTGGATTGCACTGATGTTGCCTGGATCAGCACTGAACTCTGGAAACCCTCACGGAAGAGTGACACTCTTTATTCATTTTCATTGATTTTCCAATTCTGGTTAAATTGCGTTGATCTTTTTTGGGGGCCTGTTTATGTTTTGTAACTAGAAATGCTTAATTCAACACCCATAATTACATACTTATTACAACTTAATGAAAGCCCAAATGAAAAGATCATGAGCTGGAAACACATTTGTCCCCTAAAATAAACTTTTAAAATGGGATAATTTACTACATTATCACTTTGATTTATAAATAGAGACTTATAAAATATTTTCTCTTGGAACAAAGAGAAGCTGAAATGGAGAAATCACCATGCTTCATCTTCTTCCTGTGAAAGGATCTTGCGAGAAGCTTCGGGAGCATTAAAGATTATAGGAAAGCTGGTGTGTGTGTGTGTGTGTGTGTGCACGTGCACGCACGTGCCAAGTGGGCAACAGAGAGCCTTGGGAAGTCATCTCTGGCCTCCAAAAGAAGAAAATATATCAGCCACAAAAATAGGGAGAGTTGGCTGGACATGGTGGCCCATGCCTGTAATCCTAGCACTTTGGGAGGCCAAGGTGGGCAGATCACCTAAGGTCAGGAGTTCGGGACCAGCCTGACCAATACGGTGAAACCCCATCTCTACCAAAAATACAAAAAATGAGCCAGGTATGGTGTCAGGCACCTGTAGTCCTAGCTACTCAGCAGGCTGAGACATGAGAATTGCTTGAACCTGGGAAGTGAAGGTTGCACTGAGCCAAGATTGTGCCACTGCACACCAGCCTCGACAACAGAGCAAGACTCTGCCTCAAAAAAAAAAAAAAAAAAAAAAAAAAAAGAGGATTGGAAAGAGAATGGGAGATGAAATGAAGGAAATGGACTCATTACTTTTTCTACTTCCGTATTCTTTAACTAGAAACAAGTACATTTTCCAAAGGACAATCAGAGTTTCAACGCAAATTTCTTTCTCTCTCTCTCCCTTTCAATAATTACCTATTTCGAGCTTCTGTTTCTCACTGCTTATGTAAGATCTTAGTTTTATTTCCAACTCTTTTTCCTTTTTTTCCCTCTATGTCAACAAACATATAATTAGGATTTTCAGGAGTGCTTCAACCATGCTAGGCAGTAGAAATACAAACATGCATATGATCACAGTCTCTGTTGTCAAGAAACGTACAGTCTAGGCCACTGTTGCCCCGTAGAACCTTCTGGGGTGATGGAACTGTTCTAGGTCTGCACTGTCCAGTACAATAGCCACCAACCACGTATGACCGCTGAGCACTTGAAGTGTTGCCTATGTGACTGAGAACCTGATTTTTACATCTTGATTTCAGTTAACATACTTTAAAATTGCAATAACCCCATGTGACTAGTGGTTATTATACTGGACAATTCAGGCCTAGACCAAGAGAAAGAGAATCTTCTTCAGAGACAAATGACAACCTCAATTAGCACATGCCGATTTCTACAGGATGGCGACAGGCAAGGGTAGTCAGATATTTGAGGAAGAACAAGAATGTGGAAGAATCAGGTGGATGAGGACAGTTTCTTAGGGAGGGTTGATGTAATCCAGAATCTCTTGAGAAACTACAGCGTGTAAGAGAGGAGAAAGCAGAGGAAACGACATTCCGAACCATGGATTTATTTCATCAAAAACACTGAGGGGGAAATGCACAGATCCCCTGAAGGAAGCCCAGCAGTTACCACAGAGCAGATGGTTCTTGCAGAAGGTCAAGGAAAACTCCAAGGTGCTATGCCTATGGGATGATGTCAGGAACAGGGAATTGCAGAATAGGAGCAGGCTTAGGGTGGATGGAGAATGAAGAATGGGTAGGAATCCACGAGTTGGTTTAAGGATGCTGAGTTTGGAGGGCCACAAGGGTCTTCTACTTACGGTAGCTTATGGTAAGCTACAGGGTGGACCTCAAACTCAGGAAAGGGCAGGGCCAGAGGGGCTTATGCGGGTGGAAACGTAATCGAGGTGGGAGCACATGTCCCATCTGAAGGGGGCAGCAGACCCTGGATCCACTGGAGCATCACACCTCACGTCACCGATGGTGCATGTGTGGAAAGTGGACCTGATGTCTCCAGGATTTCTGATTTCTAGAAAAACTGGAAATTGGCATTTTTAAAACAGAAATATGAAATCTAAATATTTTGATATGGCAACTAATTCTAAAAGCTGTAAAACACCGTGGGCAAAACCAAAGAGCAGGCATGTGGACTGACGGGTCCAGGGGTCACCGGTTTGTGACATGTGACCCAGGAGACAGGGGAGATTTCACAGAGAAAGCTGAAAGGGATGAGAACAGAGATGGAGGAAGAGATGGGTTCAAGGAGGAATGCAGGACGCCTGCAGCAAAGGGTTGGAGAAGGGAGTCATGGCCATTTGACTCTGCAGCAGGGACAGCCTCTGTGATCTTGGATGAAGCCACCTCCCTTCCCTTCTGCTCCTTCCCTCGTCTTTCCCTCTCCCTTCTAGCATCAAAGCAGGGGCTAGAGGCAGAGTCTGGAATCACCAGGGCCTAAAGAATAAGTGGCTGTTGAGGAAACAGGTATCAGGTTGAGTGAATACAAACAGTTCCAAGTGCTTTAGCCATTTAGAGCACGTGCTTCCTGGGGTCACATAATATCCCATTTCCCTTTATAGATTTTCCCCACCAAAACACGGTAAACCCCTGATTTCTGCCTTTACAGTATAAAAAGCCACTGACTGAAGCCCCACATCACCCCTTGCATGAAAGCCACATCCTGTTCTCGTGAAAAAGAAAGTGCATTCTTTTCAGCTCACCTCTCGGTCCAGCAGTGCAGGTGACACAACAGTGACAATGTCTCCTTTCTCAGGATCGATGTAGAACATGTTGGGAGATGGCTTGTCAGGCGTCTGCTGACGGATATTATACCGCAGCAGGGCATTATCAGTGGCTGGGTCATCTGCATCAAAGGCTGTCATCCGCATCACCGTGGTCCCTATCAGGGCAGCACAGAAAGGCAGGGAATGGTTATCAGTGGGCCAGCAACGGTCAGAGCCCCTTCCCCACCTGGGCAACAGCAATGCAGCAGTGTGCCAATCACTCTCCAGATTAAAAAAGAAAAGTATTTCCTAAGCTTTGCTATGTTTCAGCTGTTCTTCCTCCTTTCCTTCCCTGCTCCATCCCATGGAAAGACCTGAAATAAAGAAAAGAAAATCTTTGCTGTTCAACAGACTGTGTTTCCCTCTGTTGATACACTGTTTATTTTCAGGGGCTTTCATTCCACTGTGGACGTGGCTTTGTGACAGGGACATTCTTTCTTTTTTTTTTTCCTTCTTCTTTTTTTGAGACAGTCTCACTCTGTCACCCAAGCCGGAGTGCAGTGGCGTGATCTCGGCTCACTGCAACCTCCGCCTTCCAGGTTCAAGTGATTCTCCTGCCTCAGCCTCCTGAGTAGCTGAGATTACAGTCATGCAATAACATGTCCAGCTATTTTTTGTATTTTTAGTAGAAATGGGATTTTATCATTTTGGCCCGGTTTGTCTTGAACTCCTGACCTCAGGTGATCCACCTGCCTCGGCCTCCCAGAGTGCTGGAATTAGAGGCATGAGCCATCACACCTAGCCATGGCCTTCATTTTTAAAGCTCTTATTGAATGCCAACTCTATGTGCCTGGGCTGGGTGTTGGGGAAACAAGAGTACAAAGAGCCATGTTCCCGGGTGTGCAGGAACTCAGAAATTCGTAGAAGAGATAAACATATAACAAGCCACAAGACCCATCAGGCACATTGAGAGAGGGTGTTATGAATACAGAGGCAAACAACCTCATCGAGCCTGGGGTTTGCACAAAGGTGTCTGATGCAGACACCTAAGAAGAGAGTAGGCAGGAACAAGTAGAAGGGACCTCAAAGCAAAAAGACATTCCAGTTAAAGCGAACGAGAGCAAACCTAATGTGTACCTACTATGTAGCAGCTGTGTTATTTTAGGGACTTCCATTATAAAATGAGGGTAACATGGTTGGGTTCACTCAAAACAAGCAAGAGTCACACAAACAGGAACTGATTCTATAATAAGCATGTGGAGTGTTAGGTTATGTCAATGATTGATAAGGGTATCAGATAATGGGTCTTCCTCACATGCAGCTGATATAAAGTGAAACTGGTATATCCGTTGTCAAGGACCATTGGGCAGCAAAGAGTAAACACAATGCCTTAACCTCCTTGGCATCTACTTTCAGAAACAACTGCATGTGTCCACAATGGATCTGTGCAAACAAATTTCTAGCCGAATTATCCGTCAAGGTGAAAATTTTGGAAACAGCCTAACTGTTCATCAACAGGGGAATTGTTAAAATGATAGTATTCGCACACTGAGATATTTTACAGCAGCTAAAAAAGATTGTAGATCTAATGGGTTCTAATGTGGGAAACTCTTCAAGATATATTATTTAGTAAAAATGTCAGGTTGAGGAATGTTCAGGGTTCAGCACCAGAACAGAACATTCTTGATTCATGCAGCCCCTTGCCTTTGAATGGCAGCAGGAACAACATGGTTCTGTTTCCCATTGACCTCGTCATGAAATCAGCATTCTCAAACAGCGGTCCAGGCAGCCACTTGAAGTATATGGAAACTGATGTGAAATGTGGCACATTTTAACTTTCCTTACCCACAGGATGATAGTGATATCATTTTTGTGAACTTGCTTACACACAGAACATGCCACAATACTGTATCCACATGTTTTACTGATATGGTTTATAAATGCATAGAACAAGGTCTATAAGGAGAAATTCTTTCTGGTGATGGTGGTTAAATGTGGAGAAGAAGAGAGGGGACTGGGATTTGGCATGGTCGTCGGGAAAGATGTTGGCCTCATCTATATCATTTTGTTTACTTTTACAAGGTGAATATATTGCTTTGGCAATTAAAATTTAATTTACAAAGAGTATAATTATACGTACCCATAAAAACATGCCTGCTAGTTTTGATGATTGACAATAGCAATTGTATTGCTATCATATTTGGCTTAGGGCATCCTGCCTAACCATAACTTTTTATCCCAATATATTCTTCTACAAATGTAAGGCCCCATCTTCTGATTTTGAATCTGTCTGGACTCAAAATGTGACCTAACCGGAAGAGATCAAAGCAGCTGATGTATGTTCATCAAAGAAGCAGGAATACTCATACAAAGAAAACACTGAGGCCTAAAGGAAAGATAAAATTCATCTGGTTTTACCACCACCCAGTATTGCTTTCCCTTCCATAACAATGCTTCTCTAATCAAAGCCAGTTTTTTTTCCCTCACCACTGGAATTAGATTATCAGCCATTAGGCCTGATTGATCAGATAAACAAGGAAGATCTGGCCACCCTCAACGTTCAATTGATTTGTTAAGCAGTCTCGGTTAATTTCACCAATGGTGCCATCTAGCCACATGCTTCAAGGTGCACTTCCTATCCACCTTGTTTCTTTGCCCTGAGAAATGGTCTCAGGGCAAGCTTCAAGGTTCAGTGCCTGAAAAGAACATTCTCGGCCTATGCAGCCCCCTTGCCTCTGGAAGACAGCAGGAACAACATGGCTCTGTCTCCCATTGACCGTGCTGCAGAATCAGTGATATCAAACAGTGGTCTAGGCAGTCACTTGCAATCTATAGAAACTGATGTGAAATGTGACACATATTAACCTTCCTGATCTAGGCAAACTTGAGAATTACCCCATCAGAAATCAGAGGCAGATTTCAGGCCTGCGATCTTACCCACGGATTTGCTATAGGGAGCTCCATGTGGCCAAAGACATAGAAGGAAGCCTTAACCCCATCAATTCCACACCAGTCTCTGGTTAAGTACACTTGACCCAGGGTCTTGCACCTAGTTAATGTCTAATGAATACTTGATTGATTGGATTTGTGCTCTATTTAATCTGCCTTTAATTGAAGTCATAGAGGGTATAAAAATGAAGTCATCATGGCTTGCAACTGACATATGCATTAAAATGATTAGAGGAAGAAAAAAAAAAGACCTCTCAGGTTGATGAGTCTTTAGTTTTCACCAGGAAATTCCCTGATGATATCTTTTTGTTTACAGATTTGATAACACGATATAACACAAGTTATCCTGGAATATTCCCAAGCATACACAGAAAATGCTTTTTATTTTAATGCATGGTTACGGAACAACTGAACTCGGTCTTCAGCCCCATGTTTGTCTTAACCCAGACACGAATGCATCACTGGATTTACTTTGGAGTAAATCACGCCTCTGTGGAAACCGCATTGTGCCTAAGTCATGTAAATAGGTTTGCGGCATTGAAGACAACGACTCTGAGGTGACATATCTGAGTTCAAGTCTTTAGAAGCTGTGTGCCCATGGCCACAGTATTCATCTCTCTCTGAGCCTCAATTTCCCCGTTTTCAACATTCCTCTTTGCTTGTTGTGAGGATTTCATAGGATGACCTATTTGTACAGTGCCTAGTACATTAGTGTTCAGAGAAGATGCCCTGTAGTATCAAACTCTGTCCTGGGTTCTGAGCCAATTATGGCAGTGCAGGCAAAGGCCTAAAATACAGGAGACTAGGATTAAGTTGTGCAAAGAATGTGGGACAAAGGGTGACAGGACAGCCCTCTCTCTCACAAGGTCCCTTCTCCCATCCACCCTGCCCATGGTCTTAGCGTGCAGATCTGGGTTTCTATTGCGGCTATCACAACAACCCTCAACACACACACATGTGCATACACACTTTCTGTAGTCTACAGCATGTCTCCACGTGGTCCTCTAGTCTGCCTCTAAGACCAGGCTTTACTCTGAACCTCAGCCTATCTGCTAAGTGCAATGCTTGGCCCTCGCCAGTACCACCCCTGGAGGCTGGATCATGGTTTCCTTACTTCTGTGTTCTGCAAAGGCTGGATCAACTCCCTAAACCAGCATTCCCTAAATTGGTTCCGAGGAACTCTGGCTTCATAGATTCAGTAGAGAAACAGATTTGGGAAATATGTGACAAACACCGCGAGGTACAATGCTTGGCCCTCGCCAGTACCACCCCTGGAGGACTTTTCAGTGCCTTTATTAAGCATGCTTACAGCGTCAATCTCCAAGAGAGGGTGGACTTTGCCGCACTTGCCAAACTTTGTTGTTGATGGAACCTCTTTATCTCAGAACTGTCTATCTTTTTGTGATGGGCCACATGGTCCTAGATGTGAGCTCTTGGAGGGTATAGACTGTTTTGTTCATTTTGTAAGCCCAGTATCTGACACGCAGTACATCTTCATCAGTGTTCTTTGAGTTGAATTGCCTTCTTGCCATTCACTGTAGTGTTGCCTCATTCCACACTGATCAGAGCCATCAGTACCTTGTCTTCAAAGAAGAACGAACAACTGAGCAATGCGCCTGGAGATTTTTCACAACTGCCTCTGAGCTTCCTGTTCATTGTGCCTTGGAGGTCCTTGCTGGAACGGGATTCTGGGTCACACATCAATGCTATGCCCAAGGCTGACATGCAGCAGGTGGGCATCAGTGCACCTGCTCCAGTTGCCTGTGGGTGATGCCTGTACCTCTCCTCTTATGCAGTCCCACACACTGGAGTCCACGTCCACCACTTTGTTTTCACCGGCCCAGGCAGCTTCCCATCTGGGCTTGTCTTGTGTTTCCAGACAGCAGAGAAAGGATAATTATATGATAGACACGCACTGGGGCTTCCACACAGTACATTTCTGACTTTTCCCCCGTCACAATATTCTCCTGAGTGTCAAAATAAATTATAATCACCCTGTCACTCCCTGAGCCAGATTAACTAGCAGCGGCTCCTCCAAAGTGGGAAAAAAACATCCCAGGTTGCTGGTTGAAAGTCTCAAGTCCAGCCGTCATTTTCTTTTGTCGAAGGACATGGCCGCCAGCCTGACGGGCTGATTAGCAAGCATGATCGCTTCCTTGTGGCCAGGTAGCCCCTTCCTCTTGACTGCAGCTCTCTGATTAAAGCAAGTGCCGCCTGGTTTCTTGACCTTGAAAGCCAGCTTTGAAATTTTGCTTTCCTGTGACTTCAAGCACAGCCAAGCCCTTGAGAAAGGAGAGTGCAGATCTGACAGTGACGGAGGGTTTTCGGCCGGCCGCAAGGATGGGGATGCTCCAAAAGACAGTGACAAAATTATTCTGTTCTTAACATTTCTTTGACTCCATCCCTACACATTTCCTTTGCCTGATCAAAAAGTGTCAGGCTCATTTTTTACAAAATGCTATTCCTATAAGTGAATCATGTATTGAGACATAGACGTTCAGATCTATATTCAGCACCGGATTTCTGATAGCACAGTTAGGGCAACTGTGTGCTTTCTAGAGAGAAGTGTGGTGTTAAAGCAAACTTGAGCAGAGATGGCAGATGTCACCAGGTGAACCTCTTTGATGTGACGAAATGGCACATCACTGTCAAGCATCAAACTCACTAGAGGAGGCAGTGAGTTCTAATTCCACCCAAACGATGGTTTCTGTGACCAAATGATCTAACAGTTGAGCTTTCAAAAGAGAATGTGGTCATGGATCCTGCAATGCACCACGTTACTTGTGTGTTTGCCTCTGTATCAGAAGATAAGCCTTAGACCAGCAGCAGCTGAGGGTGCTTAGCCAGGTGAGACAGATGTAGAAGCTGCTATTTTAAATTCTAACATTTTGGGGTATATCTAGTTGGAATGATTCTCATTGGAAACTAAATTTCCATTGAAGATCCTTCAGTTTGAAGGTTTTGGGCCTCCTGGTTCCAAATGAGAACCAAATAGTTCTCCCAGGACTGAGGGGATTCCAGGACAGTCCTGGGCAAACCAGAGTGAGGAGGTCACCCTGCAGGCCAAGTTTTGCTTTCAGATGTAGACATGTCTCTTGGTCACGCACAGCAGACTGCCGATGTGAGAACTGTTGCAAATGTGACTTTAGTGCCTGGGACACAGCCCACGACCATTCACTCAACTGACCACCCCAAACCCACCAATCTAAAATTGTTTCCTGACCAAGCACATGGACATGAGCCAGTTCTCTCCTAACAGTCCTCAACAGCAAAGAGAGAGACCTCAGTGCGCAAAACCAAAGCAGAACCAAGCCAGTGGCCCGGCTAAGGACTTGGGCTGTCTAGTTTTAAGCCCGGGCCTCACCCGCTGGGCTTCTCTGGGCAGTTAAATGCCAACTTTTTTTGTTGCTGTTTGAGACAGGGTCGCCCTCTGTCACCCAGGTTGGAGTGCAGTGGTGTGATCACAGCTCACTGCAGCCTTGACCTCCCAGGCTCAAGCGATCCTCCTACCTCAGCCTCCCAAGTAGTCGGGACTATAGGTGCATACCCCTATGCCTAGCTAATTTTCATAGAGATGGGGATGGGGTTTTGCCATGTTGCTTGGGCTGGTCTTCAACTCCTGAAGTCAAATGATCTGCCCACCTTGGCCTCCTAAAGTACTGGGATTACAGATATGAGCCATCACGCCCCGCCTCAACTTTTCATTGACAAAACAGCTCCTCTCTCATGGGTTGCTGCAGGCACTGAGTGGATCAATGCTCTCTCAACCTCTTGTATTTCCATTAACACCTTCCCCCAAGAACATTTTTAGACATTTTTTCTACTTGACACCCTCTCACTCCATCACAAAATGTTAATTCTATAGATATACTGTATATCTATTTATGTGCTATGGCCCTTGCAGGGCACAAACCATTGTAATATCTAATACATCCAATATGTTAAACCCATCTCTCCTAATGACCAATTTTCTCTCGCTTAGAAGTAATATTGCCCCCTTTGAGAATGCACAAATTAATCTATATGAAGTCCAATACCTGGATGATGGTAAGTAATGGAGAAATGTAAGTTTTATTGTTATTTTAATTGACTCTCACAATTTAGAACTCAGTTCTGTGAGGACCCACTGCTGAGTGCAATGATGACGAGGGAAATGTCTTGTGGGACCCAACCACTTAGGGCTTAAGACATACTACTTCTAGGACTCACTCTCAGGATCTATAGAAGCAGGAGTTACTTAAAATCTCATCAGGAAACAACTCCTCTCTTTCCTTAGACAAGCCTAGACACTTCTGTTGAGTGCACGCATGCACGCATCCCCTTCGTCTGGTCATGTCAACATTCTTGAGTAGACAGCAATTGATAGGGAAAGTGTCGAATGACTAGTTGATGAAAGATAACCAACCAGCCTGATAGGGATCCAGAGGCAGCCCACGTTTGGCAGGGCATGCGTTCCTGGAAAGCCACCCACGTAATGAATCGTAAATAATACCTCATTTTCCCACTGGCCTACATTTGCATTTCAGACTGGCTTTATTTTCATTTGAGGGGATGTCCAATTGGAAGCCACTCCTCATCATTCAGGTTCCCCCCCCCCCCCCCCTTTTTTTTGCTCATCTTCAGAACACTCTACTGGCCAGCCAGGTAGGGGGAGGAGGAGGTTGGCTCTCAGCTCTGGGTGTGACGACTGTTAAAGAAATCCCTGCCCCTATACTCTGGAGGTAGGAGGATGGAACTGCAGAGTGGCAGAGAAAAGAGGTGATTCCAGTCCGATTTTGGGGAGAAGATGGAAGCAGGCTTAGGCCTAAGGCAAGGTCTGAGAGATTTGGCTTTGCAACCCTTGCTCCTTTTGGGAGCCCGTCCCTCGGTTGCCCAATTATCCAGGGGTTGTCATTCACCAGCACAAGGACCCCTCCCACATTTTCATAGGGTGGCTCAGCTGTGCATTTGATCCAGAAAGTGCTTGGTAATGTGAGTTTTGATGAAGATGCTTATGACCTTTGGTCGGTCCTCTGATAGGAGCCCAGTCCCACTGGCCTCGAAGGTGGGAGTCTCTGTGGTCAGAGTGGGAGCTGGGCCAGGAGTGAGAAGCTCACCTACTCACCCAGTGCCCATACAAGTAGCTTCACTTGAGTAAAGTGCTTTCAAGACAATCGGGAGAGGTGGGGATGGTGGCAAACTGGAGCGTGTGCCTCCTGCCTAAGGCGGCAGCTGCCTTTTAGCTCAAAGGAATTACTGCACGACTGAAATACGAGCCTGGACTAGCCAGTCCTTTGGATTTTTTTAAGAAAAGGCGGGAATTCGAATTTTTGTATAAACTGTCAAAATGTTTACAGGTTAGACACTTGTTCAAATTTAAAAAATAAAAGATCATTGAGTGGGACTGGGAAGGCCAAAGAAAAGAGGTTATGGCAGGCTTGGGTCTGAGGCCCACCAGTTTTTGATCTTGGCTACTGGTAGAGCCATTCCTTCCCCCAAAGGCATGAATTAATTGTTGTTGATGAGTCCTCCAGTGATAGATTACAACTTTAAAAAGTGGTACATCCATTGGAAACATCTTGTCCTTCTTCCTCCCACCTCCTTGTTTGGAACAGGAAAGTTCATCTGTCCAAGAATGATCTGGCTCAGAGAGCTCTCACCCTGTGGGAGAACAGCACTGAATAAATGGGCATGAGATATATATATACTCCTGATGCAGATTTGAGTCGAGGAAGTGCCATCCCATAGGAACACAACTCTGCTCTTAAAAATGAGAATGCCTTAAATTTTGGGACAGTTGCCGACTTCATTTAAAAGCAGTCCTAAGTGTCTCCGTGCCGCTGGAATTACCACAGGCTTGAATTGAAATGCAATAGGCTTCGCTTCTCCTCTCCACTTTACTTTGTCTCCCTGGAGCTAGTTGGTTTTTTAAGTTTAAATTGACAGTCAAATATGTAATAAGTTATGACAAGTTGAGCAATGACTGTCTCCATCTGTTTTCAAAGGTTGTTTATTTTCATACTGATAAAGAGATAATGGCAACAGGACCACCTTGTGATTATTTCAGGTTTTCATTCACTGCAGTTTAACCTCCAGTGTCTGCCCTTCTTTCTGATGAGCTATTGTTTAACGAAGCTGAAGAAGTGTTTATGACATATTAGGTAACACATGGCCAAAACTGGGGTCCCCCCATCATGATTCACCTTACTGTCCTAATTTCTTCCTTTTATCCAGACTTCTAAAGTAATATTTTTTTACACCCCTTAAAAATTCCACCTTATCTTTTTATTTATCATTCCTATGAAGTTCTTTTTGAAAGACATAGGATACTGTATGCTGAATTAAATGATCTTGCCTAAAAGCACTTCAAAAATCAATTTTAAGTGGAAACTTTATCTTTAATATTCCAAACTAATAATAAAAAAATCTTTATATTGAATTAGCCTGGAGTAGTTGTAACTCTCAAATATATTTTCCCATAAACTCCTAAAAACAACAAAAGGACACCATGTGTGTATTTTTGTTCGTTTAACCAATTTAAGAGTTTTTTTGAAACAGAGTCTCGCTTTGTCATTGGAGTGCAGGCTGGAGTGCAGTGGTACGATCTCAGCACACTGCAACCTTTGTCTCCCAGGTTCAAGTGATTCTCATGCCTTAGCCTCCCGAGTAGCTGGGATTACAGGCACTCACCACCACACCTTGCTAATTTTTGTATTTTTAGTAGAGACATGGTTTTACCATGTTGGCCAGGCTAGTCTCAAACTCCTGACCTCAAGTGATCTGTCCACCTTGGCGTCTCAAAGTGCTGGGATTATAGGTGTGAGCCACTGCGCCCAGCCAGTTTAAGAGATTTTAAAATGGCAAGTCTAGTCCTCTTTACAGCAGTGGTTTTCAATGAGGGCTATTTTAGCCCCTCTAGGGGACATCTGGCAATGTCTGGGGATACTTTTGGTTGTTACAACTGGGGCAGGGGGTGTGATATAGGCATCTAGTGGATAGAGGTCAAGGATGCTGCTCTACATCTGACAAATATGAAAATGTTCAAAGGCACCAAAATAACGCTTTGCATGTAGTAAGAGTCTAGTAAACATTTGCCAAATGCACAAGTGAATAAATACATGAATAAGTGAATAAATAAAGATGAGTTTTTATAATTTTTCTTCTTCTACAGCTTAAGGTAAGATAAAGGTGGAGTAGGAAGCAGGTAAGTAATTGATGCTTGACTGACACTAAATATCAATGAACCCCTAGGTTAATTCTGAACAACGGGCTTATTGTCCCTATCATTTATATCTATTTAAGGGCAAAGGCGCAGCAATGTGCTCTTTAAAAACACAGACCATAGCCCAGGCATGGTGGCTCATGCCTGTAATCCCAGCACTTTGGGAGGCTGAGGTGGGTGGATCACCTGAGGTTAGGAGTTCAAGATCAGCCTGGCCAACATGATGAAACTCTTTCTCTACTAAAAATGCAAAAAAATTAGCTGGACGTGGTGGCACGTCCCTGTAATTCTAGCTACTGGGGAGGCTGAGGTGTGAGAATTGCTTGAACCCTGGAGGCGGAGGCTGCAGTGAGCTGAGATCACATCACTGCACTCCAGCCTTGGTGACAGAGAGAGACCCCCTCTCAAAAACAATAACAAAACCAACCAACCAAACAAACAAACCAAAAATAGACTATATTAGGCTAGGCTAGATTGAGATAACAGTCCAACCCTGTCATTTCAATGGCTCAGCACATAACATTAATTTCTCACTCAAGTTCAGTTCACTTTGGGGGTTCCCTTCAAGGGGCAGACCCTCTCCAAGTGGCGGCTTAGGGATCCAGACCCTTGCATCTTATAGCCATGCCACCTGGAACATGTGGTTTCCTGATTGCTGCAGGAGGGGCAGAGAGATGCAAACTCACCTGCTGACTCATTGAATGCTTCAGTTAGAAATGACACACAGCACTCTTGCCTGCAGTTCAGCGGCCAGACCTGGTGTCTAAGGCAAGTTCAAGAGCAGGCGGACTTCATGAACATGTGTCCTGTGCAGTTGCACAGAGCCCTTTGCTCAGATGGCCCCTCTGTTGCGTTTCGTGCTCTGTTGTCACCCTCTAGACATTCTTAATTGTTGTTGAACAGGGGACCCTGAGTTTTCATTTTACAATGGGCTCTGCAAATCACACAGCCAGTCGTGGTCAAGAGCCAGGAGCCAGATGGCGGAAGGCCTGGGAAATACAGGGGGGCACCTGGACACTCAGTGTCTCGGCCTCAGTGCCTATACTCAGGTGATCAGGCAACAATGCACATGCCTTCCTTTTCATCATTATGGCCCCAGAACTGCACCTGCTCATGGAACTCTTGGCTCCTCTAGCGGTTGTTTTCCTATTGGGTGAGAAGCAAGATGTATCTGGGCAGAAGTCAAACAGTGACTGCGCTAGGGTTGGACCTTCTCTGGGAGTGCCTTCTCCAGCCATAAGCTCTGGGTTCCCTGTCCTGGAAGACCTGTGCTGGCTTCACAGTTTATTCCTCCTCTGGCTCCCAGCTCTTGACCTTGCTTTAGACACTAGAGAACTGCTATTTCCTTGACTTCTGCTTTAATTTGCTGTATTCTAAGCTACATCCTCCTTTTTAATGAAATACTTCTGCTAAATTTCCCCCACCCTTTTTTTTTCTGGTGGGACCCAACAGATGTCGTCCATACATGAGAATACGGTTGAGCAAACATAGCCTGGGGCTATTGCCTTGCAACCCTGGCTGCTCATTGAGGATATTTTAAAATATTCTTGATGTCTGAGACTCTCCCCCAGAGATGTTTATTCTACCGGCCTGGTGTGGGGCATTGAGAATGGAATCCTTGGAATGATAGGAGGTGAACAGATGGAGACTCTGACACCTTACTGGATATATTATCTGAGCAACATACACAATCTCACAGAGGCTCAATTTCCTTACCTGTAAAATGGGCCAACACCTATGACTGTGTAAAATATAGGGGGCGCTGATGAGACCTTTGCACTAATTCCATGGAGGAGAACATACACATGTGGACGGTGCGCCAATGCACCAGAAATGGTTCTTTCAATAGCCCTGCCAGATCAGTAATCAGTAATCAGATCATCTCTATTTTAAAAGAAAGAGAATCAGGCTCAGGGAAGTCAAATAACCACTCCACCATCACTACTGACAAGTGGCTGAGTATGGACTCAGAGGGACACACACAAGCATCTTCCTGAATGAATATGAAAGTTGGTGCAAGAGTGAAGGGGAGCTAACCTTGATGAGGGCTCATGCCATTGCAGATGACTCAGGGCATTGCAAGCATTTAATCATCCCCAAAACACTGTGAGGCAGGTGTCATTAGCCCATTTTATGGAGAGGAAAGCTGAGGCCCAGAGAGGTGAAACCACTTGCCCATCAGCAGTTATCTAGCCGGTAAGTGGCTGAGCTGAGATGCAAACCCAGGAAGTGTGGTTTATTCTCCCCACTTCCCTACTCAACTCCACACAGTTCATGTCAGTTAGGTATTTCACATTGCATTTTGCAGGTAGAATAATTTTCCAGAATTCTCCCTACAGAGTGGCTACTGAGCACCTTGCCCTGCACTACAGCTTGTCTGGGGCATCTTCGAGCAAGGTCCGGAAGCCCAAGGGACATGCAGGACCTATATCCTTGAGTTGTAGTGCAGGACAGATGATGGATGATTCCAGAACCACACCTGTTAGGTGAGTGACCTGGCTGAAGTTCCAGGTTTGATCAACAAGGAACTCCACGAGGTTTGCAGGGTGCTGGTGATTACTGCAGTTACAGGATACAAATGAGCCAGGATGTTGAAATACCACACAATCGAGACTCCGTGTTCAACGGGAAGAAAGTGCCAGCAAATTGCTAGTAAAGCTGTAATGTTGCTGATTTTGCAAACATGTGTTCTCCAACTTGATAAGTAAATACATATTGGGTAACATGGTGATGTTGCAAGCTGTTGTTTTATGGCTGGGAAGTCGGCTGCCTGCGATTGATGCGAGCAATGAAAGTATTTATAAAATAACACTGAATTAGAAGGAGTTGCTTTATGAGTCTATGGAAATAGATCTTTCATGAAGAATAAAACTTGATGAAGGACCTCTATCAGGGTCACACAGAACTGAAATTAAACGTGCTGGGATTGAGATCTAAGAGGGGGCCTTCTGGACTGTCTGGGCTCACAGCCTGGGGTAGCTTCTCCCAGGCCATCTGTGCCCCATGGAACTGGAGAGTCATTTCCATTTGCCAGGATTCATTTCTCTCCACTGTGGGTGTCACAATTGACAGCTGTAATACCTCTTCCAAGCCATGAGGCCACCACTCAAGGGATAACTTCGATCCATGAAACTTAACAATGCACATTTGATTCACCCTCATATCCCCTGAATGAAGCAGGGCCAGCCACACAGTAGGTGCTCAATAAATATTTAAGGAGCGAAAGGAGATTTGATCCAGGAGCTTCTGGCACATTCTGTATGAAGACTCTGTTCCATTCGTGGTTTTAAATGGTCTTCCCCCTGTGTTCATTTCTACCCTACAATAATACTGCTTTTCCAGATTGGAATGCTCGTCTCCTGGAAACCACCTGGCAGGAGAGAGAGCAAAGGCACCTGCTCCCCACACCCCAAGGGCCAATGGACACGACTCAAGAGAGCTGCACTTGATGCTCCCTCGGATCTGGGTTGTGAGTCCCACCCCTGAGTGGCAGTGCGCTGACTCCACTGCCTCTGCTACAAGCCAGCTCCTGGGGCCAGCTTCAGGGCTCCAGAGTCATCATGGCTCCTGCTCTCCCCAAGCTGACATCTCCAGCCTCTTGTTAGGGGAGAGATCCACTCATCAATTCCCCTTTGCTAAAGAAAGTCTGGGTTGGTTTTCATTGGTTACAACCACAGGGCACCATCTGACATAAATCCCCACTGGCCTCCCATCCAGACTCACAATACTCAGAGGGTTAGGAGCACGCCCAGAGGAGACAGAGTCCCCAGTTTCAGTTCTAGCTTTGCCACTGAACAGCTGCTCCTCTCTGGACAACTGTGAGCCTGAGGTTTAATGGTGGTAAGTGGGGACAGTAATGGTTTTCACCTGATGGGGTTGGTGCATGGATTAAGTGAGTCACTACATGTAACACTCAGCCCAAGACACTGCATTCTCTGAGAATATTGTTGTTATTAAAAGATGGGGGAGGCATGGCCCAGAAGCGCCACTTTTGACAAAGAAGCAGAAGAGAAGTCTTGAATGAAAGCTAGGTTAGTGTGAAATGGTTCTTTTTTTTAAAAAAACAACAACAACAACAAAGCAACCCTAGGTTGTCTAAATAGATTCGTACAAGGGAGGCAATCACCATTTTAACTCAATATTAAGCCTCAACAATATCCCAGGGTCTCTCCCATGCACTTGGTGAGACTCAAGAGATAATTAAAATATGACTCTTCCTTGCAAGTTGCTGAGAGCCTGGCAATGAAGATAGGCATTTAGGCACTGCTCGGGTGAGCATATGGTGTAGTAGTGGTTTAGAGCCCAGGTTCCAAGATCAAATCCTGCTTGCTTCAAATCCTGCCTTCAGTTCACTCACTGAGGAGCCTGGGCACATGGGCAGCCTCTCTGAGCTGCAAAAGTCACTTCACAGTTACAAAGGCAGTCATAAAAGTATGGTTAGAAAAATAACAGTCCCAAACATCCCTCTATCCTAATCCCCACCATCTGTGACTATCTTACCATGTTATCTTACACGGTAAAAGAAACTTAATTGATGTGATTGAAGATCTTGAGATGAGGGGCTTATCCTGGATTATGTGGGTGGGCCCAACAAGGTCCTTGCAAGAGACAGACAGGAGAGTCAGAGAAGGAGATGTGACCAGGGAAGCAGAAGTCAAAGAAAGAGATCTGGAGATGCTATACTGCTGGCTTTGAAGACCAAGGAAGAGGCCAGGAACCAAGGAGTGCAGGTGACCCCTAGAAGCTGGAAAAATCAAGAAAGTGAATTCTCCCCTGGAACCTCCAGAAGGAACCAGCCTTGCCTACACCTTGACTTTAACCCAATGAGACCGATTTTGGACTTCTGGCCCAAGTTTAGGAAGATAAATTTGCATATTTTAAGCCATAAATATGTGGCAATTCATGACAGCCACAACAGGAAGCCCATACTAGTGGTGTCTATCTTGTTGGGTATCTGTGATGGGCAAATGAGAGGCAGAGGACGTGCAGCTCTGGGCTAGGCATGTTATCTGCTGAGCCTGTGGTTGTGGTGGCTGCTATTATCATTTGGAGCAGCAGAACAGGTAGAAGAACCAGATTCTCCCTCCTACCAATGAGTAGGGTGGACATATTACACATATGACACACGACATATTACATATGTCATATTACACATATGACACATTACATATTACACATATGACATATTACATATTACACATATGACACACGACATATTACATATGTCATATTACACACATGACATATTACATATTACACATATGACATATGACATATTACGTATTACAGGTGGCAACTTTGAGGCAATGCATCATCTTTGAGCACCGTTGGAACGCTGTGCTCTATTATAAGAGGAATCTAGGCTAAAATGAAGAATTTCAGATAGGACAAAACTAAGGGGAAAAACCAAGATCAAATTATAAACTTCCACTATGGCCTCTGCGGAGGGATGGCCAGGAGAGCTACCTTTTGCCAAAGGGATGATGCCATGAGCAAGAAGCAGCAGAGATGGGCTGGGTGTGGTGCTCACGTCTGCAATCCCAGTACTTTGGGAGAGAGAGGCGGAAGGATTGCTTGAGCTCAGGAGTTTGAGACTAGCCTGGGCAACATGGTGAGACACCGTTTTCTAAAAAAAGCAACAAACTAAAACAAAGCAACTGAAAAATACCAGCAGCAGAGGGTTCTGGAGGGGGGAAGCAGAGGGATGGGTGAATGTCAAATTGAGAGGGTACACACAGGTGCATGTGTGTGCAGGGGCTTTGATTCACTCCAACTAAGGGCCCAGGAGGGCTGCACAGATCTGAAGCAGATATCTTGTACTGCAATAGTTGTCTGTTACACCAAGTATCACCCAGAGACTATGACCAAGTAAAAGAAATTTATGAAAACTGCAGAAACAAAGGTGGTACTCTCTAAGGGTCTCTTAAAAGTCTCCCAGCCTATGTTACCTTAGGGGTTTGGAGACACTGCAGCAGCCTCCTCAGTATGTAATGCACACACTGTATTTTGCACTATCCAAGAATCTCATACATTTCAAATATGAGACGTGCTTTTATGGGTCAGTCCCATCCTCCGCTGCAGGAAAGAAGAAATCCTGCCTACGTGTTGCAAACAACGCATTTTGTTCAACTCCAGTCTTTATGGGGGCCTATTTTGTGGCAGGCCCTGTGCTAGGGCTGTGGGTACCAGACTGAAAAGTCCTCATCTGGACTTTCCACTGGCCATATTTTGCTGGGAGACAGAGACGCTTAAACACAGAATTTTCTTGCAGCATGAAGATGCACTAGGCAAAAACCCATGACCAAGGTTGCCCTGAAAGCATCTGGTATCAGGGCAATGTGGCTCACCGTGGATGTAAGGTGACTCTTGAATAGTTTTAGTTATTCCCCGCTGAGATTTCGGGTGGGGCCAGCCTCAATATGTTTTTCCTGTGTGAATGACTGTGGAAGGCCTGCTCACCCCCAGACCTATTTGATTATTACTTAGCACTGAAGCCTCTAATGTATTTTCTTCCTTAGAATAACTTGCCCATTCACTGAGCACAAAGAAGTATTAGGGCCTGAAAAACAGCAACACTGGCCATCTTCAAATTCTCCCTCCTGCTATGAGACTGGACACACTGAAGATTTTTAAGAGCTGAGAATTTTGAGGCTCTATTTGCAAGTCAAGCTGAAAAAACACTGAGTTGAAAAGCCCTTTGCAGCTGCCACTTGAACTGCTATCTTCCACACCCTTGACCTTTCTGCCTCTGCTGAATTCCACCTCCTGGACACGCTCCTGGCCCAGCAAAACTAAAAAGTATTGCCATCTAAAAGTCCGACCTCAGCAGAGAAAAGACACCAAGGAAAGCCGCAGAGTGCTGTGCACCTGTTCCTGCAGCCTATACAACTTGCTTTAGCAATTGTGGGCAGTCAGAAACCCACGGGCAATGGAAGAAAGAAATCAGCTGGCATCCAAAGGGAGACCAAAGCTTATGCTGAGCTAATGCGTGTGGGGCTTAATGCCTAGGTGATGGGTTAATAGGTTCAGCAAACCACCATGGCACACGTTTACCTATGTAAGAAACCTGCACATTTTGCACACGTATCCCAGAACTTAAAATTTTAAAAAGTTTATACAGGGCAATGATTTATAGGCAGATCAACTTCCTCAGGAACAAAGAAGAGAAGGAGAGACGGTGAAAGGAGACAGAAAGAGAGAGGCAGAGAGACAGCAGTCTGAATGATTTATTATCTAGGAAAGATTTGCCCTGCGCCTCACACAGTGTGGCTGGGTTTGTCTCCTCAGTTCTGTGTTCTGCTGATGCTAATGGCTCACCCTTCACTCACTAAATCCTTTTCCTGGGGATGCTGTAACAAATACCACAAACTGGGTGGCTTAGGTCTCAGATACTTGATCTCTCACAGTTCTGAAGGCCTCAGGTCCGAAGTCAAGGTGTGGGCAGGGCTGTGCTCCCTGGACGCTCTAGGGGAGGTCTGTTCCGTACCATATGCAGCTTCGGCAGCTGTCTACATTCTTTGGCTGGTGGCCACATCTCTCTGCCCTGCCTTCACCTCCCCTGTGCTTCTGTGTGCCTGTGTTGCCTCTTTCTTCTAAGAACACCTCCCGTTGCCTCTTTCTTCTAAGAACACCTGTGATGGCATTCAGGGCCCACCTGGATAATCCACCGTACTCTCCTCTCCAGACCCTTCAATAAATCACACCTGCAAAGACTCTGCTTCCAAATCAGATCACATGGACAAGGCCCAGGGAATAGGACTCTATCTCATCATGCCAGTGATTTCAAGATCACGGCACCAAAAGGGCATGGAAGTAAGAGAGAAGAGAGTTTGTGAGCTGCTTCCTCAGCTGATACACCTGTGAACTGTGCTGACTGCCAGAGAAAAGAATGGAAGCAGAGGAGAAAAGGAGGTAACTTTGCTTCTAATCTCATCCTACCCCACAGAAAACCTCATGATAGAAAGCCCTGATTCATCCTGTCACATGAACTGTTTATGCTGCCCAGCGTACTGTGCTGAGTACCAGTGTGCACATCTGACCCCAGGAAGACTCCATTATTATCCTTGTGTGGTTAACGGGAGAAGAGAAGTGACTGGCTCAGGGTTACACAGCCGGTGTGGGTGGCACCAGGGTTGGGGACTGAGGACTCAGCGTCTCTGCTTGGGGGCTGTGTTCTGCAGCCAAGAACGCCACAGACAGCAGATGGCAGAAGGAACAGGATTGGACCCAAATATGAGAAGCACACAGGTGTCTTGTGCCCAAAGAAAGTTTCAACATATTTCTTGAGAATCAGCTCGGTGGAGAAGGGCTCCTCTGCACAAAGGCGTTGCCAGTTCTGTTCTTGGGGTCAGTTAGAAACAGAGACGTTTTCTAGGCTCAATTCACAAACAACTGTAAGGGGCCAGTTCCTAAATCTCAAGATGTCTGCACTCGAGGCATCAATGTTATCTTTTCAGAAACGCAGCAAAGTGGCTGGGGAAGACGAATGTGTGACATCCGCTCACACTTAAGCTCCGTCATGGGCTTGCTGGATTTAGAGGGAAAGAAATCTGTCACAGAGGACACATGCTTTATATTTTTCTATAAAACATGGACAAGACAAGTCTTTTCTTCATTTCTTTCCAATCTTTAAAGAAAGAAAAAGGTGCACGGTGTATTTGTTTTCTCTTGGAACCACAAAACGTTTGAGCAGAGAGAGGCGTTTGAGTTCACTGAGCGCCAGGGCTTGTTAAGAGTGTTTTTCTGGAATGTCAGCCATTACGGCTTATATGGCTTTCTTGTAGCAAGAAGTAAATTTTATGGAAACATTTTAGAACCCTCTACCCTGGCCGTTGGATTGTGGCTGGAGTCCTGGATCCAGCTGGTTCCTGTGGTTTTCAAGGAAAATAGACAAACCAGAGACTATCAGGAGGAGAGAAGTTAATGGGCAGTCTAGATGGTGGGGTATTGCTGTATAAAGACTGGTTGTAGTAATTGGGCTTGGCTTGGAAGTCTTTTTTTTTTTTTTTTTTTTTTTTTTTTTTTTTTTTTTGCAGCTTCATGGTTGGTTTTGGCCAAACTTTTTATTTAGTATTCTGTAGTTGTTTAACACACACTTAAATGGTCTTACTAGGGGAGGGGAAAGGGGCGGTTCTTGCAGATTCCCAAGGAAATATGAGAAAGGCAAAATGGCCAGCATTATCCATTTGCTTTTTTGGGTTTACTGGGTGAATAGCACTTTCCTTAAGTAGGCATGTGATTTCAGGTTTTTCATACTGAGAACATTGAGATTTCAGTTGGAAGACACCCTGAAATCTTATGAGTAGCATACCCCAGCCACCCTCTAGTAGCTAGCTTGTTTATAGAGGTAGAATGATTCATCTCTCCATTTTAGATGGCTAGATGTTTTGTGGAAGATCTTAGAATTGCTTGCCTCATTTACTGGGAAAAATCAAGATAGGAAGTGGCCTTTAGGGATACTTTTACTTGGAAAGTTGCAACACTAGTACAAGTCTTAACACATTTAACATTTGCTTGTTGAAAAGCAATGTCATAAAGTCAAATAAAATTAAACATGTTTTACTTTTTGCCTCACAAGAACATAAAAATTATGGAGGGGAACTTAACGGGGAATTTAAAAAATGTAACACAGTTTTTCCTTTTAGTAGTCCTTGGGTAGTTATGACAGAATAGTTTCCACTTTTTGTTTCTTTGAACAGGGATTTTGGTCCAAAGTTTTGTTTGTTTCTAGTATCTGCTTCTGCCTCCCCCTCTATCAGATCAGCTTGGCTTGGAAGTCATAATCTTCTTTTTAGATTTAAAGGGCAGGAATGATACAAAGAAAGGAAGGAACTAGGCTGACATGAGGTGAAGGTGTATTCCTGTAGGGTAAATGCACCTGGGAACAGTGACTTAAGCATACGCTTGGGACGACCTGGATGGCAGATGCACCTGAATGTGTGTTCCGAACTAGTGAATCCAGGAGAGGTCGACCAGGAGATTTGTTCCTTGTCTATGATAAACATCTGAGCCCCCACTCCGTTTCACTCCATGGAACAGGAGCTATACAGACTGAGGCCCTGAGTGCTGGGTTAAATGAAGGTTGCCAGGTGGAGGTCATTAGGGGGAGGGTGTTAAGTGAAAATGTTATGTAACTTGCATCATGTTTGCTGTTTTCCTGCCCAACCCACTGCTGCTAGGCTTTGTGGTCATGTCATCCAGCCTGACAGTGGACCACAGGAAGGTGAAATCTTGTCCAGACCTCTGCTGTTGGACTGTTTCTGTATACAAGGTAGTTCTAATGTCCAGCTTGTTGCCACTAGACTCTCTCTCCTGGATGTAAGCCCCTAATAAAACCCCATGCCTCCTTTGCTGGCTCTAGGTCTCTTCATCAGCCTCTTGAACCTGGTGTCTTCCTTACTGAGGTTCACAGGGTTTGGCACAACAGTTCTAAAATGGGAGCATGCTACCTTCCAACTTTTGAAAGACCTCATGCTTAAACGGAAACAGCATAACGCCACGTGGCTCCCAGCTAGGATGGGTGACGGGTCTTGGGGAAGAACACAGCCAACTGCAGGGGCTGCTTGACATGGGGTTGTGGGGGTGGTCCTGCCTCGAGAGACCACAAGCTGCTGTGGTTCAGCACATGTGTGTAGGTTGAACAACACTTGCTGTGGATGGGCAGAAGAGACTTCTCCTCCCTCTAGAGGAAGGGAACCACCAGATCGCCTCTGGGTAACTTTCAACTTGCGATGTCTGTGATTCCAGCAGGGTCAAGAGAACAATGCCAGAGATTTCAAGTTCACGGTGCCAAACCAGCATGGAAGTAAGAGAGAAGAGAGTTTGTGAGCTGCTTCCTCAGTCGATACACCCGTGAATTGTGCTGACTGCCAGAGTGAAGAATGAAACGAGAGGAATAGAAGAGGCAACTTTGCTTCTAATCTCATCCTACCCCACAGAAAGCCTGACAAGGACATGCACAGACCATCAATTCTCTCTGAGCTGATGAGGAGGTCGGCTTTGAGTGTTCCAAAGAATTCCCCAATACTAGGAGGACACAGGCATCAAGGATCTCCCATTTCCTTTACTGCTGAGCTGCTCTTATCAATTAGAAAGGCAGCTTCCATTGCCTTGAATCTTTAGCCCTTGTGAAAATTTCCATGTTAATAAACCAGCTGAGTGGCTTGTCTGTTACCCACTCTCCTGGAAAGGGTTGGTGTTACATCTATGTCCATGGGGACAGAGTGCTTCAAAAGAGCTATTCCAACCCAAACTCAGATGCAAATAATGTTTATCAAAGCCTCCTGCCCTAGGCATTGCTACAGATTTTATCTCAGGGACCCTCTTGTAATTCTAGAAGCTCTCTCAGGGACCCTCTTGTAATTCTAGAAGCTCACTAAGTTCTGTTGCTTCTGTCTCCTTTGTAGCTGTCTAGCCCATTCGCTCCTCACACCTTAACACTTCTGGCTTTCTCTAACAGGCTGTCAGCTCCTGTTATCCCATCTTTATTTTTACTCCTGCAACTTATCACCATCTGAAACACTACAAGTTCATTTGTTTAGCTCGTTGATTAATGAATCCCCCCAACCCTCTTTGCCAAATGTGATGGGGGGACTTCACCGCCTTCTGTCACCACCCAAAGGCTTGTGGAACAAATGAATGTTACTCTGGCTATGTCCAATTCAACAATTCAGAAATGAGAAACTAATTGTGTCATTCCCAGATTTGATATCCTGCAATGGCCCTTGCTAGATACAGTAAAAAAATTCTAGTGGCTCGTGCCTGTAATCTCAGTACTTTGGGAGGCCGAGGCAGGCAGATCACTTGAGGTCAGGCGTTCAAGACCTGTCTAGGCAACATGGTGAAACTCCATCAAAAATACATTATCACTTTCTGTGCTAGGTTGACTAGGGTCCTCCCCAAATGCATGTCTACCCAGAACCTCAGAATGTGTCTTTTTGGATGTAATTAGTTAAGATGAGGTTATGTTGGATTAGGGTAGGCCTTACATCCTGCCTTGGGGTATCCTTATGAGAAGAGGAGGGCCAGCTGCGGTGGCTCATGCCTGCAATCCCAGCACTTTGGGAGGTCAAGGCAGGTGGATCACCTGAGGTCAGGAGTTCGAGACCAGCCTGGCCAACATGGTGAAATCCCATCTCTACTAAAACTACAAAATTTATTTATTTATTTATTTGAGACTGAGTTTCACTCTCGTTGCCCAGGCTGGAGTGCAATGGCGTGATCTCGGCTCACTGCAACCTCCACCTCCCAGGTTCAAGTGATTCTCCTGCTTTAGCCTCCTTAGTAGCTGGGATTATAGGCATGTGCCACCATGTCTGGCTAATTTTGCATTTTTAGTAGAGACGGGGTTTCACCACGTTGGCCAGGCTGGTCTCGAACTCCTGACCTCAGGTGATCCACCCACCTTGGCCTCCCAAAGTGCTTGGATTACAGGCATGAGCCACCATGCCCAGCAAAATTTAGCTGGACGTGGTGGTGTGTGCCTGTAATCTCAGCTACTCTGGAGGCTGCATGAACCAGGAAGGTAGAGGTTGCAGTGAGCTGACATCACACTACTGCACTCCAGCCTGGACAACAGAGCAAGACTGTCTCAAACAAAACAAAACAAAACAAAACAACAAAATCCCCCTAGAACATAGCATAAAGGAGCTTCCTAATCTGGCTGATGTTTCTTTCCCACCCTCTCCCCATCCAGACGGCCCCCTTCTCCTGCTACACTGAAAGTGGTGGTGGTCCTTAGTGCTGTCAACTGATACTTCTAGTTCTCCTTCTGGCTACACAGAAGAATTGCACTGTCTTCCCCTGTTGAATTCAGGTGTGGCCCTGTGACTTACTTGGCTTATAAACAGAAGCTGAAGTGCTCCATGCCACTTTCTTTGCGTTTTCTTTGGAGACACAGTCTCACTCTGTTACCTAGGCTGGAATGCAGAGATGTGATCATAGCTCACTGTAGCCCTGACCTCCTGGGCTCAAGTGATCCTCCCACCTCAGCCCCTCCCAAGTTGCTAGGACCACAGGTGCACACCACCATGCCCAGCTAAGCTTTTACAACTTTTTTTAGAGACGGGGGTCTCACTATGTTGCCCAGGCTGGTCTTGAACTCCTAAGCTCAAGTGATGCTCCTGCTGCGGCCTCCCAAAGCACTGGGATTACAGGCAGGAGCCACTGTACCCGGCCTGCATGCCACGTTCATGTGAAAGCTTCTGGAGCCTGTATGTAGTGTGGTATGCCATCTTTCCCTCTGCACAGCCACTGCCGCGGTTCTGCAAAGTGGCCACACTGTCAGCCTGAATGCCAGAGAGAGGGTGACATGGAGCCGAGCCCCCAGCCAGCCCCTGGAGGATAGAGATAATGGGAAGAAATAAACTGTTTTTATTGTGAATCATTGCATTTTGGGTAGTTTACTATGACAGCATAAGCTGGCTCATCCTCCTGATGTGCTGAGCTTGAACTTTCCCAGACTGGCTGTGTTATCTCGAGCCTGGGCCTTGGTCCCTACTGTTCATTCAGCAATAGAATCTTCAATGCACCTGCCCCAGGTTGTTCCTGCTTCATCTCAAACAATTTCTGCTCATCTTTTAGGACACTAGAAAGTCTGCCCCAAGACTCCTTCCTGAGGCAGTGTTACATATTCCTCCTCTTCCATTCTGCTTGTCTTCATGGTTTTATCCTCTACCTGGAGCTTGGCACACTGGGTTTGCCATTGTCTGTTGGGTGATCAGTCTCAGTTACAAGACTATAGCTTCCTCAAGAGAAGGGTGTATTTCCACAAGCATATTCCCAATGGCTCGGAGGCCACCAGGTACCTGGGATCTAGGTATTACATAAACTTTTATTGGACAAATTGATGAGTAAGTGAATAAATAGTAATAGAGATGTTTCAGGGTCAGGCATTGAGAAAGGAATATATACCAGGTGCTACAATTGCTTTCTTTTTATTTGAGATGGAGTCTCATTCTGTCACCCAGGCTGGAGTGTAGTGGCATGATCTTGACTCACTGCAACTTCCACCTTCCAGGTTCAAGCAATTCTCCTGCCTCGGCCTCCCGAGTAGCAAGTTGCAGGCATGTGCAATCACGCCTGACTAATTTATTTATTTATTTATTTTTGTATTTTTAATAGAGATGGGGCTTCACCATGTTGGCTAGGCTGGTCTCAAACTCCCAACCTCAAACTTCTGCTCACGTTGGCCTCCCAAAGTGCTGGGATTACAGGCATAAGCCACTGTACCTGGCCTCTAATTTCTTTCTCGATCTTACCACCTTCTGCAATAGTAAGCTGTCCTTGACCCTTGTTTAAAGAGCTAGAAACTGAAATTCAGAGAAAGGTAGAAATGCATTTGAGACTATATAATCGAAAGGAGGCAGAGGGAGATTCAATCTCAAGTTGTGAAACTCTCAAACCCAAGTTCTTTTCCTTGTCCACCGCTGAAAATGGAGCCATAGCATTAGCATCCATTTCCTAGGGGCTAAGGCAGCAGAGACAGGTCCTGCTGAATAGACCACAGGTTTGTCTGCAGGGGCTCACGGCTGCTTGAAGAACTGCAAGGCAGATGCAGAAGTGACAGAGCACAGCTGTCAGTCATGCGCTGCCCCATGTTTCCCTCTTGGCCCCTGTTAAAACGATTTCCAAGTTTCTGCCAGTGACTTCTCTTTGGTTACTCTTATAGACTCATGAAAGCCACGAAGTGGAAGGGATGTTGGAGCCATGGAGCTCACCTTTCAGCACACCTGTAGGGACAGGGAGGTGGACAGCCTTTGCCTAAACACATCCAGGGACCTGAGCTCACACCTTACAAGGCAGGCCACTGCTTTTTGGGGGCTTCTCTGGCTTTGGTGAGATCTTGGGTACACAGAGCCAGAATCGATCTTCTGGAAACCTCTAAGTTCCACTATGGCTCTTCTACGTTCCCCTCCGATGAGCTACAAACTTATAAGCTAATCTTCTACATTGCTAGTTACCATCCTCTGACCATGCTTTGATTTGTCAACTTTCTATTCAAATCAAGATGCTGGGAGCAAACTACACAAGATACAGCTTGATGCATGCTAGCTGTTGTAGGATGATCAGTCTTTCTAGAGTGGAAATTAGCTCTCTGGGCGGACACTTGTACAGAAGGTTCCTTTTGAACTTGTGGTTAACTAAGACCCCAATATTGTTTTCGCATGAATTGCTGTTTAACAAAGGCGGGGGTCTCACCCCAATTTAGTGAACTGGTTTTTAAGAATCTCAAGGGAAAGATTTTATCTTCACCTCTGTTCCATTAAATAATCAGTTCATGGCTGGAGCTTATCCACGCCTTTCAGAAAACCTGATTCAATCATCGTCATCCCTCACCTGCTCTGGATGAGCCACGATTTTAATAAATTATTGATATAAATGTTGAATGAGATAAAATTCATGCCTGATAAATGTTACACAGCTCATATTTTGTCTTTTCCTTTAAAAGCTATATATTTTATACATACATAGGAATATGTATACATGTATGTGTATATATACCTATGTACACATATGCATATACAACATATAGCAAGGTAGAAGAAACAGTACAATCAACACTTGCACCCACTACCCAGCTTAAGAAATATCACATTACGATACCACTATAGCTCCTGTGTGTTCCTCCGTGATCTTAGCCTGCTATCTTTCCTCTTAGGAAAATGGCTATCTGCAGTGTTTGTTTTTTGTGTTTTTTTTTTTTTTTTTTTTTTTTTTTTGAGACAAGGTCTTATTCTGCCACTCAGGCTGGAGTGCAGTGGAGTGATCACAGCAGCCTCGATTGCCCAGGCTTAAGCCTTCCGAGTAGCTGGGACCACAGGCATGGGCTGCCATGCCCAACTTTTTTTTTTTTTTTTAAATTATTTGTAGAGACAAGGTCTTGCTATGTTACCATGCTGATCTTTAACAAAACCCTAGGCTAAAGCAAACCTCTCGCCTTGGCCTCCCAGAATGCTAGGTTTACAGGTGCAAGCCACTGCGCTCAGGCTATCTGCAATTTTAAATCTATTATTCATTGTTTGGCTTCACAGTTTTACTGCTTATCTGTTTCTAAACTTACTAGTTTTTCGTGTTTTTTTTTTTTTTTTTTTTGAACTCTATATAAATGAAATCAACTGTTGGTATTTTTCTGCAAACTGTGTTTTCCACATCATGCATGTCCTGGAGATCCACCATTCCTGCTGCGGTTCACCAGATGCACACACTGCCAGGTACTGAGCTATGCTTCCATCAATGAGCATGTAGGCCATTTCCTATTTTTCTGTTGCTAGCAATGCTTCTAGGAGTGTTCTTGTCTCTGTGCCCAGGGGCATAAATGAAAATTCCTTGCAGGGATTATCTTAGGAATAGGTTACACATCTTCCACTTTGGTATGTAATGACAAACTGTTCTTCAAAGTTGTTGTGCCAATTTACTCTCCAAACAACAGTCAGAAAGGGTCTCTGTTTTCCTGTTATTGCCAAAGCTTGGCATTTTTAAACTTAATATTTACCAATCAGGCAGACATAAAATTATATATAATTACATCTAATTGTTATTTGAATTTCAGCAATGGCTAATGAGTATGAACAGCTTTTTATACATTTGTTAGTCATTTATGTTTCTTATTTTGTGAAATGACCGTTTATATCACTTAGTTATTTTTTACTTGCTTTTTTTGCTTTCTTATTGAGTTTAGGGGTTCTTTATATAATCCTGTTACTGATCCTTTATCCATTAAATGTGCTATGAGTATCTTTTTAAAGATAGTGTCTTGAATCTCTGCCTTTTAAGCCCTAACATCTCATGGAAGAACTTGTTGCATATCAGGCTGAAATCTATGTGCATTATGCCTTGGGCATTCCTCATTTCTACCAGTTGAGTAACACTATTGAAAACTATAATGCTCATAATCTATTTCTGTCTGAATTCATTCTACACTTTTTGTGGTACACAGGGGAAGTTTACTGGTACGTAGTTTCTAGATCCTTCCTTTTATCGCCTTATGCAGTTGAATCATTTGCTTATTTTTCTTCCTATGATGGAGCGACTCTTAATACAGGTTTTACCTTTAGCATTTACATGAAACCATCAAAATTTTCAAAATCTCCTTCCACTTCTTCATTAGAAAAACAGTCACAAATCTATGAATCTGTCAGCCATTTTCCTAGGGCTCTGGTACAGCATAGTGAAACCAAATTGCAAAGTTTAATTAGTTAGCTTGCTTCAAGATAAAAATGCAAATAAAAAAGTTTTTAGTTTCACCTGTTTATAAGCCAAAGGCAAAATTAATTAAAGTCCATGGAGAAAAGTAAACAAACATGTTGAAATAAAGGAAATAAACATTCTGAAGTGTGAGGTTAAGGCTCATGAAACATGAGAGAGTTAATTGTTTATAGTCATGTGTTTCTGTCCGATAATTTAATCACGTTTACTCTGTCCTCTCTCCCACTGGAATGCACACTAAGACAAAAGGCTCATTAAGCATTAAAAGGTGGTCCACATGGGTTTCTAATCAATGGCATTGCTGCATCCCAATGCTAACAAAATATTTTTGGACAAAATGCCAATGGATTTTCTGAGTTCTGTTATTTTCATTAAGATGTTCTTAGAAACCTGTAAAATGAGAAGCTCATATATAATTTTGCCATATGCAAAAACCAACCAAACAAAAAGTTGGTATTGTGCCGTTGGCCATCTTGGTACTTAAATGAGATTAGTCATAAAGGAAAACAACAAGTGTTTTTTTGGGGGACTGACAGTTAAGATGTTAAATAAAAAGACAATCTCCATGAGAAATGGTCATTTCATCATCTGTAAATAGATACTGCTTTTGCATAATAATATATCCTTCTCTTGACAATATCTGGAAGCAGTGCATGATGGGATGTGTTCTCGTTGCTGCAATGGTGCAGTGAAACTGAAATCTCATCAGACTTGGTTGAGTCATAGAAAGAGAAAATCAGTGCTGTGGCCCACGATCAGCAGACGGAATGTCAGAAATGAGCAATCTCACCCTTGGGAATTCATCCAATAGGACTGAGAAGAGTCAGTCTGAAAAGACAGTATATAAAGAAGATTGTTGCTGGGTGGCCTGGGTTTGCAAAACAACAGGAAGATGGCTGCGAATGGGAAATCAGTAAATAAGTTACAAGGCAACCTTAGAAATGAAAAATAATGAGAATTTGTATTGTCAGGGAAAGATGACCACAAGATTGTTTGTAGTAGGGGGAGATGAGTTACAAGATCAACTCCATTCTGTAACTCCATAGGTTTGTAAAATCATATCAAAACAAAGACCTGTCTGTAGATACATATTTATATTCCAGAAAAGGAAAATAGAAGAGGACTACACACAGTTGTTAATGGTGATGATGTTGGGAAGTGTTGGGGAGGAATTAGGAGACGTGGAAGGCTCATTTTAATTTAGTCATTTCTGTGCTTGAGATTTTGCTACAAGAATGACTTAGTTTGATAATTTAAAGGCAACTAAAAAGTAAAGAATAACAGATCAACAAAGGAACAGCCCAAAGAGCCAGGTGTCAAGTACAGGAGAAGCAGCAGATCTGGAGGTGAAGCCAGCCCAAGGTCTCAGAGTCAGCCCAGGATCCTGGATCCAGCAGGAGCAGGCACAGGAAGACAGAGACATCCTAGCAGATGGGGAAAGCCCTGGGGTTTCTTGGAAGCTCTCTGTTAGCAGCGCTCTGTCTGTAATGGCGACAGTGGGTGAGTTCCAACCTCTGGTGCACTTAGCACACCAGGGCCATCTTAAGAGACCCAGAGCTACCTCCCATTCTGCCTCCGGGACCCTCTTTTGTTTATTCCCAGGCTTTGCCAGCATCAGTGTGTATGTTCAATGAGGGTTCTCAGATGTCTGCTGGAAAAGCAAAATTCCCTGGGGAGCTTTTAAAAGTGCAAATTTGGGGTGCCATGACCTGTCAAATCAGAAATCTGGGGGAAAGACAAATGTGTTTCCTAGCATGTGTGTTTTCAGATTTTCCCTCAGGGATCTTGGATGTGGAGTGGGTCAGTGACCACTGTCTTGGCTTGGCCTGGCCTGCTGGTTCCCTGTCTTTTAGCCACAAGCCCTGCATGGCCTGGCCTGCTGGTTCCCTGTCTTTCAGCTTCAAGCCCTGAACTCATCTCTCCAAAACAGAGTCTGCTTTAGGTGATCCCCCTGCTTATTGTTACTGTGGATGTTGTTGTTCTTGAGGATAACAGAGGTAGATGATGATGAGGAGGAGGAGGAAGAGGAGGAGGAAGAGGAGGAGGAGGAGGAGGACAATGACGACAACAACACCTGTGTTTTATTGAGGATCTATGTGGCAACGTGGGGCTGGGTGGCAGACACACACTTTCCTTAACTGAAAAGCAGAGGGGGTAAGGGAGGTAAGTGACACGTTTGGGGGTATGTAATGAGTGATGGCAAGGCAGAATGGATCCCAGGTCCTTCTGACTTCAAAGCCCCTCACTGCCCACCTTGCCCGCTGCCCACCATGGTGATCAATACTAACACAGACACTTCTAAGCTCTAACAATTAGAGGTAAGATTTATCAAACATTTAAAGCCCAGGCACCGGCTGAGGGTTTTATGTGCATTGTTGGGTCTAATCCCTAAGACAACCCAAAGGTGTCAGTGCTCTTATTACTCCCAGTGATTAAAGGAGCTGGGGAGCTCTCCAAGGCCACACCAGGGAAGTGGCAGAGCTCGGGCTGGTGCCCAGGTGTTTTGGCTTGGACTCCATCCTCCATCACCTCTGAGATGAAGCCCAAAGTCAAAATCAAGCCACACCAGACCCCCAGTAACCTGCCTCTTGCTTACCTGGCGTTTCAGCTCCATCAGGGACATTCCCTAGGGGATCTTTCTCTCTTTTTTTTTAGACACAGTCTTATTCTGTCACCCAGGCTGGAGTGCAGAGGCACCTTCTCAGCTCACTGCAACATCTGCCTCCCAGGTTCAAGCGCCTCTCCTGCCTCAGCCTCCTGAGTAGCTGGGATTACAGGCATGTGCCACCATGCCTGGCTAATTTTTGTTTTTAGTAGAGGCGGGGTTTTGCCATATTGGCCAGACTGGTCTCAAACTCCTGACCTTAAGTGATCTGCCTGCCTCCGCCTCCCAAAGTGTTGGGATTACAGGTGTGAACCACTGTGCCTGGCCCCCTAGGGTATCTTTCTGATGCATCCCATCATTCACTGCTTCCTAAACATACCTTACCCTAGACTTCTCAGCATCTGAAATGCCCTTCCTTCCATTAGCCCATCTGGCACACTCTTGAAACTGGCTCAAGTATCTGCTCTTCCTTGCAGCTGCCTCTGAACCCACAAAGGGCAAAATGCCCCCGCCCCCAGAACCCAGGGTTCCCCGTGCATTCTATTGCCATAACATCTGTCATGTTGTACTGCAACTGACCCCTTAGGTAACTTTCTCACCAGTTTGGGTTTCTCCAAAGCCCGGGACCTTGTCGATCTATTTCTGTATCCTCTTTACCTAAGACGGGGCCTCACTGTGCTCAACCAATCCCTTTCCTGTCTCCATGTCGTTGGCCATGATCCATTCGATTTAGTGAAATGTTCAGAGACACCTGCAACTGCCACATCCTGACATCCTTATTTTTGTCTGGCAGTTTCTCCAGAGCAGGGAATGTGTCTGCCTTGTTTGCTGTCGTATCGACAGTGGGAGGCTCACAGTGCCTGGCACACAGGTGACTCCCCACTGCTGTTTGGTGGATGAAGAAATGCAGTCTTTCCAACCTCTAAGCAAGTCAGGGCTGGATGCTGGAATGCAGGCGAGAAAGGCTCAGAACAACTCCAGCCTCCCTGAAGACAGATAGCAGGGTAAGCGGCAGTGGGAGCCTCCTCCCCTTAACCCCTGCTGTCTTTACAGGATGCAATATGTCTCTTATTCCACACTGTTGATGAAATTAATTGGAAGCACTAGCCTGTCATTTTTCCAGAGCTGCGAGAGGTGAAATTTAATTGGTGATTTGTTTCCAGCTAGCATAGAGAAGGAAAGGGAGACTTGTCCACAGGGAAAGCTGTGCCACTAACAGAAAAGGATGCTGCCCTTTGTCACTTAAAGCGCAGGGCTTTAAGTGGAAAGCAGGAACAGTTGTCCAGGTGTGCACCCACTCTGCCAATGTCACTGGCATATAGGATTCTGAGGAGGGAAAAATTGCAAAGCTCGAGGTTCTTAGAGATCTATGGATTGACTGATACCAGAAAGCCTTTGAGGAAAGCACAGCTGGAAGCAGAGAAGAGCACAGGAAGGAGCCACGTATAACAATGGCTGAAGCTCCCACGTGGAAATACACAAAAGTAAACATTAGGGAAGAGGAGAAAATCCAGAAGGTGCACTAGAATGAACATCCAAGTTCTTGGAGAAGGCGGCTTCTAAACCAGAGACAGGGCAGCAATGGATGGAACCTGGTGTTCATCCCCCAGAGCCTCAGGTGGGCCAGTGCGCACACCAGGCTCCCTGCATTTTAGATGTTCAGACACAGCTGTCATTGGCTGAACGTCCATCTGCCATTCATCAGGGGCAGGTTTAGAGGGGTTCAGTGAATTGCTTGGGCCTTGCCAGTTTCCTTGTCTCACTCCACATGGTCCAAGCTGTATTGTTCACTGATGGAAGAATCCACCCTCTGAAGTCAGAGATACATGGGTTCATGTCTCAGGTCTATAGCCTGCTAGGTATCCAGCCTTGAGCAAACTCTACAATCTCTCTGAGCATCAATTTTCACTTAGAAAGTGTGATACTAATGATTCCTATTTTAAAGATTATTTTGAAAGTTAAATAAGCTAAAGTATTCACAAATAATCAATAGAGAGCCAGGCATGGTGGTTCACCCCTGTAATCCCTGGACTTTGGGAGGCTGAGTCGGGTGGATCACTTGAGGTCAGGAGTTCCAGACCAGCCTGACCAACATGGTGAAACCCCATTCTCCACTTAAAAAACACAAAACTTCGCCAGGTATGGTGGTGGGTGCCTGTAATCCCAGCTACTCAGGAGGCTGAGGAAAGAGAATCACTTGAACCCAGGAGGCGGAGGTTGCAGTGAGCTGAGATTGTGACACTGCAATCCAGCCTGTGTAACAGAGCAAGACTCCATCTCAAAAAAAAAAAAAAAAAAAAATCAATAGAACATATTTGGGTTCTACATATGGTTTCTTAAAACACAATTTCTACAGCTAAAAATGCCAGAAAATCGATGGCCTAGATGTTTAGTCATAGGAAAATGGCCAAATAAATTAGACTCAGCTACTTGATAGACCATTACACAGTCATTAAAAATTATAATGATAAGGACCATGTAGCAATCTGGAATGTGCTTATGATACATTAAATAAAAAGTAAAATATGTAATGCAATAGGAATCAAGTGGACACAGATGAGAAGGAAAGACAAAGTAGAAAGGTCAGAGGGGAATAATTAGGGCTGATTTCTAGTGTCAATATTGAAAAGGTATTTTTCGAATTAAAAAAGGTAAATCAAACTGTCACTTTGATTTCTTTTGGGCTTATTTGGGAACGTGTATCACGCATACAAAACAGATTTTACTTTTCAATCATTTTCTCAGACACCCACAAGCTATGCCCAGAGATGGATGTAATTTAAAGACGTCTCCTGGTTAATCTTTTCTATAAACAGAGGTTCCTTTTCTGAGGTGAGTCATCACCCCTTAATATACCTATTTTGCATACTTGCAGTTGCTAATTGAGGCTTCTTTTGGAGAATCTCCTAGTGTTTCACGGAGCATACAGACTGAATCAGTTTTTCCACAGATAGTGACAATGATACACCCACGCCCCTCAGAAGCCAGGATAAAGTTGCAAAGATAAAGATGAGAGGATATCTAGAACCTGGACTTCAGAGGGTGCCTGCATGCACACCCTGCTTGGGAAGGCAGGAGTGCAGCATGGCGCCATTTGAGCTGGCCCTATAGACTCACGGCAAGCTTTTGACCGTGCACTACAAAGGCAGGGCCATTATCAGGCACATATGGTCCCCAGAACAGAGCAGGCTGATTTGGGGAGGCTGTGAACCAATAAGTGATCTGCAGAGTCCCAGTTCTCACAGATGCACGGTGTATAAAGAGTGTCCTTTTTAAACAAGCTCGGAAATACAGCAGAGAACATTGCCCACATACAGCAGATTCACAATACCCTCATATATGCAAGGATCCGAGGATCCCACCATTAAACAGATGCACACCCCACAGATAGACTCAATTCCCCAGCTCTGACTCCATCCACTTTGTATCATATGACACCCATCACCATTGTGATAATTATAATAACTAAGGCAACTATGATTTTATTAAGTGCTTATAACATGTCAGAAACGATGCTAAGTGCTTTTTAAATATTATTTTCTTTTGTTTCTTTCAACAATCCTGCATGAGGTTTAATGTTATTCATGTTTTTTCCATGATCAATGTTGTTTTTTATTTTATTTTTAATTTTTTGTTTCCATAGGTTTTTGGGGAACAGGAGGTATTTGGTTACCTGAGTAAGTTCTTTGGTGGTAATTTGGGAGATTTTGGTGCGCCCGTCACCTGAGCAGTGTACACTGAACCCAATTTGTAGTCTTTTATCCCTCCCTCCCTCCCACCCTTTCCTCTGAGTCCCGAAAATCCATTGTATAATTCTTATGCCTTTGCATCCTCATTGCTTCGTTCCCACAGATGAGTGAGAACATGCAATGTTTGGTTTTCCATTCCCCAGTTACTTCATGTAGAATAATAACCTCCAATCCCATCCAGGTTGCTGTGAATGCCATTAATTCATTCATTTTTAGGGCTGAGTAGCATTCCATCATATAGGCTCAAAAATTAAGTGATTTCCAAAGGCACACAGCCAGAAAATGGCAGAGTTGAGTTTCTCCCCCAGGGACTTGTGCTTAAGCCCTTTGCTTACAGTGGGTCTAAGTCTAATGAAATGCTGGTGTTCCTGGAACCACAGGAGGGGAAACTGACTGAGACTAACAATATGAGAAAGAGATTTCTCCTTCCAAAATCCACCTCTAGTATCACCTCATCTAGGAATACTTCTCTAGACATCACAAACACCTACATTGTTTCTTCCACCGAGCTACTTCTCTTGTTCCTCATCGTACTCATTGTACATCTATTTTTAAATGTTTATTTTCTCGATTTAATTGCAAGCTTCTTTAAATATCATGTTTGTCTTTGCAGGAACCCAACAAATCTGGTTATTCTATATTATTACTTACTTACAAGAATTGCTGGGCAGGAAACAAGTACCATCCCCAAGCAAAACAACAAAACCATCAACCAAACACAAAACTCACCGAGAAAGTGAGGTGCCACGCGATGCTAAAATCATAAAAGCCTTTGTCATTCAAAAATAAAAGACTTGTTACAAAGTTCTCATTGCCTGAACAGAGGATGTCTATATTTGTCTCTGTTTTCACAGCCTAGTATAGAACTTGGCACCAAGTAGGTAATCGATACAAACACTTGCTGAACAAATGAGTGAATAAATGAAAAAATGAATCATGTAGGAGCAAGGTTTCACGAAACTGATTATGGGCAGCTAAATCCTCTGCACAATAAAACAGCAAACACAACCTTATCTGAATTGCTGACGTATTACCCACTGTCACAAGGTTGATTATAAACATTAATTTTTATGAAAATATTTCCAATAACTTTTCTCTCTCCAGTCTTGAGACTAATCATATTTTCAGAACTTCAAATTGAAATGTATCTCCTATCCTGTGATCTCAGGCAGTGGGGAGGGTGTGTGACATTAGGGCTAACCAGGAAGATGAGGCTCAATTTGGCACAAAGGAAAAATCAGAAATATCAGTCCCGATACTCAGGGGTCCACAGGGAAAGCAAAGATTACACGGAAGAGCAAAATCCCTGAGCAGGGTCCAATTCACACACATACCAGATGCACTGAAGGCTCCATTTTAAATCAACCTTGAATATGAAAATGTTCTTGAAAAGAAAAAATAGGAGGAAGAATATATCAGTACAAAAAAAAAAAGGGCTGGGCATTGTGTGACACATGCCTGTAATCCCAGCACTTTGGGAGGCCAAGGCAGGAGGATCACTTGAGCCCAGGAGTTCAAGACCAGCCTGGGTAACAGAGTGGGACCTCATCTCTACAAAAAAGTAAAAAATTAACTGCACGTGGTGGTGCATACTGGTGGTCCCAGCTATTTAGGAGACTGAGGTGAGAGGATCTCTTGAGCCCAGGAAGTTGAGGCTGCAGTGAGTTGTGGTGGTGCCTGTACTCCAGCCTGGGTGACAGAGGGAGAGCCTGTCTCAAAAAAACAAAAACAAAAACAAAAGAAAAAAAGAGTGCTATGTCTTGGCTGTGTCCCCACCCAAATCTTGAATTGTATAGCTCCCATAATTCCCACATGTTGTGGACGGGACCTGGTGGGAGGTAAATGAATCATGGGGGCAGGTCTTTTCCATGCCATTCTCCTGCTAGTGAATAAGTCTCATGAGATCTGATGGTTTTATAAAGGGGAATTGCCCCGCACATGCTCTCTCTCTTGCCTGCCACCATGTAAGACGTGACTTTGCTCTTCCCTCGCCTACTGCTATGATTGTGAGGCCTCCCCAGGCATGTGGAACTGTGAGTCCATTTAACTTCTTTCCTTTGTAAATTGCCCCGTCTCGGGTATGTCTTTATTAGCAGCGTGAGAACAGAGTAATACAAAGAGAAAAGAAATGATTCTCCTTTGCTTATAAACATGTGACTCCTTGCAGTCAGTGTTTCTCCAAGTGTGGTCCCCAGACCAGCAGCATCACTGGGTGGGGGCTTGTTAAAAATCCAGATTCTCCGACTCCACCCAGACCTATGAAATTGGTAACTGGGGGTGTGGCTCAGTCATCTGGATTTTCACAAAACCTCCAGGGGATGCTGACGAACACACAAGGCTGAGAACCACTGTTTTACATCATCAACTCTCTTTATCAATTTTTTTTTTGAGACGGAGTCTTGCTCTGTCACCCAGGCTGGAGTGCAGTGGCGCCATCTCGGCTCATGGCAAGCTCCGCCTCCCGGGTTCACGCCATTCTCCTGCCTCAGCCTCCTGAGTAGCTAGGAGTACAGGCACTCGCCACCATGCCTGGCTAGTTTTATGTATTTTTAGTAGAGACGGGTTTTCACCGTGTTAGCCAGGATGGCCTCCATCTCCTGACCTCATGATCTGCCCGCCTTGGTCTCCCAAAGTGTTGGGATTGCAGGCGTGAGCCACTGCGCCCGGCCTTCTTTATCAAAGTTAACAAACAACTTGATTTTCACATTTTTCCCCCTTTGATTTAATAAAGTAAGATATAGCTGTATTTGGCATGCCTATAAACCATACAAAGTCCTGGTAATGAATCAGATACTACCCTTTACACAGATCCTCAGGAGGAGCTCGTCAGGTAGAAAACTGTCCCCCACAACCCCACTCATTTTTCAGAGGAGCAAACAGAGTCTCAGAGGGACTGAGTCACTCGCTGCTGGTCCAACCCCAGGGACCATGTACTTCTAACTCATTGAACAAGCTGCACTCCACACTCACATTTCTGTTTTTGAGGGGCAGAGCCTAAGCAAGAACAAGCTGCACACCACACTCTCATCTCCTTTTTTGAGGGGCAGAGCCTAAACAGCCAAGAGAGAACATCCAGGTTTATGGGCCTCACAGGTGGGTTTGTAGGCAGCATGCAGCCTCCCTGCAGCAGCTACCTGGGAATGTGCACTTTGTCCACCCCTCTGGCAAAGAATCAATCACAGGGCGCTGCTGTGGTTTATCCATATCTGCCTTCCCCAGTAGGCACCCTGCTGGGTCAGAGTTGGGAATTCTGCATTGATCTCTGCATCCCCAGTGATGAGCAGCTGGCTGCGGGGTGAGGGCGGGGGAACTATCTGCCTGGCCCTGCTAGTGAAGACCGGTGATTCAGTCATCAAACGCTCTTTTTTTTCTATTAGAGTTCCTCTCAGAATAACAACAAAAACAGCAGCTGCCACTTATTCGGCACTTCCCCTGCATGAGTCTGTGGTCTGAGCTCCCCCTCCCTTGCATTAACTCATTTTCTCTTCAAAACAACCCAGCGGAGTAGGTCCCAGCGTTAATGTCCCTATTTATAAAACCAAGGCACAGTGAGGATAAAGGACTTGTCCAAGATGACACAGTCAGCAAGTTGCAGAACAGGGACTTGAAACTATCATTTGGCCCCAGGTCCTTGTCTCCACCATAATTATTGATTCCATGGTCTTAGGAAGGGAGGTGACATGGGAACTGTATCCTGTGTATTTAGAACCGTAAATGACTCTGAAAGAACTGTTGGTAGAAGCAAAATTCCAAGGATTGGAAATCCAGGCTCAGAGTGACTAAAGGAGAGAATTGTTTTGATTCACCGAGTGGTATTTAGAGAACCATCAAAAAGTCGCCATCTTCCTGCTTTGCATCAGAACAGGATCTGGGGCCCCGAAGGACATGACAAAGATGTGTGATCAGGAAAGGGAGCCGTGCCTCCTTTGCCCAGCGGTAGGGACCTCCATGAGCCCTGCCTGTCAGTTATTTTCCCCTTGGTACCACCAGATCTTTATCATGATCCTCTTCGTTTACTTTCATGGATCATCCTCTCATCTCAGGTCTCAAAGAAACATTGAGGGCCTCCTATCTCCAAGGGCTTGACATTATAACTGAGAAGACATATCATAGATCGTTATAGATCATTGTGGCAACGAATTCCATCCGGGCTGGTTTATTTTGTCCAGAGGAATGTAAGACATTTGAAACGTAGGTTAATATAGAAGCTGCAGCCTGCTGATCATACACACATTGCCCTTGATCTATTCTTGAGTCTAAAACGAACCCAGGTCTCCTTCTTGTTGAGGATTGCCAGGCTGTGGAAATTCGGTATCTAGGAGCATATTGTTGCTTCACTTGACTTCCTTCTGTAATCTCCTGTCTCCATACGAAGAATCCTGTATTCTTCACTGGCTGCTCTTTCGAAAATTACCAGGACCCTCCAAATCCTCAAGACCTGTGACCTTTGCTTAGAAACTTCTTGGAGTCTCAGCAGTGTGGAACCAGTCCATCCTCTCCTCCTCAAATCTCCATTTTTCCATTCCTTTCACTCCTCCCCCTGCCCCACTCAAGTTCATCTTCCCCAGCTGGGCTGTCGTGCTGGCATGGAATGAATGCATCCTCTTACTCTCATCTCTACTGCTTTTCCCTGGAAAAATTTAGCAATTCTATAAATCAACATGAAGAGAAGGAGGAGCTATAATAATACCAGTTAGTATCTGCTGAAGCTTACAGGGCCAGTCGCTCTTTTCATGTTAAACCAAACACACTCAATGCAGCTCTATGAAGAGGCCCCTATCATAGTGTTGCCTTAACACAACAGTGACATTAAGCTCAGAGACATTAAGCACCTTGTTCCGCGGCACACAGACATTGAGCATCTTGTTCCGGGGAAGAGATCTGACCCAGTGTCATGCACAGAACTGTGGAACCCTCTTCCTTTGTTCTTGGTTCTCCCTCCAAGCTGAAGTTGGTATCTTGGATCTCTGAATTTATATGTCTAGCTGCCATGATGGTGTCCGCAAGCTTGCCCTGGTTTTACCTCCTTTTATCTGCAGATGAGCCCCTCCTTACTGATTTCTCTATATATCAGTGATACCACATTTCCTGCCCCACTCCAGATAGTGAGACTCAGACCATGAGATTAAAAAAAAATCTTTAGTTCACTCAGCTCCACTATCACCTACACAGCTGTCACTTAAAAGTTATATCTCTATAATAAATAAAAGATGGGGACCATTTACCATCTCAGCTAAACACTGTCCTTTTTCTATCATTCTCTTGGAAGTACCTGCTCCAGGCAAGTTCCTATTGGGAGTCGAAGGGGCTTCTGAAAACTCCCAGAGCAATCTTTTTCCCTGTAACGGAGCAGACTGGGGGTCAGAGAGGTGGGGCAACTGCTGGAGACCACAGAGTGAATCACCTCAAGGGTTACTTGATTTGGGAGCTTCTTGAGAGAAAACTGGTCTATCTCATTTTAACTATAGTGCCTGGCACACAGTCGATATTTAATATAATTGATTTTTAAAAGATGATTATCTCTAACTTCACATTCTGGCCTCCATTACCCTTTCGCCACCTTGATACTCTCACACTTGGTTTACTTCAGGATCCTCTTGACCTGTTTTCACATGCTTCTTCCTGTACACAGGTGTGAAACTCATCTTCCTAAAGATCCGGTGTCATGTGCACCTCCCAGCTCAAACAGCACCAATGGTGTTTATCTGCCCTTTAGGTGAGGGCAACACTCCTTGTCTAACTGGTGGGCTTTTCCACAGTCCTGATCCACAGTAACTAATCTGCCTCATCCATCAAACGCTTTTTGTTTTTTAGGACGGAGTCTAGCTCTTGTTGCCCAGGCTGGAGTGCAGTGGTGTGATCTCAGCTCACTGCAACATCCGCCTCCCAGATTCAAGCAATTCTCCTGCCTCGGCCTCTTGAGAAGCTGGTATTAGAAGCACCCGCCACCACGCCTGGCTAATTTTTGCATTTTTAGTAGAGATGGGGTTTCACCATGTTGACTAGGCTGGTCTCAAACTCCTGACCTCAGGTGATCCGCCTGCCTTGTCCTCCCAAAGTGCTGGGATTACAGGCGTGAGCCACTGCATCCAGACCAAAACTTTTTTTTTTTTTTTTAAGGCAGGGGTGAGCAGTGGCGGTAAGTTTATCTAAATCATTTCCTTCTTAACCCCTTCAATGCAGGTACACGACCATTAGGTGGCAGTAATGCCTCACTCTAGGGAACGAAATTAATGGTTCAGCTGAACACTTGAGATACAGGTAAACGTGGTCCCCAGCTTTTATTTTATTACAAAGATTTAACGTTAAAAAATCCCCAAAAACGATAAGCTTAAAGACTTTGGATTTGTTACATGTACTCCTTAATAAAACCATTATGGAAGTAACGCCAGTTGCCCAGGAGCTCCTTTCCCAGTCATTTGTCCATGTTGTAGCAGACTACATAACTGGAGTCTACTAAACTTGTTTAATTAATTACAGGGAAGACCTTCCCATCTGGAGCTCCTGTTCCTTTGATTACCACCAGAAAGAGAGGAGACGGAGAAACCAGCACAAAATAGCCCCGGAGTTTAATGGTACCAAATCCCTGTGTGGTTTTTCTTCCATTGTTCAGAAGAATGGACCTCTGTACCCTGCTAATTTTCATTTTCTGTCCTTTCTTCTCGTCTTTGCGGCTGGGAATAATTTACATTATTTTATAAAACCGGGGGCACAAAACTCTAACACTGAGTGGTGGAAACCGATCTCATTAAACAACTTCCTTTTTTAAAAAAAAGGCTCAGCTGACCGTCTATGCCTAAGGGCCTATTTCTAAATCTAGTGAATGTACTTTCTCATTTTTTCCTTTTTTTTTTTTTTTTTTTCTTTTTTGAGACGGTCTCACTCTGTTGCCCAGGCTGGAGTGCAGTGGCATGATCTCGGTTCACTGCAACCTCTGCCTCCTGGGTTCAAGCGATTCTCTTGCCTCAGCCTCCTAAATAGCTGGGATTACAGTCACGTGCCACCATGTCTGGAAAATTTCTGTATTTTTTGTAGAGGTGGGGCTTCACCATGTTGGCCAGGCTGGTCTCAAACTCCTGACTTCCTGTAATTTGCCCCCACCCCCACGCCGGCCTCCCAAAGTGCTGGGATTACAGACCTGAGCCACCGCGCCTAGCCTTCCTTATGTTTTTCTATATCCAGTAAAAAAGTTGCATAGGGGAGGGATGGGAATAATGCTTTGGAAATCTTTTAGTTGCCTTTTTGTGTTAAGAGGCACAAAGATCTCTGAACTGTCTGTTGTTTGGGTTGGTTTGTAGGGATCATCTTCCTCCTACTTCAGTATCTCCCAAGCAAGCACCTACTTGGGAACTCCGAGTTATATTTCCAAGCTAAACACTTCTCCCCCTTCCTTAGGACAATTTTTAGATGCTTATCAGATCTTCTAACTGAAGTTTGGAAATCTCAGCTATTCAGTTTTACTTAGCCAAGTGATGAAAACATCTATTCAGAATTCTAAAAGCAAAGAAGGTGGAGAAAGGAAAAACATGATGGTCTTTATCGCTAACAAAATGTGCAGAGAGAAATTAAAGCCAAGTGTGAAAGTTCCTTGCTATCTTTTGGTTGCGCCTTTGTGGAATACTAATGCAGCTGTGGGAGGCTATCGGTCCGGAATCCTGGCTTCCTCCGCCCTGCAGCCCAGGTGATAAAGCCCCTCCTTAATGACCCAGAAGCCTGAGGAAATTGAGGCCAAGTGTGAACACAGCAGGATCTGATTTTCTAGGCCAGAAATTCATTTTAGGGAAAACTTAGGAAGCTTTCTGAAATAACTTTTCTTCTTTTGTAGAAGAATGATTCGGGTAGGGGAAAACGATGCAAACCTTTTATAAATTAGGTACTTAACCTCTTGCAGCCTCAGTTTCCTCAGCTGCAAAATGGGAAAACTACTACTTAACTGTCAGTGTTGTATGAGGATTAAATGAGAGACTAGGAGCTGGCATGGAAAGAGGTCACACCTGTGAGTTTATTCAGACTCCACTGCCATGCAAAATATCAAAAATTAAGAATATAAATAATCCCTGAGAGGCAAAGTCTTAATTAACTAGCATGGCCTCATTTGAAAAAAATCCCAGCACTGTGGTTTCTGAATATGGATGAACAATGCCATCACTTCTTAAGAGCTTTAATTTCCTACCTGCAGCATGGGAACAGAGGCATTTTGGTCCATTTTTGGAGTCTTTCTTGAACTTCCTCTTCATCAGAGGAAAGCGCTGATTTACTGATTTGGGAAACTGCTTGCACCATGGACTTCTATCTCCATCTCTAGGGACTCAGGCTTCTAACTACGGCAGACACTTTAAAAGCAGCTAATATTGGTTGGAATTTTACACCTTCAGCAAAAATAACCATGAGAATATTTTCATTTAGAACAGAATATTATGAATGAAAGAAATTAACTTGGCAGACAGAGATTTAAGCTGGTTTCAGCACACTGCTCCACAAAGATCGGCCATGCTACTCAAAACATTACACTCCAGCTCACCAGTTACTATTATTAAAAACAGCATCACTGGAGGGACATGAGCAATGATGACCATGAAAATTCCTTGGGCACTATGACTGGCTCTTCACAAGAGAGACTGCGCAGGGAGATGAGGACATTGTTCTGGTGCTCAGTGGCTGGGCTGTAAAGCCTGGTTCTGCCACTCATCAGGTGGGTGCCCTTGAGCACATTACTCAACCTCTGGGTCAAGATTTTTTAAAAATCATTCCAGGTGATTCTAATGTATAGCAAAATTTAAGAAGTATTGTCCTGGGGCAAGTTCCTTACCAAGTTTAAACCTCAGTTTCAGTATCTTTAAAATGGGAAAATCCCAGCATGTACTTCATGTGATGCTGCTGAAGATTAAATAAGATAATGAGCACTCAGGGCCTAAGTGCTTAACATATTACCTGTTACCTGGCAAGGGTTCAATCAGTGCAAGCCTCTACCATCGTTGTCATCATCATCACTACTGTTGTCATCATTCTCATCATCATCGTCATCACTGTCACCATCATCACCATCACCATCGTCATCTTTGTCACAGCAGCAGCCACGTCTTCATTGCTATTGGTATCTTCACCATCATCAACCTCAGTATTGTCATCTTTGCCATGATGATCACCACAGTCATCATCAGCCCATCATTATCACTGTGATCATCACCATCACCTCACCACCATCTTTGCCATCATCATCATAAACACCACCACCATCTGACTCTATCTATAGGAGGTACCATTGATTCTTTTTTTTTTTTTTTTTTTTTTTTTTTTTTTTTTTTTTTTTTTTGAGACAGGATTTTGCTCTGTTGCCTAGGCTGGAGTGCAGTGGTGCAATCTTGGCTCACTGCAGTCTCAACCTCCTGGGCTCAAATGATCCTCCCACCTCAGCCTCCTGAGTAGCTGGGACTACAGGCACACGCCACCAAGCCTGGTGCATGCTCTCTCCTTCTCTCTCTCTCTCCCCATATAAATATATATATGTGTGTGTGTGTGTGTGTGTGTGTGTGTATACGTGTATATACATGTATATATATACACGTATATATACACGTATATATGTGTGTGTATATACACATATATATACATACATACACACACACACACACACATATATATATATATATATTTTTTGGTAGGGACTTCTCACTTTGTTGCCCAGGCTGGCCTCAAACTCCCAGGCTCAAGCAATCCTCCTGCCTCGGCCTCCCAAAGTGCTGGGATTACAGGTGTGAGCCACCAGCCTAGCCTGACACTGATTCCTTTAGGGAGACTGTTGAGTGCTTTTATACTCAACATGATAATCTTGAATTCCTGATTCTGCTTTTAATCCTTTGGAAAAAGTGAGGGGCTAGTAACCTATAAAAATTCTCTAAACATTTTGATTAGATTCTATTTAGGTAAAAAATGTATAAATCAAACCTTTTCATAACATTCAACACACACTGACAATGTGCTCCTAATGAGGGTCCTATCTGTGGGTGCAGTGCTCCAAGCTAACCCCTTACATTCTTTCACTCACACCTGAACATCTGTTGTGGAAGGGGCTTCCAACCTCTTTCTCAGAGGCGTGGCCTCCCCAGGGTTAAGCAGCAGAAACACAGCTAGAACTCCATCCACCATTCTAAGCATCACTGTAGGAGTAAGTCACCCACCCTATCACATTCTCAGCTTCGAATAAATTCCTTTCTGCGTTTGGCATGGAAGGTGATAAGTATTTTCTGAGCTATTTTTCAGTTGCAAACTTCAGTCTGCTGAGATGAAATATGCAGATTGAGGCCTGAACAGCTGTAGCACTGCAGAGTGGCTGGTATTTTGGTGGGCTTTATTTTAAAGTCTTTGACAGTTCAATCTCACTAAATAATTCAGCTGTTTAGGAAAAGCCATATGATCTTAAAATAAGTCCCTGAAGGTCAAGCATATAGGGTGAAATTTTATTTTTCAGTAAATAATAGCGTTTGACAAAATAACAGAAATGTCCCTTATAATATCTCTTCCTTTACATCTTGGAATGAAATTACCAAGTGCACATCACTGGATGTTCATTTATAAACATTTTACATCTTCTCCATGCCTTTCTGGCAGAGTATTAAGGTAACATTCTGATATCACTGTTCCCAATGAAGTTAGAGATTCTAAAGAACAATTTCAAAATGCAGCCCTAACTTGGGGTGTCACTGATCATTTGGAAAGTCATTTGTTCCATGTAGTCCAGAAAAATATAAGCTTCTTGTCATAGAAAGGCTGAAGTATTGACTATAAATCTATAAAAAAAAAAAAAAAAGACTTGCAATGTGAAAGTTTTCCAGGTCAAAGCTGGATCTCTCTCATCCATCACTGGGTTCTCCAAGGTGACATGCAATTCAGGAGAAAAGCATCAGCATCCAGAAAGATACAAGCCAAGGATGTCTTTGTGCTCCTTAACGATGGGTCTTTGGCTGAATCACCAGACTGGTAGCTTTGGAATAGCTGCTCATGGAGGTGGGAGGCAGGATGGGGAGGTCCTTGGATAAACCTCATCTAGACTCACATAGAATCCTGTACTCGTCGAGGATGATGGGATCCTGAAGTTCATCTACCTGAAATACCTTCTTGTCTCCTTTTATGGATGAGGCGACTGAGGCCCCGGGAGAGTAGATGATGGGTGCCCATTAAGGCACTCAATTAATAATAAAGCCAGAGCTAGGATGCAGGTGGCATTGGAGCATGGTGACAACCACGCTTCGCATCAGAGTTGGCCTGTGTGTTCCTCCGGTTCGACTGCAAGTACAGGCATGGGCATTTTGCTTGTGGACAAAAAAGACTCTGTCATCTCACTCCCAACTCTTATGGTGTGACCGGAGCCAAATCATTCAAACCCTCTCAATCCTAGCCTCCTTATAGATAAAGCTCTCTTAATAATCCCTACCTCATAGGGATGTTGTATCAATGAACTTCTATATTAAAAACTATCCTGAACAAAGCCTTGTGTACACATTCATGAATTCATGCCCTCTGATGCCCTGAAACATTTCCTTTTGGAGTAGAGTGTGGGGTGCAGAGTTGAGTCATCATCACATCTACTCACAGGGCTCCACCAGGTACTCTCTCACTTCCCAGACACCATTTCTATCTAGGTTCAGGGAAATGCAGTCATTTCATTGTCACAGAGCTAACTGACATCTTGGTGGCAGCTGTGAGTCATAAACCATTATCAAGAAAAGCAGGAGCTGGTCTTCTCGCAGCTTGCAAAAGCTGCCCAACTCTAAGGAATAGCATGCAAAAAAAATATTGTAGAGAAACTTTTCTCATTTATCACAAAAACTATTAATGTTCCTTTTTGAAAATTAAGAAAATATCATTGACCAAAACTTGGGAAAATTAAAACCATCTCTAATTCTACCACTCAGGGAAAGTCACTGTTAATATTTGGTAGGAACCTAAGTTTTACATACATCTAACATAGATATAGATTAAGCTGATGTTCTAGAGCTTGGCTTTTGCCAATTGTAAATGTATTGTGTTTTCCCAAGTAATTGAATTGTCATCTTTCAAATGGATATACAATATTCGACCATTCCTATTATTTCATATTACCAGACTGGTATTCAAAGTATTGAACAACAGGTAGAGACTGTGTGCCAACAAATGACAGTTGAGAGGAGTCTGTGGGAGACCCATCCATGGTCAACCAGATGACTACTGACCCTGGCTGTGCCATAATTTAATTATTTTCTTATTCAAAACATTTCATTTTTATTTTCAAATTTTTCTGCTGTCGTAAACACCTCTCTGATGAAAGAACAGATAATAAAATCTTGACATGCATCCTTAAGTATATTAGAAAGTTGGTTTCCTAGAACTGCAGGGGTCATGTTCAGGGATGAACACAGGTTTGGGACATTGCTGGAGGGCAAGCTCTCCAGGATGTCCACCCTCCATGTCGGTCACTGTCATGGGCTCTTGTTTCCTTCCCTTGGCAAACACTCCAAGTGGACAATTAAGAAGGGCCAGGTAGTTGTTCTAGAAGGGCACCAGGATTATTTCCCTCCCCTTGCTGTCTTTTTTTTTTTTTTTTTTTAGATGAAGTCTCACTCTGCTACCCAGGCTGGAGCGCAGTGGCTCAGTCTCGGCTCACTGCAGCCTCCACCTCCCAGGTTCAAGCAATTCTCCTGCCTCAGCCTCCTGAGTAGCTGGGACTACAGGTGTGTGCCACTATGCATAGCTAACTTTTATATTCTTAGTAGAGGCAGGGTTTCGCCATATTGGCCAGGCTGGTCTCAAACTCCTGACCTCAACTCAAATGATCTGCCCGCCTCGGCCTCCTGAAGTGCTGGGACTACAGGCATGAGCCACCGTGCCCGGCCCTTGCTGTCTGTCTTCTGACTGTGACCTGCCATGTTTGCAGAGACCCCTCCTCACCATGACTGACTGAGTCCCCATTCCACAGTGTTGGGGGCACAAGGCTGGAGTTGTCTTCCGGGCTCTGGCCCCCACTTGGAGCTCTCCACTCTGCACTAACTAAATATTTGGGTGTGGACAAGCCACTTCATCTGTACTGGTCAGTGCTGATTTTCCTACATGTAAAGGAGGCAACTGGGCCAGATGAATAACCAAACTCCTTTCCATGTCCTCAGCCTAAGTCTACAACTCTGTGACCCACATCTAATGCTGCCACATTTAAATGATGAAAGCTTTACTTCACTTCTTGAACCTCCTCTCCCTTTTTCTCCATCCCCAACAAGCCATTATCCATCCTCACTGGGACCAAGCAAACTTTTTAAAATGTAAATCACCCAATGACTTATTTATTTCAGATGTCATTTAAAATGAAAGCCAGCCTCCCTACCCTGGCCTGCACAGACATCGTGGGTTCACCCTCTACCACCACATCAGCCCTGCTTCTCTCCTTTGAGCCTATCTTATCTTCTTCTTTACACTTGACACCCAAGTTATTATGTTTTACTGACCTACCTAGAATTTTTTTTACATAGAATTTGGACTTTGTTAGAGAAGGGACACCCAGGATTGACAGTACTCTACTCACTAAACACATGAATAAATGTGATGGGGAAAAGAAAAGTAGCCACTGACCTCCAGGAGCTGGCCTGGGACATTAGTTAAGTGCTGGTGTTCTCCTGTCAAACATGATTTCAGAGAACACCAACATCAGACAAGGCCACTCTGTGATCACAGTAAATCAGACCATAAACAAGACCACTCCGTAATTATGACTGAACACAGACAGACCTGAACATTGTCGAAGCCATCCCCTTTCCCAGCTAAAACAATAGCTGCTTCTTTGCCAGTTATGGTTGTAGCCTCACGCTAGGCTGTCCTACCTACAGATGAGATTTAGCACTGGTCATAGAACTACCCCTGCTTCCCGACAGCATCCAATTCAGAGAAATGGTTCACTCTTGCGACCCTTCCCCCAAAGCAGCTCATAATGCAAGCCCAAATTCTAAGTCTTTTCTGACACATTCTTACTAAGACATTCCATACTTCCCTGTGATATATTATCTCTCATTGCAATGAGCAATCAACCCAACTCATTAATTACAGATGTGTTCCTGGTGCTCTTTGGCTGAAGGGCAATAGCAGTGGGAAAATAACAATAAATAGTATTAATAGCTTCTTTTTCACGAGCAATTGCTATGTAAATTGCTTGGGTTAATTGCTATGTGCCAGACACTGTTCTTTCCAATTAAACAACATTAGAATATAGGTATTACTATTATTATTCTGACTTCAAAGTTGAAGAAACTGAGGTTTAGCCTGGAGAAGTAACTTCCCAAGATCACATAGCTGTTGGAGGAAGCTGCAGTTTAAACCCACATTTGCCTGACTTCAAATCTTGTATATTTTCTCATTATTATAGTGTTTCTTCTCACCCTTTCCTTTAAAAACGATGTCAGGTGCTCTAAGCTAGTGAAGAGAATATGCATGATAAATGTGTTCCCTCTAATAATTCCTCCATTTGAAATAATTAACATTCCCAATAGTTACTGCAGGTTCTCCACCCTCTGTGAATATTTGCAGTTTAGATTTTTCCGCTCTTTCATTGTCACTGCTGCATAGACTTTCTGGCACAGTCTCAAACGTACAGAATATGTTCAGCATCAGAAGAAATACTGTCAGACAACCATTCTGTCATTTGGGGGATTATAATTGTGAAATGGAGAAAATATTTAAAAACACAGATCTGTGGGACAGAATGTACTATATACAAGCTCTAGTGTAAGACAGCTGAATAGCTCTCGGTATTTTGTATTATTGCTTTTTAAATGATGTCTCCTATCCATTGTCCTTAAAATATGACTGATGAATGACTGAATTTAGCAGTTGTACTAGGAATGAAGACTCCAGGTAGTTGGTCAGTGAATAAACATACCTCGACTTAGAACGTTATGGAGAGACAACTGTGACCGGGCCCTGTCCTAGGTGCTATTGTCTGTGCCATCTCAAATGTATTCCTTTCACATACTTCAATTCCTAAATCAACCCATAGGAAGATAAGAAGTCAGCAATATAGACCTGGTGCCATTAGGTTTAGGCAACACTGGGGAGCTTCAATTCCCTTCCACCCTGTGATCCAAAATGTCCATGAGCTGCAAATCATTCCTGCAGGTAGGTTGATGGAGCATGGTGAATACCAAAGACCAAATAGTCCAGTTTCATCTGATTCCAGAAGAGCTTTGCAGACAAGTCCCTCAGGCTCTCCTGTAGGCAATTTGATACAGGAATCTAGGGTCTATGATTTAGCTGCACGCTGCTTCTTAAACCATCGAAGAGGTTTTGAGCAGGACAGTGGCAGGATCAGGTGTCTGCTTGAGAGTCCACTCTAGCACAGGGGAGAGTAGGAGACAGGTGAGGGGTGGATGGCTGCAGCAGAGAGGATGGAAGCATGCACATGAGAGTGGCCAGGAGGATGGATGGAGGAAAGCAGATGGAAGAGATCTTGAGGAAGCAGAAGGAAGAGAGTTGGGTGATGACTGGCCATCTTGGAGTGACATGGAACAAATAATCTTTATTTCCTTATTCTCCTAAGTTGAATTCCACATTAATTTCTACCCTTTGGCCAAACTATTATAGATCAGTGCATATTATGTCAAGTAGATCTGGGGTTCATGGGAAAAGGGCAGTCAAGAACGTTAGTTTTTTTTCTGACTTTGGCTGCATATTATGTGAAACCTTTAATTTTTTTTATATTGTTTTCATTTTTTTGAGACAGAGTCTTGCTCTGTCTCCCAGGCTGGAGTGCAGTGGCATGATCTTGGCTCACTGCAACCTCTGCCTCCCGGGTTCCAGTGATTCTCCTGCCTCAGCCTCCCGAGTAGCTGGGATTACAGGCATGTCCCACCACGCCCAGCTAATTTTTTGTATTTTTAGTAGAGACGGGGTTTCACTGTGTTAGCCAGGATGGTCTCAATCTCCTGATCTCAGGTGATCCACCTGCCTCGGCCTCCCAAAGTGCTGAGATTACAGGCATGAGCCACGGCGCCCCACCAGCCTTTATCTTATTAATCGAATATGTACCTTATTAAGCTGAGTACGTTCCCTGTTCTAAATGCTTTATGGATATTAATTCATTTCATATTCATTACATTTCTATGAGGTAAGGACTATCATTACTCCATCCAACAAAGGAGGAAACTGAGACACAGAGAGGTCAAGTAACTCACCCAAGGTCACACAGCTGATAAATGAGAGTCACTTTCTGGACTCTGTGCTTTTAACCATTATACACCATGGCCTCTCTTGGGAGGCTGATGTCTGAATCAAATCTATAAGAACTCCAACCTACTCCTGAGGGGTGGGGGGAACAAAACAAAATAGTACCAGGCATGCCTCAAGGACAGCCAAGGGAAAGTTAGTTATATTGTTTTGACTTTGATTTAATTTGTTCTCAAGCACCACAATCAAGAAACAGTTTCACCATCCCAGTCTGTTACATTTAAAAAAATGGTGGTGACTTTCTGATGCAGAATCTGATGGAGACTCTGATGGAGTTTTATAGATAATTATTTTAGGCCTGTTTATCCATAAAGAGCCCTACCAACGGCATGTGATGATTTATCTCTATGGATTAAATGTCACAATTGAGCTGTGGTCTAAATCATACATTCACAGCAGACCTTGAAAACCTCTGCAAGGTCTCCCAGCTGCAGGCACTGAAGTCAGCCAAAGTTTTCCAACTTTTCTTTTTACTGTCCGAAAACTGGGATCACACATGGAACATATTACTTGCATATCACAGCTGGATAGGCATTTAAAGGCACTAAGTTCTTTCAAAGAGGAAGCAAACTTGATGAGTTCAGAGAAGTCTAACAGATTTATTCTCAGATTAACCACCTCATACTGCTTTGAAGAAAGCATTAAGGTGTCCATGACTTGGAGACAACACAGTACTTGGGTCATTATTCATTGTTTGATTTTTCCTTTTTTTTTTTTGATTCAGGGTCTCACTCTGTCACCCAGGCTTGAAGCAGTAGTGCCATCATAGCTCACTTCAACCTTGAACTCTCAGGCTCAAGTGATCCTCCCTCTCCAGCCTCCAGAGAGAGTATGTATTTTTTTTTTTAAAAGACAACTCCTTCAGAATAAATATGACATAAACATTATTATAAGCTCCAATATGAAGAAACATATGCAGTGAAATTGCCCCAGAATGAAACAACCAATGAAATGGAATTTAGATCAAGAGTCATTTGTTGCATTGTTCCTCATAGTTTTTATTTGGCAACAGCTTCTTTGGCAGTTTCTAGAGCAGGGCATCTCCACCTTGCCACTGTTGACATTTGGGGCCAAATCATTCATTGTGACAGGTGCTGCCCTTTGCACTGTAGGATATGAAGCAGCATTCCTGGCCTTGACCCGCTAGATGCCACTAGCATCCCTGAGTCATGACAAACCTCCAGACGTTGTCAAATGTATCCTTGGGGAGCAGGGACAAACTCTGAATAGCTTTTTAAATTGAAGAATTAAAAATGTAAGACATACTTTTACATCCCATTCATTCGCCATATTGAGTGGCTACTATGTACCAGGCCTGGTGTTAGCCACAGAATTCATCTCTTCACACAGTGGAGTCTGCAATACAATGAAGGAGACAGACAGCCAACCAGAGACAGCAGGAAATGCAGATGGACAACTCTAGTGAACATGGAGACAGGCAGTAACAGAATGGCTTAGCATCACCTAGGGACACAGCAAAGATTTATCAGAGGAGGAGACAGCTGAGCTGAAGCTGGAGGCTTAGCAAGAGTCATCTGGACTTAGATGTGAGGTACAGGGAAAAGCACCATAGGCAGAGACAACAGTATGAACAAAGACCCTGTAATCAGGTAGAGAGTGTGTGGCATGTTCAGGGAGGCCACCGTGGACTACAGTGGGTATGGGAGAGTGGAATGAGACAGAGTGAAGAGAGGCAGCAGGGCTGGACCACATCAGAGTTAGATGCTGCTTTGGGGCAATGGGGCAATGGGGAGCCACAGAAGACTTTAAATGGGGGTGACATGAGTCCAGTGTTTGGGAAAAAGATCACTTTGCCTACACCATTAAAAATATATCAAATAGGGAGTCAGGCACGGTGGTTCACGCCTGTAATCCCAGCACTTTGGGAGGCTGAGGCAGCTGGATCATCTGAGGTCAGGAGATTGAGACAAGCCTGGCCAACAAGGTAGGGGTGTGTGTGTGTGTATGTGTGTGTGCGTATGCAGGTCTCATAATTCCAAATCCTATATTCTTTCCATGATATATCTATCTATCTATATATCTATATATAGATAGATATCTATCTATCTATATATAGATAGATAGATATCTATCTATATATCTATATATAGATAGATAGATATATATAATAGGGATCTATTTTATGCACACACATAAATATATTTAATAGGTCCAGGTATGCCAGGTATGAGGCTGTTGTAAGAGTCCAAGAGAGAAACTGGGGTATATCCTTGGTTAGGGTGACAGCAGAGGAACCAGACAAAAGGACAGATTGCAGACATATTGAGGGGTGACATTGGCAGGGCTGGGATTTGGATTGGCTCTAAGAGAGGGATAAGAGGAAGGGCTATGTACATGATTACTAATCAGTTTCTCACTGTGGCACACTGGATGGATTTTTTTTTTTTTAACTGAGTTTGAAATGGAGGGAGTGGAGGAGGGACTCTCGGTTCACTTTTTCAGCATGTGGACTTGAATCATTGGCACTTCAGTGGGCACGGGAGAGTGGAATGAGACAGGGTGAGGAGAGGTGGCAGGGCTGGACCACACAGAGGCAGACACTGCTTTATATTTCAGAGGCAACAGGGAATATGACCCTTGAGGAAGTCATCTTGCATGTCATCTCTATCACACAAGTAGGGAAGTAAGTTCAGAGCCAAGGCTATACAGCCAGTGAATGGAGCAGCTATGACTAGAATGCATGTCTCACAATTCCAAACCCTATGTTCCTTCCATGTTGCACCATGACCTGGCCCTAATAGGTTCCATCCTGAACCTGGAGCAGAGTTCGTTTAGATGCTGGACAATTCTCATTAACCTGAGCGGCAAGGTGGGACCTCATCTTAGGTACATAGAAGACTGGGCTATTAACAATGCCCCTCCAAATTACTTTGGACAATTTATTCTGCACTGGACTAATAAGCCTTGTCCTGCACTTCTGGGAAACCTCTCACCTTGTAAAATAAAGTCCATCAGATAATGTTCTGCATATTAACCTTGCTAGAAAGAAAAGAGAAATAAGCAACAGAAAAGAAGGATTCCCCTCAACGCAAAGGAAGTACTTTTCAATGAGCCAGTAAGTGTAATTCATATTTTTAGATTAAGAGTGTGTTTTGCACTGAGGAAAAAATCATCATTATGAACTATTACCAATACCATGATGCCAAGTAATAAAGGCATTTAAACACTCTTATCTGCTGCATGGTTCTTGCATAAACAAGTGTAATGTGACACGACAGTAGCTAATGGTACATTCAAGGAATCTACATCAGCCTGTTTGCCACAACTGGACTTGAGAGGGTTCCCCTTTCTTTCCTGCTGGGGTAATGAATCTTCTGGTGGTTGCACTCCTGAGTCAATAGGAGAAACCATCCTCATCCCCAAGCTCACAAAAATGAACATGAAAACTTCTTGCAGTCACAGGCAGTGAGGCCAGCTGCCTTTGGTAAAATTAGTAGGTGCACTAAGGAAACAATGATGTTCTTTACACTGGGTCGTTGTGGTTTGTCTGCTGGTCATGCATTTTTCCAGTAATGAATGATAGCCTATGTTCACATAAATGCTGAATCAGAAGTCACAACGCTTTTTTGTGTTTTTCATTTTTTGCTGACTCATTGGAACTACTCAGCAAGCCTCAATGGGAAGGCAGAGGCAGTCTTATTTCCCTCGTTTTACAAGTGAGGAAACTGAAGTGCTGAGATTCTGGGTAAGCAAATTGTCATGTGCTAATTAACATAAGAGCCAGGACGCGAACTCAGGGCAACCCCTTCCTGGTCCCCACACGCTACCAGTAAGTTCCAGGAAGATGGGGACTTGGTCTGTCTAGTCTAATATCTGGCATATAGTAGGTGCTCAATACACACCTGCTGATGGCTTCTCTGTGCCTCTCATTCTCCAGAAGCATGATGCGGTAAGAGAGCCAAAGGGGTCAGAAAATTCTATCCTGGTTTAGTAGGAGACCTCCTCCAACGACATGGATAAATAATACTCCTTAGCCCGTGGCTTCTGTTTTGTAAAGTGAAAGTAATTCTTTTTTTTTTTTTTTTTTTGAGGCGGAGTCTCGCTCTGTGGCCCGGACTGGAGTGCAGTGGCCGGATCTCAGCTCACTGCAAGCTCCGCCTCACGGGTTTATGCCATTCTCCTGCCTCAGCCTCCCGAGTAGCTGGGACTACAGGCGCCAGCCACCTCGCCCGGCTAGTTTTTGTATTTTTAGTAGAGACGGGGTTTCACTGTGTGAGCCAGGATGGTCTCGATCTCCTGACCTCGTGATCCGCCCTTCTCGGCCTCCCAAAGTGCTGGGATTACAGGCTTGAGCCACCGCGCCCGGCCAAGTGAAAGTAATTCTTATCAGCCCTAACCATGAAGAAGAAATGTAAGGGTCATGTCAAACAGGACCATGCAAGTTTTCTTCGAACACTACACATTTATGGTGCTGTGGTGATTTTTAAATAGAGGAAAATATTCCCAGCAACCTGTTTGCACTTCTTGATCAGGGATGCTCTGGGGCTATGTGCAAGATGCATCTCAGAGATCCAGCTGCCTGTGACATGCAACTCTGCCTTCTAGAATTTTCTTGGAGTCCTTTGGGGAAGCTCACGCCATCTGCATGAGCCTGAGAGTCGGCTACACCTTTCTCCACCCAGAGTGAAGTGGCATGTAGTGGCCCTAGTCCCAGGCCAGCACTCTTTTCTACTTCAGGCTAAAAGCTTTTCTTAAAGCTCGATTTTCACCCACTCTGTTTACAGCAGCTGTGGTCAGGAGAGGAGGGGATCCTTGCCACTGTTCTCCATGCCCCAGAAGAACACCTCAAGCGTGGAAGTAGGCATAGGTCCCCACTCTGCCATTTGCTACACATTGCACTTGAGGACTGCTTCTGAGCCTGACCTCAGTTTCCTCATCTGTGATAAGGGAATATTAACTACCACTGGGGTAGATCATAGGATGACATGGTATGAGTTCTGTGCCTGGCACAGCACTAGTAGGAGCTACTGTAGCTACCGATACTCTATGTATGGATCCATGGTGTCCCAGCAGCTCATGTTGATAATTCACTTCTCTTATTCAAAATGCATGATGACCTTGTGGATAAAAGATTCCCATGTCACAGGGAATCTGAAATTTCCAACTGTGCAACTGGCAATATACTACGATCTGACCACTTTCAACAGCAACTCTGCCTCCACTGAAGTCCAAGCCACTATCCTCTTGGGTCTCGGTGATTGCAGAAGCCTCCTACCTGGTTTGTCTGTTTCTCCCCTTGCCTCCTTCTCCAGTCTATCCCTCAACAAAGTGGCCAGAAGGATCCATTAAAACATGAGTTAGGTATCTCCTTCCCCTGCTCAAAATCTGCCAATGGCCCTATATGTCACTGCATAAATTCAAAGTTCACATAATGATGGATATGGTTTGAATCTCTCTCCCCACCCAAATCTCACATTGAATTGTAATCCCCAGTGTTGGAGGTGGGGCCTTGTGGGAGGTGATTGGATCATGGGGGTGAATTCTCGTGAATGGTTTAGTGCCATCCCCTTGGTGCTATCCTCATGATAGTGAGTTCTCACGAAACCTGGTTGTTTCAAAGTGTGTGGCACTCCCCCTCTCACTCTCTTTTGCTCCTGCTCCCACCATGTGAGACACCTCACTCCTCATTTTCCATCATGTATGATTGGAAGCTTCCTGAGGCCTCCCCAGAAGATGCCAGCATTGTGTTTCCTGTACAGCCTGTAGAACTGTGAGCCAATTAAGCCTTTAAAAAAAAAAAATTACCTATCTTCAGGTAGTTCTTTATAGCCATGCAAGAATGGACTGATACAATGACCTATAAAGACCTCCATGACTTGCACAATGACTTCTGCTCTGTTTCCTCTCTGCCATCATCTCCTGCTTGGATGAATGAATGAAATAAATGATAAGGAGATAGGGCCAGGATCATAAAATAACTCTAACCTATGGTTGTCTCCTCAACACAATCAACTATGCAACAATTATAAGAACTGGTGTGTAGATTAAAGTAGACAAGAAAGCATAATAAACTTTTTAAAAAATCTGGAATGTGGAAGAGGAACCATTAAGTAAAGACAGGACTACTGGATGGAACTATAGGAATAATTTCAGATCCCAGGCCAGCACTCTTTTCTACTTCAGGCTAAAAGCTTTTCTTAAAGCTCGATTTTCACCCACTCTGTTTACAGCAGCTGTGGTCAGGAGAGGAGGGGATCCTTGCCACTGTTCTCCATGCCCCAGAAGAACATCTCAAGGGTGGAAGTAGGCATAGGTCCCCACTCTGCCATTTGCTAGACATTGCTCTTGAGAAATGTCTTGAGACATTTCTCAATGTTGAGAAAGAACTTTTGAGAAAGTTCTTGAGAAAGAACTTTTGAGAAAGTTCTTGAGAAAGAACTTTTGAGAAAGTTCTTGAGAAAGAACTTTTGAGAAAGTTCTTGAGAAAGAACTTTTGAGAAAGTTCTTGAGAAAGAACTTTTGAGAAAGTTCTTGAGAAAGAACTTTTGAGAAAGTTCTTGAGAAAGAACTTTTGAGAAAGTTCTTGAGAAAGAACTTTTGAGAAAGTTCTTGAGAAAGAACTTTTGAGAAAGTTCTTGAGAAAGAACTTTTGAGAAAGTTCTTGAGAAAGAACTTTTGAGAAAGTTCTTGAGAAAGAACTTTTGAGAAAGTTCTTGAGAAAGAACTTTTGAGAAAGTTCTTGAGAAAGAACTTTTGAGAAAGTTCTTGAGAAAGAACTTTCTCACAGTTTCAACCGACCAACAGTGGAATGATCTCTTTCATGAGAGTGTAAATTCTTTACCACTGAAAATGCTCAAGCAGATGCTTGCAAATTCTATGGATAAGAGATAGAAAAGCAGGATTTCAAAAATAAGAGAAAAGATTTGATGAAATCACATTTAATTTCGCTTGTGAATTCAGGAAGTCTATTATTTGTAATGTTAAAGAATAAAGTGGAAATAAATCAGAGTCAACTACTTTAGCCCTCAACAATTAGGTTGTTTGGCAGGAAATCAGTGTATTCATTTTTAGGTTATTCATTTTTATTTATTTCCCTTATGCCCTGTTTTCTCTCTTTGGAGTCCTCTTTAATGCTGTGTGTGTGTGTGTGTGCACGCGCGCGTGTGTGTGTCTCCATTGTTTTTTCGTGTATAGTTCATCTTCATGCAACAAATATGATCGCTGTAAATTAAAGTAATTAAATTACAAAAGAGAGTGCACATTTAGGCTGGTTCCACATCTTGCCAATTGTGAGTAGTGCTGTGGTGAACACAGGAGCCCTAATACATGCTCAAGATCCTTATATCAATTCTTTTAAATACCCAGAAGTGAAATTGCTGGATCATATGGCAGCTCTATTTTTAATTTTTTGAGGAAATTCCATAGTGTTTCCCATAGTGTCTGTACAAGATCAACTTAGATGAGGTACCTAAAACAGTCCAATTTATAGACTCAAGGAGGAGAATGGTGGTTGCCAGGGGCTGAAGGGAGGGTAAATGAGGAATTAATAATCAATGAGCATCAGGTTTCAGTCAGGCAAGTTGAATAAACTCCAGATAGCTTCTGTACACAGTAATGGATTGTCCACTTAAAAATATTTGTTAAGAGGGTAGAGCTCATGTCAAGTGTTCTTACCAAAAAAATAAAATAAAATAAAAATGGAATTCATGTCATAGTGGAATATTATAAAGGTATTTTACAAAAGGGTCTGTGCTTGCCAAGTTACTGAAGCAGAGCACTAGCTCTAAGGAAAGATTAGCCAAAACTGGTCCCCTTCCCCTCAGCATTCTGAGGGGCAGATGGGACGGAGCAGAATGTGGGCTCTGAGACCACCGTCACAATGGAAAGGTAGCCAATAGTTAATTGTGACTGAGGGAAAGGGAATTGTTCCAATGGCCAAATGACATCTTAGGTTGTTTGGTAGAAAATCAGGTAATTTATTTTTATTTCCCTCAAGCTTCGTTTTCTCTCTTTTGGGTCATCTTCAATGCTGTGTGAGTGTGAGTATGTGTGTGTTTCTTGTCTTTTAGTGTATACGTAAAGTTCATGCAACAAATATAATCACAGGAAGTCTCTGAGCCTGGCACAGGGGATACAATAATGAATAAAACCCAGACTGAAGGTTCTAACCCTTTCCTTAAAGATCGGTCATCAAAGGAGAGGTTTGCATATTAAAGGAGAGGTTTGCAAAAGTCCCCTGTACCTCATGAGGAAATCAGGTGTTTGAGCTTGGTCGAAGAGGGTCCTTCTCTGGACCAATCTTAGAAAATGGGCCTCTCTTGTCATAAATGGGATACCAGTCCGTGTCACAACACACAAAAGGACCTTCTTGTAAATGCTACGGCTTGTTCAGATCCAGTCTTATAGAGAGTGTTAAGAAGTCATAACTGACCCCAGGCTGCAATATCCTCTCCCACTGCAAAATGCACATGAATTAATGCCATACTTCAAATGAGGAGACTTTCTTCTTTCTTTGTTTGATAACTGTCTCATCAAGACAAGAAGAGAAGATACCTTCCCCTAGGAAATGGATGAAAGAGGTTATTTGTGCCCCTTGACAGGGAGAGTGATGGCCAAACAAACCCCTAGAGTTGGTTATCAAAGATAAATATAATGGATTGGCCCAGTGCAATGGTTATTTTAACAAATAAACCAAGAATAGTGGCTGAATGCACTGGAAGATGGGGAGATTTGAAACAACCAATTTCACAAGAAAACAACAGAATTAATGCACCAAATAGATTTTCCCTAAAACATAAACAAATAAATAAATACGTGTAGCTTGTTCCACAAACAAAGGCAAGAAGAGAATGGCAAGAAGATAAAGAATCTCATCCATCCCCTCGTCTTATGGACTAATTTCTAGTATGTCTACTTATTCATTCGGCATCTCTCATCCTAGCTACATGACAAGCACCAAAGTTCTGATTTCTTGGCCTAGCACTTATTACCATGGCTTATTCAGTGAGTTATTTAACAAAACATCACAAGTTATGAAATGTTATTGTTATCTCCATGCCATGAAGCACTTTTTCCAAAAGCAGAATCCTATTCTCTAACTTGACAACACAATTAAAAAAGAATCTTGTCAATGGAAAAACAAATCCAAAATCAACTCAGGAAAATATTGGAGTTAAAAAAAAAAAAAAAAAATCTAACCATGGAGGTCAAACTAATTAGGGACTTATAGCATGTTTCCAATGTTTTTAAAAACAAAAAATACACTTCTTGAGCTAGTTCATTGTTTTTGCTGCCTGCTGTTTTTCCTGTGTTTCTCAGTCATTGAATCCCCCTCGAGTCCCATGGAAGGTCACATGAAGCCCAATAATAAAACTCATTTTTCCCCTCCCATAATAAACATGAGCCATCAAAACGTGCCGTTTCCACCTATTAAAATGCTGCTACTAGCCAGGGGAGCTTTTGCCCTAACCTTACGAACACAAATGACCCTTTCTGTGTCATCTGCAAAGGGGAAATATGCCAGAGACCAATTCTCTTAAAGTTTTAATTTGAGCCAGTGGAACTGACCAGAGGGTCAGCTACAGATCACCCTGGCTTTTCTGTCACCATTCAAAAGTGAGGTGACATGGAGCAGCCAAAGCTGTCAGCAGTTCTGCCCTTGACTGGGTCCAAGGAACATCTTTGAGGCCCTGAAAGGAGTCATAGGAATGTAACTGTTAATACTATTAGGGGAACAGAAGCTCACATTGTTACAAGTGGCCCCTGGTCAACTCTGTGGTTGGTTCTTGATGTGCTGGGAAAGAGAATGGTGGAGCAGGACAGCAGACCATAAGTGCAGAGATGCGTAGTATCACCCAGGCCCGCCAAGGGTGGAGGAGAATCCTGAAGGCACAAGGCACCAGAGTCACTGCACTCCCTTGCTGTGTTATCTAGTAGTGCTGGCATTTTATATGAGTCTCTTGCAGCTGCAGTAACAAATTACACCATCTTAGTGACTTAAAACAACTCGATGATTTATAGTTTTAGAGGTCAGAAGTCTCAGACGAGTCTCATGGGGGTGAAGTCAAGGTGTTAGTGGGGCTGGTTCCTTCAGGAGGCTCCAGAAGAGAATTCGTTGCTTGCCTTTTCCAGCTTCTTGAGGCTGTCCACATTCCTTGGCTCAGGGCTGCATCACTCTAACTGCTGTCCCCATTGCCACATCTCTTTCTCTGACCCTCCTCTATCCCTCTTATAAGGACACTTGTGATTCTATTGGGTCCACCTGGATAATCAAGAACACGGTCTCCATCTCAAGATCCTTAACTTAATCACATCTAGAAGATTTCTTTTGCCACATAAAAAACATATTTATAGATTCTGGGAATTAGGACAAAGTCACATTTGGTGAGGGCATTACTGTGATCACCACACACCTTAAGAGCAAGAGGGGAGAAAACAGATGGGTCATGTTAATAAGAAGTTTAAGTTTGGTAGGACAAGTGGGAAGGGCTCATAGTCACTGAGGGCTTAGGAAAAATGAAGACAATCATTGACTGCAGATTCAGTGAGCCCAGGAGGCTGGAAAACTGGCAAAAAGGTAAGCATGAGAGAGAGAGAGAGAGCGAGTGTGTGTGTGTGTGTGTGTGTGTGTGTGTGTGTGTGTGTGTGCGCGATTGTTTCCATGACAGTTGCTTCCATGGGAGACAAAATTGAGAGAAACAAAAGGTTGTGGTCCAGGAGGAGATTTATGGTGGGAAATATCGGAATTAGAGTAGTTGACATATTAGCAAGGACTGGAGTGCAGTCTTATGAGTTGGCTTCTCAAGTGAGGGGGAGAGAAACATTCTTGGAATAATGAAAATCAAGAAGCTGACCCTTCAAATCAGATGCAGAAGTCACTCAAATGTTGAAAGGAGACAGGAAAACTGAACCAGAATCCAGAGCCCCAGAATCTCAATGCATATAGGGAGGAAACCCAGAGGCTGGGAGGAGTGATTATAGTGTGATTAATCAGAGAAGGAGTGGATGAAAGAGGGTGATAGAAGAAACGTTCTTCCAAAAGGTCCCCAGGAATACTGATTTCTCCTCTTAGCTTTGAAATATTGGGATTAAGAAGATGGGAGGATGGGAGAAAGGACCAACTCCACTTAAATAGAAAAACAATTTTCTCTACTACATTTCTATTTTAACTTACTATATATCTCATTTTAATTTTAATTTTATTTTCATTCTCCCCAATAGCATGTAAGCTTAATTTGGGTGGTTCAATGCTATATCTGTAGTGCCTAGGAACAGTGCTGGGCACATATTAAGTCCCTTATAAATAACTGTTGAATGAATAAATGGAAGAAAGGGAGAAAGAAAAGAAGTTAAAAAAAAAAAGAAGAAGAAGAAGAAGAAAGACACAAAGAAAGAAAGAAAAACAGAAAGAAGGAAAGACAGAAAGGTATTCATACTTGAATATTGCACATTAGTTGAGGGAAGAGCCAAGTTTCTCTAAAGGCGAGGAAATGTGTGTTCTAGGAGATGACTCAAGACATGAGGAAGTTTAGGATAAAGTGAAAGCTTCAAAGGCAACAGTGGAAGAGAGGATAAGGGAGAGGAATTAGCAGAAGGATATTTTTGAGGGAGTTAATGGGCTAAAAGGAAAGTTATTGTGGAGGTGCGATATCATAACCTGGATCTTCTTCTCAGTGAGCTTCCTGAGTGCAGGGAGCTTGTTTCATTCATTAATTGGCCCCTGGCCAAGAGTGGGAATGCAGCAGGTAAGTGGCTGGTTCAAGCATAAGAACATCAAGAATTGTCTAATTCCAGAACTGGACTCCCCTTCCTCGATTAATTCAGGCAAGAGCCAAATGACCACATTTCTGAGATGTCCTATGGCTGAAACATCGGCTGAAACCAATGTTAGATGATGTATTGGGTCCCATTTAACTCCCAAGCCATCCAGTGGCCAAAGGGAGAATCATCACTCCTTCTTCCAATTTACATTCCAGCTGTTCCATTCACATTAACGATGGGAGAGCAGAATGACCTTTTACGAATATTACCCATAGCTTAGAACTTGATGGACAAACAGTAGAATCACAGCCCTTTCTTGACCCAGTTTGCAAGCATGCTATGGTGTGATAGCATGCCAGAACCACTAAGGGAAAAGGAATAGCTCTGTAGATTTAATTTCCCATTACTATGGCAACCTTGGGACATTTCATTGCAGCAAAAGGTTAAATGCAACCAAGTGTTCATTAGGATGTTCCACTAACAAAGCAGGCCAAATCCTTACTTGTGTGTAAATCTTTGTCTGTGTGAGTGTAGGTGTGTAGAACAAAGGGAGAGCTTACAAGCTGCAAAGAGCTACCTGTCTAATGAACCTTGGGATTAAAATTGGTCTCTGACTGATACAATGGCTTCATCTGTAATGTGTGTGAAATAACTACAATTGAGAGAGAAAAGAACCAGACATTATACAATAATGTTCCAAGAGCATTTGTCTAGGACCAAAGATTATTTTTTCATTCTCGCAAAACCATTTACGAAAATGTATAATTTCGTCCTTTTTATTTTTGAGGGGCTTTAGTGACCCTTCCAAAATTAATAGCCCAATATTATTTATATTAGTTTGCCTCAGTCTAACTAATATTCCATCCAGAATTATCTCTTACCACAGCAGCTTAAAAAATAATAAGCAAGAAAGGCTTCAAAAGTAGGGGATGAAGGGCATGGCAGGGCCCTCATAAATCCAACTAGTTTGAACAACTGAAATTAACTAAGGCCCCAAGGCTGCTTGTGTGATTCAACTCTAGGCTACTGCAGATATGCAACCAATGGTAGCTATGTGACTATGACATAGCCTGGTGCACAGCAGTCCATGTTGGATTCCCCTCTTCTAGTCCATGTTGGACTTCCCTCTTCTACACTGTTCAGTCCATGTTGGATTTCCCTCTTCTAGACTGTTCAGTCCATGTTGGATTTCCCTCTTCTAGACTGTTCAGTCCATCTTGGATTTCCCTCTCCTAGACTGTTTTCCCAGGTGAAGTTCTTATTCATGTCTGTTACTTGTAGATGCCTTAAAGTTTAGTTATAGTGCACAGCCATGTCCCAGGCTGCCATAGGATGGAGGGAAATGGGGGTAGGCAATAAGAATTCTCTTTTCCCACGATTCTGCCATTCTCTGAAGTTCCAAAGATTGGCAGGAATGCTCAAGGGCCACCAGAACATGGACAAAGGGACTTGCACATCTTTCAGTTCCCACAACCAGAAACACATGTTTTGATCCTATATATTTATTAGGGTTTCATACACAATAATTTACACTAAAGAATTCCACTGCAACAGACATATGACCATGATTGCAGTAGATGCCTCTGGGAGTATTTACAACCCCATTCTTCAAGTATTCATTTAGGCTTGCCTAGGTAATAACAGGAAACCTGAAAATCAGTTTTAAACTTTTATTTCAGACTTTTAGAAAAAGCCTAACCATTTGAGGTTTTTCTTGTTTGCCTTTTTTTAGTGCTGTCAGGGATACCCTCTGTGAAATCAGTTCAAAAGATGAGGGATCAAGGATTCCTGGAATTTCCTTCTAGCAGCAGAAGATAGATCACACAATGGTGATGCCATTCAAAGAGCAAGGAGTGAGTGGCTTTAGGCTTTCTTTTTCTCTTTGTATTTTCTGAAGAAGCGAACAAAATGAGAACTTTCAATAATGACTCAGTTAAAAGATGGTCTTTTGGGTGAGTGTTGACATGTCATGTTGAAAATGCCTAAAATACTTTAGAGGCTACTGAGGACTTACACAATTCTTAAACTGCACTCATCAGTGAAGAAAACAAAACAGACTTTTGCAGGACCCTGTTTATTTCTCGATACAGGGTCAATATGGCAGAAAATGGAGGGAAGGGAAACACATTTCTGGTGAGTTTGCTGCTACATGTAAATCTACATTATAAATAGAAGAAAGACATGTACTGAATTAGAGAACACATAAACGAATCTTTCTGGAATGTAAATCCTGCATGTCTACCTTTCTTTGTAATCCTAGTATTTGGCATAGTGTTTTACACATAGTGGGAAATAATTGCCAAATTCTCCTCCTCCTCCTCCTTGATCATGATCATCATAGCCATTGCCCCTACCCAACATTTCTGAGTGTTCATTGTGTGCCAGGCACTTTTCTAAGCATCTTATGTAATTATTAAAACAGGCTCATGAAGAAAGTATTGTTATTATCTTCCTTTTAAAGATGGGGCAACTTTGGGTAATCTCAATGAGAGGTCATGCAAGCAAATGGCCACACGAGCTTAGAGGTCAGAGGATTAAGTCAAACATCCTCTAATTCACAGATCACTTTAGCAGCATTGGCTCAACCTTGACCAGCTTTTCCATTTCAGAATGAATTAATAGACCTGAAGAACTGTAATTTTTGAACCAGACACCAGAAACAGCTTTAAAGACATTTATCATAAGTATTAATTAATTCATGCAAGAAATTAAAGTCTTTTCTGTCTCTAATTATAAGCATTAATACTATAAGAAACCAGATGATTCATCATCTCAAAGACCTTTGCAGCCATCATTCTTTCTGAGATCACTGTCCAACTTAGAATTGGATGTTCTAGTTCATCATGATCAAAACTCACTGAATGCCTCCTAAACATCATAGGAAACAGCTCTGGTTCTTAAATTCCCCTATTAAAGAGAATGACTTTATAATTCCTTGGATGAGTATTAATACGATTTTTAGTTCAATGATACAACATCTTCAAAATGAATTATTTCTATACAGTACAACACAACTTATGAAAAATAGTATTACGGAAAAATCCAGAGGTTCTAGAATATCTAATTGAAGGGGAACATGGCCTTCAAATGATAAACAAATTTTTAGCTAAGTAGTTCTACTATAAATCCACAAAATCTACCAACTTTTCTGTATGATTGATTCTTAAAAACTGAGACCAACACGAATAAGTTAAAACTTAACTTTTATATGAGAAAAGGATGAACAAAACACTTATTCATATGACAGGTTTTTAAAAATAAGAAATGTTGTCAATTTTTAACAACCAAAATATCATGGTTGAGGATTGCCAAAACTTTGTTTCCTGCTTTCATGAGAATGTGATTTGGGTAATCTTGACTATTTTATTAGCTTATTCAAAAGAACTAATTATGGACAAAGCATTTCAATGCCTGAAAGAACACTGATGTTGCTAATTCCGCTGTGGCAGATCTTGTTGGCTGTTCACCACAAAGACCATTTCCAATTGCATCCTTACTGGACACTAATAAGCCTGGAAAAGCCAAATACTTCACTAGTCTCCTCCACAGTAGGGGTGGCCATGTAATCCGGCTCTGAATAATTTAAAGTCATAAGAAGCCTATAGGAACTTCTGGAAAGGATTTTCTTTCCTGATAGAAGAAAAGATCATGATTCTTCTCTCCATCACCTACTCTCATCTCATTTCATTTCAGCGTGATCTTGATGTGTCTAGAGTTGCATCAGCCATCTTGCAACCATCAGGCAATAAACACAGGGCCAAAAAGTCAACATGCAGAGGATAATTAAGTGGAAGGAAGTAGAGAGCTTAGATTCATAATATTATGATGAGCTGCTGAACCACTCTTAACTGCCTACCTTCAATCACTTTATGTGAATTAATTAAATGTATTTATTGTTTACGCTAGAGCTGGGATTCATTTATTTGCAGCTTAATATAGCTTAAACTATTAATCCTCTTCTTCATATTTATTCTTCCCTTTACCTCACTAATCCTATACTTTCCTGAGAGTTTTCATCTTCTCTGGAAGGGTTCTAGACTTACGCCATTTTCTCTGCCAGTACCAGAATATCAGTGTTCCTCCTAGGTTCTAGATGCAGCCCTTGTTCTCATCTCCCTTCACATTATCCCTTATCCACTTACATAGCTTTTACTGTGGACAGGGAGAGAAAGGGAGAGAAAGACCCACACTCAATGTGGGTGGACACCATCCAGCTTGCTGTCAGCACGTTTAGAACAAAGCAGGCAGAAGAAGGTGCGATAATCTTGCTTGCTGGATCTTCCATCTTACTTCTTTTTCCCATGCTAGATGTTTACTCCTGTTCCTCTTGCCCTTGGACATCAGACTTCACGTTCTTCAGCCTTTGGACTCTGGGACTTTCACCAGTGACTTGCCAGGAGCTCTGGGGCCTTTGGTCACAGACCGAAGGTTGCAATGTTGGTTTCCCTGGTTTTGAGGCTGTCAGATTTGGACTGAGCCACTAAGGGCTTCTATGTTCCCCAGCTTGCAGACGGCCTATAGTGGGACTTTGCCTTGTAATCATGTGAGCCAGTTCTCTCTGATAAATGTCCATTCATATATACACATATCCTATTAGCTCTGTCCCTCTGGAGAACCCTGATGAATACAATGATAATGGTAGCACTGGTAATTTCATCGGTATGTAAAAGATGCTATGTCATGTGCACACATCATCACATGAGAATGCTTGAACAATGAACTATTATGAGAGACAGCAGAGCTACTGAAATACTCCTGTGGTCTCTATCCAGAGATCTCTGGGAACAAAAGCTTTCTGGAGAACTGTCCTTGGTACTGAACAATTTTTCCTTTGACCAGCATTAATCTCCGTGTCTGAATGCTGCTTGAGAAATCAACTGCTTTGAATCTTCCAAATTTGTTTGTAGCCAGACCTCCTGCTCCAATTTTCTTTTTTATTTTTTTTATTTTTTATTTATTTTTATTTTTATTTTTTTATTATACTTTAAGTTCTAGGGTACATGTGCATAACGTGCAGGTTTGTTACATATGTATACTTATGCCATGTTGGTGTGCTGCACCCATCAACTCGTCAGCACCCATCAATTCATCATTTATATCATGTATAACTCCCCAATGCAATCCCTCCCTCCTCCCCCCTCCCCCCTCCCCATGATAGGCCCCAGTGCGTGATGTTCCCCTTCCCGAGTCCAAGTGATCTCATTGTTCAGTTCCCACCTATGAGTGAGAACATGCGGTGTTTGATTTTCTCTTCTTGTGATAGTTTGCTAAGAATGATGGTTTCCAGCTGCATCCATGTCCCTACAAAGGATGCAAACTCATCCTTTTTTTATGGCTGCATAGTATTCCATGGTGTATATGTGCCACATTTTCTTAATCCAGTCTGTCACAGATGGACATTTGGGTTGATTCCAAGTCTTTGCTATTGTGAATAGTGCCGCAATAAACATACGTGTACATGTGTCTTTGTAGTAGAATAATTTATAATCCTTTGGGTATATACCCAGTAGTGGGATGGCTGGGTCATATGGTACATCTAGTTCTAGATCCTTGAGGAATTGCCATACTGTTTTCCATAATGGTTGAACTAGTTTACAATCCCACCAACAGTGTAAAAGTGTTCCTATTTCTCCACATCCTCTCCAACACCTGTTGTTTCCTGACTTCTTAATGATTGCCATTCTAACTGGTGTGAGATGGTATCTCATTGTGGTTTTGATTTGCATTTCTCTGATGGCCAGTGATGATGAGCATTTTTTCATGTGTCTGTTGGCTGTATGAATATCTTCTTTTGAGAAATGTCTGTTCATATCCTTTGCCCACTTTTTGATGGGGTTGTTTGTTTTTTTCTTGTATATTTGTTTGAGTTCTTTGTAGATTCTGGATATTAGCCCTTTGTCAGATGAGTAGGTTGCAAAAATTTTCTCCCATTCTGTAGGTTGCCTGTTCACTCTGATGGTAGTTTCTTTTGCTGTGCAAAAGCTCTTTAGTTTAATTAGATCCCATTTGTCAATTTTTGCTTTTGCTGCCGTTGCTTTTGGTGTTTTAGACATGAAGTCCTTGCCCATGCCTATGTCCTGAATGGTACTACCTAGATTTTCTTCTAGGGTTTTTATGGTATTAGGTCTAACATTTAAGTCTCTAATCCATCTTGAATTAATCTTCGTATAAGGGGTAAGGAAAGGATCCAGTTTCAGCTTTCTACTTATGGCTAGCCAATTTTCCCAGCACCATTTATTAAATAGGGAATCCTTTCCCCGTTTCTTGTTTCTCTCAGGTTTGTCAAAGATCAGATGGCTGTAGATGTGCAGTATTATTTCTGAGGACTCTGTTCTGTTCCATTGGTCTATATCTCTGTTTTGGTACCAGTACCATGCTGTTTTGGTTACTGTAGCCTTGTAGTATAGTTTGAAGTCAGGTAGCGTGACGCCTCCAGCTTTGTCCTTTTGACTTAGGATTGTCTTGGCAATGCGGGCTCTTTTTTGGTTCCATATGAACTTTAAAGCAGTTTTTTCCAATTCTGTGAAGAAACTCATTGGTAGCTTGATGGGGATGGCATTGAATCTATAAATAACCTTGGGGAGTATGGCCATTTTCACGATATTGATTCTTCCTATCCATGAGCATGGTATGTTCTTCCATTTGTTTGTGTCCTCTTTGATTTCACTGCTGCTCCAATTTTCACTGACCTCAGTTGATGCTCTCAATTGTGACTACCTCAGTGATATTTTTAATTACCTGTACAATTGCTTCATAGAGATTGTGACAGCTCGATTTAGCTCATTGAGGGTAGGATCAAGCTTCATTTCAATTTGTAGCATCTATGGCACGTAGCTCTATATCCTCATCTTGAGAATTCCTCTTTTGTATTTTTTATTCTGCTCATCTTTGCTGGGAAATTCTTTGCCCTCTATTCAAATCTAATTCTTTAAAATTGATGTCTAGTTAATCTGCCTCCCAAGATGCAATATGAGTTAATCAATTCTCTCAAGTTGAAATCTATGTATATAGTATCCAGAACACACATACATACAAAAATTTTTTTAAAAAATTGGGCGATTCAGAGAAAAGAAATTTCTGTTATTATGTAGAGCTGAATGTGTAATACAGTTTATTTTGTTTGAAAGCAAGATGTCCAATAATTTTAGGTGACTCCTAAACCTGCTGGAAAACATAACCAGAGAAAAATGCGTTTTATAACGTACGTTTCATAGTGTACAACCACAATGCCAGTACGCTTATGGGAATGCTTTGGGGCAACTAGACAGTGAAGTCCCCTTATATAACACTGTGGGTTTTGGGCAGCTGATCAAGAATGGTGTCGAGTAAATTCCCCTCTATGTAGGAAATATGCTACAGCCGTGGTCTAGATATTATTGGTTCAATAAATGTCAGGTATTACTACTGATAGAGCATGGCAATTGTTCTGTAATGTCTGGTTGGATATCATTATACAACTTAGAATCCTACTCCTGATCTAAGGATGTAAAAGTAGAAGGTACCTGATTGGTGGCGGAGGAGTTTAAATAAGATCATTCACACAAGACTGACATTTCTCTCACTGTGTATATTCATGATCAATCATTAGATCCCCCGTCAACTAGTTCTGATGTCTTGTATGTGTGGCTAATTACACTCCTGAGTACCAATTATTCAGCATACCTTGTATGGATGGAATAGGCATCTTCCAAAGATAGAATCAATGAAAAAGTAAATGTCATCTCAATAAACTTATATGTAGACTCAAAAGTCTGGTTGCAGAGGTAGGGGTTGTGACAGGGATGGAGCTGGTCACAGATTTCATGAAAAGCAAGCAGCAGCATCACAAAACTACAGCTGTCAGGGAGGACAACAGTTAGGTCCTCACACTGCCCTTTTGGCTCCTATTCCCCTGCACTTCACTAAGGGCACAGCATGCTGCTTAGCTGTTTGAGAAAACAGATGAGGTGTCATGAAGGCAGTGCAAAGTTGGCTGACACCTGCATATGTTTCATGAATTTGGGGGGCTTTGCCCTTCCCTATCAGAAGAGAAGCATCTGCTGAAAATTCTCCATATGACACCTCATTTACCAAATGGGTCTGCAAGTCCACAAAGAAGGAAAACAACCTTCACAGAGAGAAAAGAAGGAAAGAGAAGCCTTTCAGTACTCCAAGTTGAACTCTAGGTCTTCTCCTGTCTTTCCTGCTGTCACCTGGTGGTCACACTTAAAAGAGCCCTGACAATATCCTAGCACTCATCACCATGATATTCTCTGTCTCTCTCTCTCTCTCTCTCTCTCTCTCTCTCTCTCTCTCTCTCTCTCTCTTTGCTAAAACTAATTCCCAGCAGGCAGAGCTCACAGACCAAGTTCTAACATCACTTTCTCTTCAAAGAAGTTCTTGGACAGAATCTTGGTTTGTACAGATCCAACCAAATGTCCAAGACATTGGATCAAATCCTAACTTGTAACTTGAAGTCTGCCCCATACCCTCACTATATTGTCCCCATAGCTATGGGAACAACCTACTGACCTATGAGAATGTAAGAAAGTCTGACATTTTATTTTCCCTTTAAGAGGAATAGAAACTACTCGAAGACTACTATATATTCTTTCTTAATTTGGAAAAAAATTCTCGTGCTTACTATGGGTATTATAATTTTCTAGGATGCCTGTATTTATTTTATGGCTATAAATTTCAGCTGGTAACAGTTACTGTATACTGACAAGTGCCAGCTGCTGAGCTAAATGCTTTTCACAATTTTTCTCTTTTAATCCTCCAAATAATCACATAGAAAAAACTAAAAGAGGTGAGACCACCCTCCATTTTTCAAATGGGGAAAGAGTAGCACAGTAAGACAAGGCAAATTTCTGACATGCAGCTAATGAATAGCAAAATCAGCATTTGAACACTGAATATTTTCCAAAGAGCCCATTTTCCTAACTGCCATATTCTCCTGCAAGATTAAAAAGGAGAACGTGTCTGTAAGAGTTGACAAAGGGCTTCAACAGAAAAGGCACACTTTCCCTGGGCTTTAAAGGATGTATAGGAGTTTTCCACATTGAGGGGGTGGGGAGGATGCTAGGGTAGGGAAGGGAAAGAGTTAAGATTTCTCTTTCTCTCTCCAGTTGACTGGAACCATTTTGCTGTGAAACAGAATTTTCATTTCAGTAACATTGACATCCCAGTTTCCCCATCAAACCAGAGAGGGATTTGTTCAGTTGGAAAAGAGAATTCTGATTGCTTATATACCAGGAGATATATGTCTGCTGAGCCTTGAATTGTATCTCTACAGCCTGTCTGCTTCGTAAGAGAGGCCTCTGTTCTAGATCCCTGGTTGTTACTTTGGAGTTTCTCTAGCTGCTAAAAAATGTCTGAAACATATTTGTCTTGCCTGCTGAAGTGTTTGTTTGCTGCAAACTCTCTGCCTTAATGTTATCAAGCTGAAAATTCTATTTTTGTTTCCAAATGGCAACCGTGGTGTCAGTGAGCAGGATAAATTGGAAAGGCAAGACGGCAAGAGTACGGTGACCAGGGAGGTGGTGTCACGACAGGTTAAGATAAAGAGGATAGTTCAACTAGTCAGGGCAGCAAGAAGAGAATGGGGTAGAGGTGGAGGAAAGATTCTGGGGGCAGCATTTGCTAATTCGCAGGTGAAAAAGAAAGGGGCTAAAATGACAATCTTGGGGAACGGGGAGAAAACAGGAAAGGGAGGCAGTCCTGGGGAGAAGATAAGGAGTCAATTTGGTATTTGTAATTGAGCAGGGAAGCGAAGGTCAAAAGTGTGGGTCTGAAGTCAGACTGGCCTGGTTTAAATTATGGTCCCACCACTGACTCTGTGGCCTTGGGGAAACTGTGTGTCCTTGGGCTAATTAACCTCTCTTTTCCTCATCTGTAAAGTTGGAATAATAACAGTGATTATCTCATAGGATCATTCCCAGGATAAGTGAAATAATCCATGTAAAGCACTTGGACAATATTCAGAAAAGGTTACCTATAATATTACTGATTTTAAAAATACTATTTTTAAAATTATAGCTAATAGCTAAACAGTACTTAACATGTGCTGGGCACTGTTCTAAAGACTGCACATTTTTTTAGCATAACCATTTCAAGAATTTTATAAGGCAAGTATTTTTATCCCCATTTTACTGATGGGAATCCTTAGGCACAGAGAGGTGAATTAGGTGACTTAAAGACATATAGCTAGCTAGTGGTAGAGCCAGGGTTCGAACCTAGGAGATTTGACCCCAGCATTTGTGCTTTTATTCATCTTTCTGCTCTGCATCTCTTTTCAAGCTATGAATACTGCCTTAAGGACAGGTGCTTGGAGATGCTCACAGAAAGATGGAAATTCAAATCTGGATGCTCAGGAGGGAGGTCAGAGCTTGAAGTGGTACTTCTGGGAGGCATCAGTATGCATATCTCGACCTATGGGCATGGTAATTTCCACCTACAGAGGAAAGAACGTGTTATTAACTGAATATTGAGGAATACTTAAACATGAGAGGCACAAGAAGAAATAAGACCCAGAAAGAGAAATTGAGATATAGTCACAGGTGAATCTGGTGAGGATTCGGTCATGAGAGTCAAAAATAAGGAAGAGTCTCCACTGTGTCTTCTATTTCTGTAAAAGATGCCACTGAAATTCTGAATGCATTAAATCTGTAGATCATTTTGGGTAATGTGGACACTTCAACAATACTAAGTCTTCCAATCCATCTATACAAAATCTCTATTTGTTTGTGTCTTTTTTAATTTCCTTCGTCAATGTTTTGTAGTTTTCAGAATACACGTCTTTCACTGTCTTAGTTAAGTTTATGACTGTGTATTTTATTCTCTTGGGGACTATTGCAAAGGGATTGTTTTCTTGATTTCCTTTTTAGAACAGTTAGTGTTAGTGTATAGAAAAATAACTAATTTTCATCTGTTGATTTTGTATCCCGCAAATTTACTAAATTCATTTATTAGTTCTAATAGTTTTTAATGCAGTCTTTAGTATTTTCTATATGTGAGATCGTTTTGTCTACAAACAGGGACATTTTACTTCTTCCTTTCCAATTTGGATGCCTTTTGTTTCTTTTTCTTGCCTAATTCCTCCAGTGAGGACTTCCAGGACTATGTTGAATAGAATTGGTGAGAGTGAGTATCCCTGTCTTGTTTCTGATCTTAGAAGGTAAGTTTTTAGTTTGGTCACTGTTGAGTATGACGTTGGCTATGGACCTCCCATATGTGGCCTTTATTATGTTGAAGTACTTTCCTTCTATTCCTAGGTTTTGAGAGTTTTTATCACGAAAGGGCAAGGAATTTTGTCAAATGATTTTTCTGCATCTGAGACAATCATGGGGTTTTTATTTTCTAGTCTGCTAATGTGGTGTATCCCATTGATTGATTTCTGTGTGTTGAACCATTCCTGACTCCCATGCACACTTGTCATGACCTATGATCCTCTTAATGTGCTGCTGGACTCATTTTGCTAGTATTTTGTAAAAGACTTTTGTAAATATTCTATATTTATCAGGGATACTGGCCTTTTGTTTTCTTTTCTTGTGGGGTTTGTCTGGCTTTGGTGTCAGGGTAATACTAGCTTTGTAAAATGAGTTTGGAAGTGTTGCTCCCTCTCCAGTTGTTCGGAAGAGTTTGAGGATTTTTATCAATGCTCTAAATGTTTCGTTGGCCAAATATCTGGTCTTAAGCTTTACTTTGTTGAGAATTTGTGGTTACCAATTCAATCTCAGTACTAGTTATGGGTCCTTTTAGACTTTCTATTTCTTCATGATTTAATCTTGGCAGACTGTGGGTTTTTAGGAATTTATTCATTTTTCTCTATGTTACCTAGGTTTTTTTTTTTTTTTTTTTTTTTTTCCATTTTTTGGCAGGTAACCGTTCATAGTGGTCTCTTATGAACCTTTTTATTTCTGTGGTATAAGTTGTAATGTTCCCTCTTTCATTTCTAATTTTATTTATTTGAATCTTCTCTCTTTTTTCCCTTAGTCTAGCTAAGGGTTTGTCAATTTTGCTTATCTTTTCAAAAAACCAACTCTTCTACCAGATGATCCAGCAATCCCACTTCCAGCTATTTGTCCAAAAATAATGAAATCAGGATCTTCAAGAGATAGTTTGAAGATATTATTGGAGAGCTACCATGTTCACTGCAGCACTATTCACAATATACAAGAGGTACAAACAACCTAAATGTTCAGTGATGGATGAATGGATAAATATGATACATACATAGAATAAAATACAATTCAACCTCAAAAATAGGGATATTCTGCAATATGCAACAACATGGATGAACCTGAAAGACATTATGCAAAGTGAAATAAACTAGTCTCAGAAAGACTAATACTGCATGGTTCCACTTATATGAAGTACCCAAAATAGTCATATACCCCAAATCAAAAAGTGATTTAGTGACTGTCAGGGTCTAGGGGGAGGGAAAACTTGAGAGATACTAATCAACAGGCATAAAGTTTCAATTAAATAAGATGAAGGAGTTCTAGTGATCTGCCATACAATGCTGTACCTAGAGTCAACACTATTGTACACTTAAAATCTGTTAAGAGGGTACATCTAATGTAAGTGTTCTTACCACAATAAAATAAAATTTAAATATAAACATAATATTTGTTTCCTCTAAAAATATAAAAGTAGACTGTGGCAATGGTTGTATCACCCTGTGAATATACTGTAAAAAATTAAATTGTACGTTTTAAATGGGTGAATTGTATAATATATGAATTACGTATCAATAAAGCTGTTTTTTAAACAACAACTGCTACAACAAAAAGATCCTCAAGAAAATGGTTAAGCGTATTGATTCACACGGAAAATTCCAAACAAATAAGAAAAACAGCTATTGGATATAGGAATTAGAACATTTTTGGTACCTTTTCAGAGAATACTTTTATAAAACTATAGCAGGTTGGTAAGTGGGTACTTGTTAGGGAAGTAAAAGCACTAAGTATTGTCTACTTTTTACAAGTTTTCAAAGGACAAAAAGAGAGAACAGCACTTTTTTTTTTTTTTTTTTTTGAGATGGAGTCTCGCTCTGTTGCCCAGGCTAGAGTACAGTGGTGAGTGATCTCAGCTTACTGCAACCTCCACCTCCCAGGTTCAAGCAATTTTCCTGCCTTGGTCTCCCTAGTAGCTGGGATTGCAGGTGTGTGCCACCATGCCTGGCTAATTTTTTTGTAGTTTTAGTAGAGATGGGGTTTCACCATGTTGTCCAGGCTGGTCTCGATCTCCTGACCTCGTGATCCACTCGCCTCGGCCTCCCAAAGTGCTGAGATTACAGGGTAAGCCACCGTGGCCCGCAGACAGCAGCATTTAGATGAGGCTGGCAAGGTAAGGGAGGGCTGTTTTGAGGGTGGGTGGGGTTGGCACAGCCTATTATGGACTGCATGATGAGGACACTATTTGTCTTTAAGTTTCATATATTTTACTGCTCTTGCCTGTAACTTTCCCCAAGATCATTACACCCCGATCTCTAGTTGGGGAACATTACTGCACTGCATAATGAAATTTATTCCATTCCATTTATGAAGAATGCTCGGCAAAGGGATGATTAGTTGCCTGGTGAGGAATGAAAGTCGCTTGGTCTTATCATGATGGAGTATGGAGGGGGAGTGACTGATAATAATTGGGGAAAAATTCTGTTTTTATTACGGCCTGAGGCAATCATCACATTAAAGCTAAATACTCTTATGTGCTGCTTTAAAATATCATTGATTGTGAGATTTGAAGCTATTTTATGGGAGACCTGTAGATGGAAGAGAATGTGCATTACAAAATTTAATGGGTTCTAAAATAATTTTAGACAAAACAGAGACCAATCTTCACGGCATCACCGTGCTTTTGCATTTGAGTGTTACAATAACATTATACGAAAACACTTCCAATTAAATACAGATTCTGAAATGGCATTATCACTGTTTGATGCTATGATGTATTAAGTAAAAACAGCCAAATGCAGAACTCTATGTGCACATAGATGTCAATACATTGGACAAATAAAACAATAGCTACGTTTTGATGACAGGTTTATAAGTAATTTCTCACCCAATTACGTCTAATGGTAATATAACACAGTTACATTTCTTAAAAAAAAGGAAGTAACATGAACTAAAGCTACTTTTATTTGAAAATTCACACTGTTTATAGTTCTGGGAATTTCCCAAAGCTGCAGTTCTTGCCCTGGGCTCAAGGATGTCCTGAAATCGTACATGCATGGCTTACGTGCACATGGAATTGTTCCACTTTCACTGGGTCTTAAGGGGGCTCATGACTTCACAGTATTAGGAACCATGGGAAAGAAACATTTTAAGTAGAGCAGACATTCTTAGACATTCTTGTCATAGTGTCTACCTGCAAGGAGGTGATGAGCCCCCCGCGCCCTCGCCACTGAGATCTTCTTTCTTTGGGGACTACAAATACAGATGGGTGACCCACCTCCCATTTCGAGGTGGCTGCATGATTATCACTAAGGTGGGGGTTTATGCCTAACTTTCAGAAACCTTTGTTTGTAGACACATTTATTTATTTATTCATTTTTAGAGACAGAGTCTCGCTCCGTCACCCAGGCTGGAATGCAGTGCTGCAAACTTGGCTCACTGCAACCTCTGCCTTCTAGGTTCAAGCGATTCTCCTGCCTCAGCCTCCCAAGTAGCTGGGCCTACAGATGCATGCCACCATGTCTGGCTAATTCTTGTATTTTTAGTAGAGATGGAGTTTCACCATGTTGGCCAGGCTGGTCTCAAACTCCTGACCTCAAGTGATCCACTAGCCTTGGCCTCCCAAATTGCTGGGATTACAGGAGTGAGCCACCACGCCTGACCTTTGTAGACACATTCACAATGTGAAAAGGAAGTACATGATTCCACATGCACAGGTGCATTCAGCACATTGTTAAGTGGTCATTACTGGCATGAAGTTCCAGCCATAGAGTCATGAGCTTGTGGCTCTCCTCACGTCCCTTTGGGTCCTTCACAAACATCCACAGAGACCCTAAACTGAGCACATTGTAAGGAACACAATGGCGCCCTGCCGAGAACACAGGTTTGGATTCCAGATTTGCTCCTTATGTGCTTATCATGCAATTACGAGCTCGTGCTTTTCCTCTATAGTGTGGGATGTCACTATCTACTTTATAAACTTGTTATGGGGACTAAATGACAAGGCAGATGCCAGTACACATATGAGATGCTCCATACTTGTTAGTTTCCTGCCCTTGTATATGATTTCCTGGCATCATCACACTGTCCACTAGCTGGTACATTTAAGTGCCTACTCTGTGTGAAACACTGTACTGTGTACTAGGGACCTATCAGAGAACAAAAGGTACTACATGAGCTATAAGGGCATAAAAATGGTCTTTGCAGTATCATAGGTTATTTGAGCCATCACAATTAAAAGTAGCATGTGCTGTGTGCCCAATGAATTGTAGTGTGTCTCAATATTTATTAATATTTAAATATTTAAATGAATGATTTTGAATATTCATTGACTCACTATGTGCTAACCCCCATATTGAGCGCAAATGATTTCACTGAGAACAAGAGAGACAAGGTCCCTGCTTTCATGGAGCTCTTGGTCCAGCAATGAGGAAGCTAGCAATAAACCACACAAAGGTTATACACGCTGGATGCTTGTGGATGATCGTAAATGCTTCAAAAGAAAGAGAAGTGGAGGTTTAACAGATCACAGTGAAGGGGGATGCTAATTTTAGCAGGGTAACCAGACAAGACCTCTCTGAGGAAGTTACATTTGAGGTAAGACCTGAATAACAAGGTGGTCTCAGCTATGCAGAGATTAGTGGGTGATTGTTTCAGGCTAAAGGAGCACTTGGTGTGAGGCCCCTGAGACAGGAGTGAGCTTGGTACCTTTAAGCCATAGAAAGAACCCTGAAGTCTGGAGGATGTACAGGAGGGCTGGAGCGTGGCCCACGCTATGGATGGATCAGCATGAACCATGTGACCAACTGGATATGGGAGAGAAAAAGGACGCATGGACATGGGTTGACTTACGAATTTTAATGCTGTGTATTTGGGCAAAGACTGGAATCACCGACAGATAAAAAGATTGATTGGATCATAAGTGGTGGCTTCAGTTTTTATTTTTATTTTTATTTTTATTTTTGAGACGTAGTCTCACTCTGTCGCACAGGCTGGAGTGCAGGGCGCGATCTTGGCTCACTGTAAGCTCTGCCTCCCGGATTCATGCCATTCTCCTGCCTCAGCCTCCCGAGTAGCTGGGATTACAGGAGCCCGCCACCACCCCTGGCTAATTTTTTGTATTTTTAAGTAGAAATGGGGTTTCACTGTGTTAGCCAGGATGGTCTCGATCTCCTGACCTCGTGATCCACCCACCTCGGCCTTCCAAAGTGTTAGAATTACAGGCATGAGCCACCGCGCCCCACCAGGTTCAAGCTTGGGAGTTTCAACACCTGGAGCTTATTGTCATGGTGATTTGGATGAGTAAGTTTGGCAGTCAAGTGGGCACTCAATACTAGGACTGAATCCCACGAGAAAACAATCAAAGTGTTGTTACCTAATTGCCAATGACTCAGTTACTTGAACATGATTAAACCGAACCTTCTTGATAATACTTTTCAGAAGAGTTCAATGGAGAATAAAGAAATAATTTCTAAGACTAATATGCATAAATGGGGTATATTTAAAATGACCCAAAAAGACATAAAAGAAGAAAGGAAAAATATCCTATGATTGCATTGTATGACCAGAACTTACAAAAGATCTTAATACAAAATACAGAGGGTGAGTATTGCCTTCAATATACTATTTTTTCTCTTTCCTCAAATGCTATTTGCCAATAACCTTTATCCTGCTAAACACTGAAATTAGAGTCTGGCATGCTCTTGGTCTATAGATTGTGGTCAGATGCTTAGGAATGCAACATGAATTTTCATATTTGCTTTGTTTTCTAACATTTTTAGAAGATGGAAGGAAATTGCTATATAAGAGATAAAAAGGTTTTAAAGCAAAGAAGCCTTTTTCCCAAGAGTAAAAGCAATAAATAAATACCCATTCCAAAGCTGGACGTGGTTTTGATTCTGCAGGTAATCTGGGTAGCATTGAACCTTGTCTATTTAGAGACCCACAAAAGACACAGATGCTGAATTCCATTAACAACTTGGCATCTTGGTGCTTCACTTCAGCTGATAAAACCATGTGTTCTACATGGGCTATGCTCATAATCTTATTACCTGTTAACAGGATTTGTGCTTGGAACTCTCAGGGACACTTTCACCAGTTCACCCACACGCCCAATGTCAAATACATTTTGATAACAGTTGGTTCAGACAGAAAATAAGACCCACTAGCCTGCTTAAGGAGGCTTTAAATATCTTCTAGAAACATTTCTCAGCTTGTAATTCAGAAATTCCATGTAAACATGGCTTCTTCTAAATCTGGTTAGGCAACTGGACACAAGTCAGGCATTAGAAAAAAAGCCAGTTAAATAACCTAGACTTATCGATGTCCCAAGAATCAAATCTCATCTGCCTTGTTGAGAAATGGCACATCATGGATTGTACTACTCAAGATCCCACTTCTGGGGAAAAGCTGAATGAGTCACTGGTCCTATTTGATATAATCAAGGAGGAATTTTTATGTATGGGAGATGTCATTTTGAAGAGGGAAATAGGCTAGGGAAATGCACGTCGGTGATTCAGTCATTACAAAGTACATACAATGAGTAGATTAGTCAACAGATCAATATTGATGGTGAAACTCAAGTCAGTATTGACAGAGGTCTCAGTCACATCACCTAGGTGCCTCCCAGGTCGCTTGAACATGTCCCAAACCAAACGCTTAACCACTCTTGGAGCAGGTTCTGTTGATACCCTAGTCATAGCCCCAGGTCTTTCTCCTTCACGGGACAGACAACTACCATCGCCTCATCCCCTTGCTTGAGGACTTTCCCCAAAGACATAGGAGGCAGCTCTGCTGGGCACATAGCAGCCCAGGAGTGCTGTGGGATTGGTGTCCCTAGCAGCAGTCCTCAATCAGTCAAGAATGGGATTTGCATATCCACTCACCTGCTTCCATATCTTTTTCTGAAGTCTTATGCATTTTTACACTATTTTTTTATTGTTTCCCAGTGGGACGATGCTCCAGTCTCTCGTGAAAGCAGCTGGCTGGGTAAGATATTGGCTGCCTTCCCTCCCCTGTCTTATTTCCTCACTTTTCTACCGGTGTTTCCTGTACATCCCAAAATAAACCAATTTTGACTTGATTTCTTGCCTCAGCATCAGCATCTGGGAAAACCAACAATAAACCCCCCACTCACCCACTCTGATTCAGCCACCTCACGGAAAAGCAGACACCAATCTTCTGTTCCCAAGCAGAAACACCTGGACTAAGGAAGGAAGCCTTGTGCTCCCAGCCTTGGGTTTAGTCTCTGCATTCCTCTCTCTCCTTAGCAAGTCTGCACGCTTCCTGGTGCATGACACCTTTTCACACTCAGTGGGGATATATAGGTTTATATCCACATAAGACAACATGAGCAGCCACCATCCTCCACTAGGCAGACTTGCTTTAACTTAAGGTTATATTTAGCAAGTCCCTTTTCAAATGACAACTGCTATATTCCTCGTGCTTCTATTCAAGTTACTTAAGTACAGTCATTGCTGGATAACAATATATCAGTCAATGATGGGCCACATATAGGAAAGTGGCCTCATTAGATTATAATCGAGCTGTCCAATACAGGGATACCATATTAAATATTTTATACTGTATTTTTATGATATCTTTTCTATGTTTAGATACACACATATTTACTGTTTTGTTATAATTGCTTACAGTATTCAATATAGTAACAGGCTGTACAGACTTGTAGCCTAGGCGCAACAGGCAACATCATACAGGATAGGCATGTAGTAGAATATACCATATAGATTTGTGTAAGTGCACTGTACGATGTTTGCACAATGACAAAATCATCTAATGATGCATTTCTCAGAAGGTATCCCCATCATCAAATGACGCACGGCTGTATATGGTTTGTGTGAATATGTGTATGTGTGTGCATTGTTCCCAGTTTTGTCAATGGAACATGCAGAATTTCTTATTATTTAGATTACTTACTATTCTAGTGATGATCAGAGTGATACAGTCATAGTCACATGGGTCACAAGATAATCATCCATGTGTCGGGAGAATGAGACCGGGTACATATTTAGCAGCAAATGAGGACTCTGAACATTGTCCCCAACACAGCTAAATCTGATGCCACTGCTGCTGGGAGGAAACATAGCTCCTCCATTAAGATGCTAGCAGGGTGCTGACACCTGAGAGATGACCCAAGGAATGACTGGGAATGTTGTAGGAAGAGGGCTTAGGAAAATGAAAACTCCCCCAAAAATCAAGAAGCAAATGGAAACTTTGCCCTTTTAAAATGCCATGCATAGTCAATTATACATTTGTGAGTCAATTATGCATTTGTAAGTCAATTACAAAAAAGAAAACAGATGAGTTTTAAGACTTCTAATGCACAGTGCTAGAAAGGGCTTCAATTTAGGAGAACAATAATTTTTAAAAATGGTTTTGGGTCAAATGAGGAGGGAAGGCTTCCAAAATGCCTCCTGGGAATTACATTAAAAATGAGTAAAACTAATTTTATTTGCAGCTTAAATAAAACTCCCCTGAAATGTTTAATGGGGACCTACCTTCTTTAGGTATATTCTAGAGAAAACTCAATTTGCAATTATAGGCTAAGGAGATTAATGAATCACTACATTTTATTTGTATTAGAACCAGTGATTAGAAAGAATGTTTTTCTGAGCTAGAGTCACAGTAGTCTAGCTGAAAAAAAGCAGGCTGAGCTTTTTCAGTGATCTGCTTTAGTAGCCTGGACATTTCCTTAAGTTCAGGGGCTACAGTGATATGTTTATATGAGGATGGTGCCAAGCACAGTGCTTGGCATATAGCAGAAATCTAATAAATATACAGAAAATAGATAAACCTACAACAATATTTCAACTGTGTGTATTTCAAATAAACGGGCAGGAGGTAAGATTATGTTTCCGGAGGCACAAGCTGTGTTTTCTTTGCCTTGATACACCCAGGATGCAAATAGCATGTGCTGAATGAATCTACTTGCTTCTGACATAGGAAAATGGGAGTTTTTGTTTGCTTTGTTCACTGCAGTATTCCTGCTCCTAGAGGGCTGCCTGGCACATAGTAGGCACTGAAAATTATCTGTTGAATATACATGGTAGAAGGAATGAGAAATCTTTTGAAGGCCAAGACCAATTTTAGAAAATTCAGCTTTCATCAGGCGTTTGATGTATGTGTTTCATTAAGTTACTTTTTATAAAGCAATTACTGTTATGTAATAGTCATAAACTAATTTTAATAATAGCAGCTATAGCAATGTATAAGACACTTTGTATACATTATCTCTTTCAAACTGTACAATACTCTACTGAAGTAGATTCTGTTATCTTCACTGATAGATTAAAAAAAAATTCAGTTTTAGAAGACTGGCTTGTTACAGAATCCTCAGCTAGAAAGAAGAAGAGCTGGCCGGGTGTGGTGGCTCACCCCTGTAATCCCAGCACTTTGGGAGGCTGAGGCGGGTGGATCACCTGAAGTCAAGAGTTAAAGACCAGCTTGGCCAACCTGCTGAAACCCCATCTCTACTAAAAATACAAAAATTAGCTGGGCGTGGTGGCATGTGCACCTGTAGTCCCAGCTACTTGGGAGGCTAAGGCAGGGGAATCGCTGGAACCCAGGAGGCAGAGGTTGCAGTAAGACAAGATTGCACCATTGCACTCCAGCCTTGGCGATAAAGCAAGGCTCTGAAGGAAGGAAGGAAGGAAGGAAGGAAGGAAGGAAGGAAGGAAGGAAGGGAGGGAGAGAAAGAGAGAGAGAGAAGGAAAGAAAGAGAGAGAAAGAAAGAGAGAAAGAGAGAGAGAGAGAAAGAAAGAGAAAGAAAGAAAGAAAGAAGAAAAGAAAAGAAAAGGAAGAAGGATGGAAGGAAGGCAGGCAGGCAGGCAGGCAGTGAAGGAAGAGAGTGAGCAAGCGAGAGAAAGAGACAGAGAGAGAGAGAGAGAAAGACAGAAAGAGAGCGACTGAGTGAGCTGGGGTTCCATTCTAACTTGGGCTCCACCAGGGCTGAGCCTGAAATGAAGACTAGAGTGTAGACGGGTTTCTGAGGAGGGTGGGAGATGCAGGAAGCAGGTATGAGAGGGCAGAAGAGGGAGAGAAGGAAGGAGAAAACTATTTATTACAGCTGTGTGGCTAAGCTGGTTACCACCGGGGGCCACAGTTGCTCAGTCCTACTGGGGACCTGCAGAGAGCACATCTCAGAATTGCCCTTCCATAGACAGGGTCCTGGGCATTGATCCACTGACCTCTGTCCCTACTGGCTGGAGGCCACCTCTGGGGACATTAGCTTCCTTCTTTTGGGCCTACTATGCACTGGCAAAGAACTTTCTTGGCCCTAGAAAAGCGGGGAGAAGGTGGGAGCGCCCAGTGCAGCTGCAGCCAAGATCCAGGTGGGCTGAGGGTACGTGGCTCAAGGGCATCAAAAGCATTGGTTGCCTGTTCTAACTTTGAACTGTGTGCCTTCAGAATCCTTTTTTGTTTTTAACTAAGCAGCTGTATTTCCTCCGGCTGAGAGAAGAGCTGGGAGGAATGCAATGTGATACCAACCACAGCCTCTGCCTCCAAGGTGCTTGTAAACCTAATTTGGGAGAAAGGAATATGCCTGTGAAAAATTAGATAACATGGCACTATTAGTAAAGAACAACTCAGTGCACATACAGAGTGTGGTACTTATGCAAATAAGAATATTTGCTAAGATATTACCTTCCTACAGCTGCTGTAACAGATTATCACAGACTCAGAGGCTTAAAAAAACACAGGTGTATTCTCTGATAGTTCTGGAGGTCAGGAGTCTAAAATGAATCTAAAGGGCTACATTCTTTCTAGTGACATGAGGTTCCCTTGCCTTTTCCTGCTTCTAGGTGCTGTTGGCATCTCTTGGTACATGGCCCCCTCCTCCATACTCAAAGTTAGATGGACAGCATCACCTTTCCTCTCTGACCACCAGTGACCCTCTTGTAAGGACCCTTGTGGTTACATCGGGCCTATCAGGCTAACTTCTCTAAGTTAAGATCCTTAACTTAATCACATCTCCAGAGTCCCTTTTGCAATCTAAGCTAAGATTCACAGGCCCCAGGAATTAGTACTTGCACATCTTCCTGGGGGATGGGGGATAAGCTTTTTTCAGCCTACACAGCTACTTACACAGCTAGTATATCCATATTCTATCTTTCTTTTTTTCTGAAAGAATGCACATAGAATTGTTAAGATTTTTTTTGAGAGATAGAGGGATTGGGACTTCAGAAAATGACAGGAGATTTCTACTTTTCATATTGCGCTGTTACTGACCTGCTTTTATTTTTACCATCTACATCTTTTACTTCTATTTTGCTAAAAGAAAAATGTTAACTTGGTTATCTGAATCCTGAGATTATGGGCTATTTTGTTTTCTGCTTTAGACATTTCTATGTTATCAACACAACCTAACAAATGGTTTTGAGAATGATGGTTCATCCATAAAATGAAACATCACCTAGCCATTAAAGAGAATGAGGAAGAATTATATACACAGTGTCCAAGAGATCCTGTTGGTGAGGAACACAGATTGCAGAAATGCCTGTAGAGAAGGCTTCTACTTCTGCAAAACACAGCACAAAAGGATATACATGTTTGTTTCTTAACGCAGTTTCTGGGAAGACACAGTGGCTGTCCTGGGGAAGGGCACCGAGGAAGATTTAGGCACATAGGAGGAATTTTCACTATCTATTCCTTTGAAATGTTTGGTGTGTGTGCATTGGTGGGGGGGTATGTGCACACACATCTATGTCATATGGTATTATCCAAAACGAAAGTACTAAATGACACATTCAATACAGCAATAATAAGAACAACATTAATCAAGTTCTTCTCGTGGGCTGTAAGCATTTTACATGGATCACTTAATCCTTCCTAAAATTCTGCGAAGCTGTTTACCCTCCCTGATGAGAAAACTGAGACAAGGATATAATGACAATGTTATAAGCACAACCAGTGAATGAATCAACGAGAAGTGGGGACATTTGTTTTTTGATTGCTACGATTAGTGAAGGATTTTGTTGGCTTTCTGCAGGTGGAGCAAGAGAGGCCAAAAGTTCTGAAACGTGAACAGTTCCCCAACAAAGTATTTTCTCATTTTGTACTTGACTCTTAAGCATTCATGTAGGTGAGAAACTTCTTAAGAATTTTCTGAGCCAAGAGCCTAATTCTATGTATGAACATTTTTTGTGTGATTTTAATCTGCAATGATTATGATTCAGAAAACGTTCTGTAGAAGAGACGCTGGAAAAAGAAAGAAATGCATTTCTTTCTTTTTCCAGCGTCTCTTCTACAGAACGTTTTCTGAATCATCTTACCTCTCCTAAATTCAAGTTGATTTGTTATACATAGGTGCAAACATTTGGCTGTGTCATTGTATCTTCCTGTGTAGTCATACCTGAACATTTAAAGTGTGCATTCTTTTATCGTAAATCACTTTCCTTTTATTTTTCCTTTATATTACAGTCATGATAGAATACTGAGTTTTTTTGTATCTAGGTAAGAATATTATCTACAGATTCCACGTTGGTGAGGGGCTTTATGATGTTCTCCATCACAATGGGTGTCTTGGGGCCAAGCAGCCTTGTGTGAGACAGTCCAGAAATTATACTTCCAGTGGGGACTGCCCACTCCCCGAAAGGTATCTAAATTTACATTATTATTATTATTATTATTATTATTATTATTATTATTATTGAGACAGAGTCTCGCTCTGTCGCCCAGGCTGGAGTGCAGTGGCACAATCTCGGCTCACTGCAACCTCCACCTCCTGGGTTCACACCATTCTCCTGCCTCAGCCTCCCGAGTAGCTGGGACTACAGGTGCCCGCCACCTCGCCCGGCTAGTTTTTTGTATTTTTGTTTTAGTAGAGACGGGGTTTCACCATGTTAGCCAGGATGGTCTCGATCTCCCGACCTCGTGATCTGCCCGCCTCGGCCTCCCAAAGTGCTAAATTTACATTATTTTTAAAGACAGTTCAGTAAACCAAACATATCCTCTATTCCCTCCAAGTCTCAGGATTTCAAGGTTGTGACTTCAATTCTAGGAAATGGTGAGTCACCGTGAGGCAGGGGGTGACCCACACAACACCTGCTTTGCTAATCTGTCCTAAAGAGTCCATTTTTCTCCAAAACACTAACCTCATATAACGTACCTTAGCTTGTCATTCTCACAAGACGTATTATTTCATTATAACAAAATGGGGCTAACCTGTGCCATGAGCTAGTGCGTGTGTGTGGTTGCTAGGTAACCAATTTGCCCCTTGGGCTTCAGAAGCAGCTAAGGGTGTTAAATATCACATTATAAATCAGGGTGGCTAGGGGAGCTCAGACATGCTTTAAGAAGCAGCGTCCTCCTGAAGGGCAGATTGTAGCTTGTTATTGATGGGATTAGTAAATAGAACCCAAATCAAATTAATTCAAAAATTTGATTCCATAAGCAAGGAGAAGGGGACATATCTAAGTTTAATAGAAATGGGACAGAAAAGAAAATACAGTCTCATTACATAAATTAGGTAATACAATTAAATCCAAAGAAGCCTAAGAATGAAATTGCATACTAATAATGATGCTGACTGGTGTAACTTTCGACTTCCTGCCAGATTCCTGTGTGTTGGGCACTATGCTAATGCTTGAATTTAGTCATGCCATCCAAACAGCACCAACTTACAAGGTAGATATTATCACTGATTTATCAATGAGAACAGTTAGTTACGGTAGTCTACCTGGGTTCATCATACACAAATCATGCCAAACTGACTGTCCTTTGAGGAAAGAGTTGCTGGGGCAAGTGATGAGGAGAAGGCCATAGACATAATGTATATTAATTTCCACAAAAGGAATTGGTCTACACTATTTCTAAGGATTGGTAAATGCAGTTTGGCTGATAGAGCCTGATGGATTTAAGGAATCCTGGATAATCACCTTCTTGTGGTATAAGAACAACACACTAGTGGGAGCTGTACTGAAGGTGAATCACTCTTTGTGTACTGTTCTATAATCTCGCCAATAATTGGTGAGGATGAGCTTACACATGGCACAAAACTGAGAGAGGTGGCAAACTATATGGTCAATAGGTGGTGCTATGGAAGCCAGACAGTTTTGCTACTTTAGCAGCAGCAGCAGCAGCAGCAGCAGCAAGAAGAGGAGTAACAGTAGGAATAATGATAATAATAACAATAATAATAATACTAGGGTGGTTTACAACATCAAAGTTCAAGGTAAACTCCTGGCTACAAAATCCCTCCAGATTTGACCTCTAATACCTATGTACACTACTAGAAAGTATAGAATGAGGAAGAAAAAAGACAGCAACATCTACATTCAGGAAACATTTCTTTTTCTTTTGAAAAGTCATTGCTTTAGTGGCCACTGGAGCCCCAGGACTTCTCAATATCTCAAGATCTGGAGGGGTCTCCAGATGAACACAAGACTAAAATGAATATATTCAGTGCAGCTTAAAATCATACAACAAATGTTTATACTTAGAGCTAGGTTCTCGGTTGAGAGAGTTCTAAAGAAGTTTTTCACCTACATGAATGCTTGAGAGTCAAGCACAAAATGAGATAGTTCTTTGTTGAGGGAACTGTTTAACAGACTGGGTTCAAATTCCAGCTCTGCTACTTACCAGTCACTCATCCTTGGGTAAGATCCTCTCGGTGCCTCTGTTG